>NC_135762.1:33549533-33958336 GCF_052425735.1 Oculina patagonica
AAATGTTCATTCGCACGCAGGAAATTTTCACTTAAAAGCCAGCTTTCCATCTACAATTTCACCATTGTTATCCTCCGTATGTAATTTAAGGTATTAAGGTAATGACATTATAATCTACATTATATAAATTACGTTTCCTACCCCTTACCTTGCTGTTTACGTCAAAGAACGAGTTATCACTGCGATATTTAATTGAAAAATCTCAGTTTGAGCTTTTTTCTGATATTGCTTTTAATATATTGCTTTTAAAAACTTGAATATTGGCCAGAGAGAGAAAGACAAAGCTGTACTTGATTATCGATCCATCACCAAACGAATGTTGAGAGCAGTTGTCAAAAGATGTAAGTTGTCTTAGTCGGTGTCAAACAAATTCTTCATTTTATTCAAATTTCGCCGGCAGTATTGGTTAACTTTTGAATTTGCTAAATGTCTGCCCGGCACTAAATCGTCGATACTTAAAAGCAAGAGAAGAAAAATAACACAAGTTATAATTCTAATGAAGAAAGAAATCTTACTTAATATTTGTTTTCTTTTTCAGCTTGTTAGATGACAACTATGACTCTGTGGATTTTGGCACTTTTCGGGGCTGTCCACGCGATGAACGTCACTCAAACGACGAGGGTCATGCCTACAACATCAGGGAATTCATCAAACTCTTGGTAAGAAGACCAACCAAAAATACGTCGAACCACATTCAACATGTTGTAACTTCTGTAGATTTAAATTTAAATTTGTAAAAGCTTTGGCTATTTCTGAGGGTTCTTGTCAGGTGTTTAATACAATGAAGGTGGCCAATTTTTCCCAACCATAATATTTCTCGCTTTAATAATCATGATATAAAATGACTCTCACACTAAACAGTTTGAAAACATCAAAATATTAAAATTTAGATTAAGGCTGGGTGTTCGACTCAGTTTGAGCTTCAAACACTACAACATTATTTTAATGCATGCCCTTTATTCGTTTTTGTCTTGACGTTTTTCAGCTGATAATATAATGTGTAACTATCAGATTTTGATTTATGGCGAAAATTCTGGTTAGTTAATGACTGTTCACAGAATACGCTGTCCGTATTGCCTTTCGTCAGTTTGGGAGATCGTAAATTCAGAAAAGACAAAAAAAGTTATCATGTCTATTGTAAAAGGATAATATCGCATTGTGGATAGCAATAGTCTAAACAGAGAGAAGTTTTTATGGCGCGTAGAAAACAGTTCAAATATTCATAATGTTTTCGTAGAGGGTACGAAATTAGACAATAATTAGCATATTTTTTCTAGTATACTATTTTAATGATGGTAAGCTCACGAAGAAATCTAGATTTATATTCGCGAACGCTAGATCAGAAAGTTTTCAAGAAAATGAAATCTACTTGACTCAACAGGGAATCGAAGACGTGGTCAGATTGTTTTCAAAAGTGAAATACACAACTTTATTATTTCTCACTTTGTGGGTTTCTATCGACATCCCGGGATGTTCCCATCCTATTTAGATAGACTAATAAAATAAATGTGGAGTATTTCAGTTAATGAATATTGCTTTAGCGGAAGACTTCACAAAGGGGTTTCAACATATACCAAGAGTAAAATGGTCTGCTACCTTTCTCGAGCCCTTGATTTTTTAAGGTTTCTCGAACTCCCGATTATTCGAACTAATTTTCTTTTCCTTTGGAAGTTCGTGATGAGAGGTTCAAAAAATCGGGATTCAGTCCATTATGTAACTGCACCGAAACACGTTTTAACTTGAAAAACATTTTCGAGGCGCGGAAAGGCCGAGTGACAATGATTTTGAATTAAAAACCTCACACTTTTTAGTTTTCTGAGACTGAATACTAATTTGACGCTGATGTAAACACAAATTCTTCTAACTATTTGTCATACATACTTGATGCAAGACATTGTTTATTACATGATGCATTTATAAGGCTCGAATCAGCGTGTTTCCCAAAAGTCACAAAAAAAAAAAAACATTTATTTGGCGGGGGTGGACTGAGAAAAAGTCTGCGTTCTCATCGGGATTTATTATATCCAAGATAATTATTCACGTTTAAAAAGCTACAGTCAATGCATTTAATTAGTTTAATTAGAAATGACCAGAACGAAAAGGGTAAAGTTTGTTCTGTTTTCGACCACCACGTGGGTGTGCAAATGGTACGTTGTACACCAATATGATTTGTTTCTGTTTTTTTTAGGAAAGCAAAACCGTCTTGGAAGGAAATTGCAAGAAACAAATCTAAGCTAGTTTCACGACTACTGAAAGGTTACGACAAGAGAATACGGCCTTATACAGGAGGTAGGAAAACAATCTATTTATGATCTACAAGTTTCTCTGTCGACAAAAAGATTTTCAGTTAAAGGTTAACGAAGTATTCACGGTATTTTTCTTATTATGAGGGACTTAATAAGAAGATTTTTCTTGCGCGTCAGTTGGACTAAGACAATGCTGACCTGAATATTGCTATGAAAAACTAGGTTTCATAAGGTATCTACGAATGTGCAGCACATTTGTAAGATGCATTTAATATGATGAGCAGGAAAACCGCCGATGATTTCGATCAAGGAATTTCGATAACCATACCCAGAACGAATACGGTCTTTACTGCACATTAGATGCCTGCCTTCAATATCAAAATTTGTATAACTGCAAGTTTAATTCCGTCTTATAAAAAGCTGAGAGCAAAAGTGCGGGAAACCAATGCCCAGCACTACATCAAGGGCAGTTGTATGATCACTTGGCGGATCTTTCGGCCCATAAAATCTTCGTAGCCCGCATGCAAGTTTTAAGGAACAGAGACTTATGACCATCAGCTGCCTAACAATTCTTCCTTGACCCTGAAGACGGCTTTCGTTGTGGTTGTAGAAACGTCAGTCACCAGCAAGTCTTTTTGAGGACTACTCTTACATGGACGATCATACTTAACGAACTTCCGAGCTAATCAAGTTATGCTTAGTGTTTAAATGCCTTAATGGCTGCCCGGTTTTGTCCAATACATGCAGGGTTGTGTTTTTCTAGAGAAGTGGGGCAGGAAGAATAGCGAAACGGGGAAAGGGGGGAGGAAGGGGGGGGGTGAAGAGGGGAATTTTTTTGTATTTTTTATTTTTTTAAAATATTATTTTTCTTTTTTTTTTTTTTTTATTTTTTTTTTTTTTTTTTTTTTATTTCCCTTTTTCATTTAAAAATAAATTTCAAAAATTAAATCATTTATAATGTAATTTGCATTTGCTTTTAACTAATGAAAGTCTGTCCGCCAAACTACTAGTCATTAAGCAAATAAGAAAAGACAATACATTTGGCAAGTCATTCGTATAGGACAATTTAAATGCGCCCCTGAGTTCATGATCAACCCTTATAAAAGGGCGCGCGGAAGAGAGAGTTCAGGGACTGGACTAAGCCTAATTAAGTTGCACGATCGAATTGTCTTTACCTAGTAGTCTTTCTGATCTATACGAGGGTTTCTCCTTTGACTGAAGAAGTTAAGATTCTAGTCTTGAACTGTTTGTGTACAAAGCATATCTTTAAATGTCTTGACAACTGCCTTTCGAAGTTCACCCAGACGCCAGCAATACAGAATTGGGTTGATGGAAGAATTCAAAAACACCACGGTGTCGGCTAAATGCCAGGCTTTTGTCCAATTTTCGTACGAGATGCTCGAGAGGCACAAAGATATTATTATCGGAAGATAGCACAGGATCATAGCTATATAAAATATAAAGGTATTAACAGCACTCCTTTTCATTCGCACTGTGTTTAAGTTTTTCCCATCAGTTGAGTTTTGCCGTGCAGCATGTTGCTGAGCTTGAATCTGAATGTGATGCTGACGAACGACTCGATAAATTCTGATGTAGGAGAACGTGGAAATGAAAATGCAAAGGCAAATACCAACAGCAATAATGCTAAAGTATGTCATCCAGTTAAAAAAGTAACAACTTGAAAGCAGGATGTTGATCACCCATATGGATATTATCGACCCATATATTGCACGCCATTTTGATGTAACAGCAGATTGATATTTCATGGGATAACAAAGAGCTATATAACGGTCCACACTTATGGCGGTCATTGTGCAGAGAGAAACTCCACATAAAACAAACTCCATTATTTCCGATAAACGTTCTACATGACCAGACGTCGTAAGCTCGCTGACAATGAATAAAGGCTGTGCAACGAATCCAACAAGAAGGTCTGAGACGGCGAGACTGAAGAGCATTGACACAGAAGTTGAACGGACGGAAGGAGTTCTTATTATGGCGGCCAATACCAAAGCGTTGCCAATAATGGATATGAGCATCAATGGAGCATTTAAAATACAGTTTATGATAGCGAAAGTTTGAAGAGAGCTATGTTTTTCCATGTTTTGCTATGATATGCTGATTCAACCTTGGCTTTATCAGGTGTCCATCACATCAAAAGTCGACAAACCAACCTTGGTGCTAAAATTTTCTGCAAGCTTTTTACCATACAAATACATCTGCTTGTTAACAGATCATTCAACAATGACTTGTTAGATGTGTCATCAAATAGCAAAGACGCCGAAATTGAACGAGGTGAAACCATCTTCCATCGTCCTCAAGACAATGCAGTGAGTGCTGGGCATAGCATATGAGTTTTCTAAGTAAATAATAACCTTATATTCGAGACATTTGTCTTTTTACCTGTAGGCAATGTTTATATATTTGAACGGGTTGATTAAATTTCTCTTTTAAGGGTTGACTTCACATTCTGTCCCAGAATGACACTTGTCATTGTACGTCGAGGAAGCCTAGAAACGCGACTGTCCTTATCATGGGTACTCTGGCTTCCAATTCCCAAATGAAACTGAAACCCCTACATAATATGTTTTAAAATTCTCGAGTTGCTTATAAGTTTAAAATTTAATTTTATAATAATTTCAATGCAGGTGCTTTTTTTAACCGCCAAAATTAACATAACACTTGGCACTAATAAAACGGAAAGACAAAATCCGCCGTATAATTTAGTATTTCCTTTAATTCTTTTTCCTTTTCCCGTCAACGATCTTATTCTCAACAATCGTTTGTAAGACTCACGCGGTCGAAGTTGATTGCACGGAGACAGTTTCTCGGAAGACTTTGCGTCATTTTCGTAATGCAACCTAAACTAGCAAAGCCAAAAGTAAATATCACTGCTAAAATCAAGAAAAGTGTACTTCAACTTTCAGAAAAACAAGAGCAGAAAGTGGAACGTTGTCTATTTCCACCCAGATGACTCAGTTGTTTGTGCAGCACACGCTGGGCTTGGTTGGAATTGTGCAATATGTTTTTTTATCGAGAATAGGGATAATTAAACCTAATAAATTCATGTAAGCTGTAAGGATACAGGTCATTTACTTTAATATTTGTCCTGCAGTTCGACGTTAATGGATTTTTTTTTCTCGTCAAGATAATAGTCAACGCATATTGAATTGTACTAGTAGTAGAGGGAGACTGCCAGTCTCCCTCTACTAACTATGATTGTACATTAATGGTTTTCACGAGTTTAGTTTTAGCACTGAACAAGTTGCACGAATACAAGTTCTTATATATCAGTCTGAGCGAGATGAACAGAATTGAAGCCATGAAGTAAATCTATTTCTAGTCAGCAAGGAAACATGTCGTGGGCTATGGATGCTAGTGTTCAAAATGTTTTTTGATTTCCACTGCTTATATTATTCTTAAGCTTTTTTGGTCTTTACAATTAATTAAAGAAGGAAGTGACCTTTCATAAGTAGGGTAACGCTTAAATTAAAAGCAATAACTAATTACGGCATTGATAGAATCTGCACTTGATTAAAAGACTGTCTTTTTTTACCATAACAAGTAATGAAAGGGCACTATCAGCTCTTGCCTACAAACAGCGACAAAGCACTTCTAGATGTAAGCTTAAAGAAACACCCCTTTTTGAAGCAGGTCCTAGATTAGCTTTCGCAAGTTTAATTTTAGCCATCATGTTCCACTATCTTGGACCCGCCATTATATATTCCAGTAGAGATACGAGAACGGTGACCAGTACGAAAGCCATTCTTATACATTTTGCAGAGTAAGACATTTTAAAAATGGATTTCATTCTCCATGGTCGTATGGTTCAGTTGACAATTCCGTGCGAGTCCTCATCAAGCGCCCATTTTATCCCAAAGAAGACTAGACTTTACATCAACCGCCCCGTGATAGGTCCATTCTCATTCATAAGTGAATTTCCTACAAATAAATTGTTAATTTTTATGACAGAAAACATTTTTATTACTGTTAATTTGTTTGCGTACATACATTTTTCTTAGCAGTTTGAAAACTGCGGCACGAAGGTTGCTAAGGCGCCTGCAGTACAACAGCGGATTGATGGACGATTTTAGAAACACCAAGATGTCTGCCAAGAGCCAAACGCCTGTAAAGAATTTTTCTTGGACGCAATACTTGTAAAACATAAAGAAATAATTATCGGAGAATAAAAGGGTATCATAGGAACATTAAATATAAATGTGTTCACAACACTCATATTCATTCGAGCCGTGTTGAAGCCAGCTGTTGAGTTTGAACCTGAATTGGATTTTGACGAACGATACCATGAATTCTAATGTAAAGAACACTGAAACTAATAATAAGATAAAAAGCCGGTCTAACATCAGTAGCTATAATAATAAAGTACGCAGACCAATTCCAAACGTAGAGACCTAAAAAGAGAACGTTGTTAGTCCATATGATTGCGACTGATGCATTTATGACGCTTTGTTTTGCTGGGATAAAAGACTGATATTTCAAGAGATACTGAAAGTCAAAAATCAATGCACACTTATGGTTTCCGTACTGCAGAAAGAAACTCTACATAAAAAGTACGTCACCTATTAGCAAGGCTTCAAATTGACTTTAATTTACCAAATTTATTTCTACGCAGAAAGCATCATGTACGAGCGAGTCTAACAGCAATATATTTTTTTATTTTAGCTAAGTGCAAGATCCTCTTTAAATAAAGTTATGGTTATGCCTATGCTTAAATAATATCGGACTCTAATAAGGACATAAATTCAACTCCAGTTCCATTCAAATGATTTTTCATGTCATTCGGTGCTTTGACACGCTAATTGCACGTCATTATTTTAGGGCTCTTCCTTTCTTTTGCATTGTTTAAAGTTGTGCACTTACGTTTGGTTAAGTTATAAGAGAAACGTGACTAACCACAAGAGCACCGGATCCTAAGCGACAGCATCCATCGTTCCCTAATATCGCTCATCTTGTTAACACAAATGGTCTATGCAGTCCAGGGGCTAATGGATTTATCTTCGCAACGTAGACTGTGGTTTTCAGAGTTTATAACAGCACTGAAAATAGTTAAATCCACGCCGAAATACAGATTCCATGTGTACATCTAAGCGATTTGAAAAACATCACCAAAAACCAGCGAAAAACTCGAAACATACGGTATTTTCTAGGTCATTATGAATAACCGACACTATCTTGTGCTATTTGTATTAGGGCTGCAAAATTTAAGCACTAACGTTAAACAGCAGTACGGCCCCTCGGACTTTATTTGTCTGTTTTGTTTACAATAACAGGTGTTTTAGTGGAACATGCACTATCGACAATTTTCAGCATAATTTTAATAAGCCCTACAACACACCTGCAAACAGTGATAAAACGGTAAATTATTCGAGCAGAATTCCAAGTTAGTTTTTGTCAGATAATTGTGGACCATTTTGCTGCGCCATCTTGTAATATGGGATAACGAATCCGTTCTAGGTGCCATCAAACGCCCCTTTTCTATCACGAAGACAGAGTACGGCCGGACGGTAATTTGATGCTGATTCATAAGCTTATTTCCTGTCCTCGGTCGCTTAAGGAGTGAATAACGCTATCCAAATCAATAAATCAATAACCAGTAGATAGTGGATAGTTTGTTTCGCTTACACAAGTTGCCGATTTCCCGTTGGAAACTGACGGGATCTGCAAATTATCCGTTTTAAAAGTACTCACTCCGATTTGGATCATTGAGACAAAAAACGATTCTAGTGTTGGTCTGTATGTTTGTATAATATTCTTCTTAATGTCTTTATTACTGCCACACGAAGTTCACCAAGACGCCAGCAATACAGTATTGGATTGATGGAAGAATTCAAGAATACCACAGTATCCACCAGAGACCAAACTTGTGACAAACTCTTGAAGGCGGTACTTGCGAAGCACAGATAAATAATTAAAGGAATATAGCACAAAATCATAGCAATATAAAAAATAAATGTATTCATAGCACTCCTCTTCATTCGCGCCATGTTAAAATTATCGCCTTCAGTCGAGTTACGCACAGCCAAGTGTTGAACTTGTATCTGCATTTGATGTTGACGAACGATCAGGTAAATTTTGATGTAGGAAAACGTTGAAATAAATATATAAAGAAAAACCATTGTAGCTGTAAAAATGTAGTATGTAGGCCAATTGAAGGCATAAAATGTTGAAAAGAAGCAGTTGATTATCCATATGATAACAAGTGATGTATACACGATGCGAGGTTTCGCTGCGATAAAAGACTGATATCGCATTGGATATTGAAGAGCCAGACAACGATCTATGCTTATGGCAGTCATTGTGAAGAGAGAAACTCCACATAAAGCAAATGCCAGTATTTTAAACAAAGGTTTCAGAGATTGAGTCCTTGTTAGTTCCCTGGCAATAAAAACTGGTTGAACAAAACATCCAACAAGCAGGTCGGAGACAGCGAGACTGCAAAGCATTATCATTGAAGTTGAACGGATGGAAGGAGTCCTTATTATGGCGGCCATTACCAAAGCGTTGCCCAGAATGGATATGAGCATCAGTGGAGCATTAAGAACACAGTTTATGACGACAAAGGTTTCAAGAAAAGCGTCATGCTCCATGCTTGTAGAATCATCTAATGATTCGTTCATTCCTCTGTCTGTATACAGTTCATCCTATCTTGTTTGCTGGTTTTTCAACTAAAAGAAGAGACTATTTGATAATATTGCCAGATTCAAACCAAGCAGGCTGTTCAAAGATCTTTGACAGAATTCAAGGGTCTTCATGTGCAAAGCCTACACAATCATACTTTAAAATGTCTTTTCTCAATTGCCTTGCTCATATTTTCATCTATTATTCAAATGTCTTTTTCACCTGTTTTTTTGTTTTTTTTCCTGTAGAAATTATATTTTCAAATGACAGGTTTGTCACAGAATCTATCGCTAATGGATGCCTTGTCCAAAATGATGTTTTATGTCATTTCGTTATTGGGTTTTCAAACTTACGTCAAACTGGCTATCAAATTAATTCCACGTGCGAAACACATTCATTTATTTGAACATATCTTACACCGTAAAAATACGAAAAAGCCACATTTGGTATAATATTTTATAGGTCCTAATAGGTAACTAAGTTCATATCCTTTGTTAAAAAGCATAATTCTAAGAACAGCACTCCCTTTGCTGTGTTTATTAGTATGCTCAACCTGTTTTTTAAGTCCTTGGCATTGTTTGAAGATCATGACTGCTGCGTATTTAACAGAACTTATATATAAGTTTACCTGAATTTACGGAACCTTATTTAACACTGACAGAATTCCACACTGCCATTCCCAAGGTTAACATTCTAAGTAAAATGAATGACTCTATTGTAGTGTCAACGTATTTAGCACTGCTCTAATGGAGGACACCGTATATAAACGAACAAATATTGCAAATGGCAAACATGTTAACAAACACACAAAGCATGGACGAGGATTTGACCGAGGGACAACCGAGATCAAATCCCGGCAGGCAGGGTGGAGGGCTTGAACCCGGGACCTCCAGATCTCAAATTCAGCGCCCTAAACCATGCACTCCTTTCTATCTTGCTAATATCTATATATTTCAGTATTACGCAATATCATAACAGGTGTTTTCAGCCTAATACCTGTTTATTTTAGTTAATTTCGCGTGTCTCCAGGATTCGAGGAAACTACTTAATCACGCAAAATTAATTTTTAGAAAAAAACGTGAATATCCTTTAGCACGAATGTTGCACAGCGTAAAATTTTTTCCCACAAACATGTTACTGTTCTCCAAACTGTTTGTGAATATTAACATCACGAAAATAAAATTAAAAGCTATTGGGTTACGTACTTGATACATAATCTCAGTTCTTAGGCAATGCCCAACTATTTTATGCAATTTACTACAAGTGGGTTTTATTTCTTCCAAACACATACGCAACCTTCGTAGTAAATGATCAGATAGATGATTCGAGGAAACACTAATCACGCAAAATTTAGAAAAAACGTGAATATCCTAGCACGAATGTTGCACGCGTAGATTTTTTCCCACAAACAGTTACTGTTCTCCAAACTGTTTGTGAATATTAACATCACGAAAATAAAATTAAAAGCTATTGGGTTACGTACTTGATACATAATCTTAGTTCTTAGGCAATGCCCAACTATTTTATGCAATTTACTACAAGTGGGTTTTATTTCTTCCAAACACATACGCAACCTTCGTAGTAAATGATCAGATAGTTTGCGGCCATTTCTCTCTCAAAATTGAAAATTGGAGGGGAGTCATCAATACTTATCTCGTACATTTCAGCCTCGTAACTAATTACCATTCTTAAAGTGTATTTTCTCCAAGACAAATAAATGCTATTTAACTATTGTGAGGTCTGAACTGGTGAAATATTGGTAGTGTCCTTGTTTTGAGCCGAAGGAGAGGTCCATAAACTTGCAAAAAAACTTAAAACAATATTTTCCTAATACAGACTAAACAAGCTACGATAGTTTAGTCAAGAGTGTAAGTTCTTACTCCTCTTACAACTTCTTCGATAGATTAAAAAATATATATCCATGCTTGTCAAACGTGGGAAACAATGTTAAGCACATTCATTTATTTTAGCCCACGTTTCACACACGGGGTTTTCTTAATATAATTCTATGAATACACTTGGTAAGGCAGTGGTTTTGAATTTTTTGTTTTATTTCTCATTTCCAGTTTTACCAATGGACGTTCGAGTCGACATGTTAGTGTCCAACATATGGGCGATAGAGGAAGCACGAATGGTAATATAAATAATTTACTTTTATAAACCGTGTTTGGGCAGTTTCTAAAGATAGGGGAAGGGATACAGAAAGAAAACAGAGTATTTATTAACGCTACTTCTATGGAAAACGGGTGGTTTTGGTGCTTCTATAAGTTTTATTTTAAAGTGTACAGGATCTTGTTACTTTGTTTATTTGTTTGATGGTAGTTAAATGGTTGGTTGGTTGGTTTTAATTTACAACTGTACAGATTATTCCCATACATACAGTTATAAGACGATACTGGGGAATTGTTTGTTAAAAATGAGAGATATCAAGAGATTTTTTACCAAAACCAAAGTACTTTTTTTATGTTTCCTCCTTAACAGGATTTTACCATCGACATTTATCTTCGTCAATACTGGGAAGACCCCCGCCTGTCATTTATGGAGAACGAGTTACAGAAAACGTTGACATTAAATAGACAAACAATAGAAGAGATATGGGTTCCAAGCACGTATTTCTTCAACGCTAAGAAAGCCTACTTCCACGATGTGACAACTGATAATTACTTGCTACAAATTCAACCGAATGGAAACATCTTCTACAGTGTGAGGTATGTAGTACTACTTTTTGTCAATTGAAACAGGGATTAGTTAATTCAAGGTATATATTAACTTAAACTAGGACCTTGAAACTTTCGGTACCTTGAAGGACGAAAAAAAGCATGTAACAAGAAATATTTAAGATGGCGGAAGAAGGGTCTTGATTTATGACACAAGTTCTACATTATACCAGGTCCTATGAACGTAACGGTTGTAATATCATGAGACTACTACAGTTCCTCTTCAAGCCTCCTCCTTCCCCCCCCCCCCCCACCCCCCGCCCGCGTATCTCCGGTATGTGTGGGGAGTAGTCCATTTAACTACTTTTTTCTTTGGTTGTAGTTTAACTAGACATAACCTCAACCCGCTGACGAACATTACGGACAAAGCTTTAGTCTAATTTTTTTTTAACAATGGTTTGTCACAGTCACGCTCCTCACCACGGTAGATCCATTTATTCATTGGTACCAAACTATACACCTGGGTGTGGAGAGGAAACACAGTGTCGAACAATGACTTCAGCCGACTCCGGCGCACAAACCATTTGGCCACCAATACCTTCCACAATGCAAAAGGGTAAATAGCATTATTCTGACTTTTTTATAACACCTTTCTGGTGGATTTATTTCTCTGTTCACCTCAGACTTACAGTTACAATGGCGTGTAAACTAAATCTTCAGATGTTTCCACATGACGTACAAACCTGTACAGTCATGCTGGAGTCTTGTAAGTAAAAACGTTTTCCTGTCTAGCTATCTACAACTTTGACAATTACAATACAGCTGATACAGGGCAATCACTAAAATCAACCAACTTCAGTAAAATGTAGTGTAAAAACGTGTTTAGGCCTTATAGTGCTTTGTTCTTAATCTAAACGTATATCAGTAAAATTCGTATGGTAGAAGCGTTTCATCTGTTTTAGAGTGCAAGAGCTATCTTATGTTTTGCTCAATCGTGATTCATTCTAGGACATTTTATCATCAAACTATTACATGTTTATTTATAAACTGGTTAAGCCTTATTGTATTGTTACTTTATTGAATGTATATGGTCGCAAATTAAAGTTGATTCGTTTGATTCGGTTAGCTATTATCTTTGGCTTCGATCGATTTAAAAGGAACTACCTTAAAATATCAGTAACCTGACATAGCGCCTTTAACAGCGCCCTGATACACTGATGACGTTATACTTGTGTTCTGTACAGATGGTTACCAAGCAACGGATGTGTACTACAAATGGAATTCACGAAACTCCACAGGTGACGTGGTGTACATTGCAGAAGATCTGGAGATGCCTCAGTTCATGATCACCAATGTTGAGCTTGAGGAGAGGACGAATATCTACAATATTGGTACGATATAGATTATTACGAAAAGAAGCGTAATTAATGTTTAACATTTAGTGAGAACAATCTATATTTTAAGCTTGGAAATGCCCTGAGAAGCCAACGAAGTTAGCGGATTCGCATTGAGATAATTAGGAAATTCGTTTGAAAATATATGTTCAATAAACTATCCTCTCTCGGTTCCATCGGGTTCGATATATTTTATGTTTTTCCTTGCAACAGAACTTTCATACCCTGTTCTGTGGGACCGAAGGGGATCCGGAGCCCCTCCCCCCCCAAAGGAAACAGCGCACAGCATGGGCCGCGCCATGTCACGTGAGTTGCCACCCCTAGCTGATGACTACGACACGAAGACCAGAAGCGCAAACGCCGGGACGAGCCACTAACAACAGTAACCCTAAAGTATTTAACCAAAACAAGCAATACAAAACTCTTTTCCTGAGCTATTTGATCATCTTCTGCTTATGGTTGATCCTATACAAACATTTCATTTATATTTCAGGGCCTCACTCAGCGCTAGTGGCAAAGTTCACGTTTCACCGTCGTCTTGGTTACTATATGATCCAAACATACATCCCGTCCGATGTTAACAGTAACGATATCTTGGTTCTCATTCTGGATTTCGCCTGACTCACCACCCGCCCGAGTAGGACTGGGTATTACCACGGTACTGACGATGATCACGATTTCCAACAGTGCGCGTGCGCCGCTGCCCAAGGTGTCATACACGAAGGCCATTGATTGGTTCCTGCTCATGTGCTTGGTTTATGTGTTCGGTGCACTCATGGAGTACGCCATTGTGAACTTTTACTCGTGCAAAGTTCGGTCAAAGAGACAGAAGGACAACAGAAAGGCTGAAAAAGAGGTTAGTCCATAGGAACTATCATCCAGTAAGCATAAACTCAACGTATTTAAGTTTGCTTATAGTTTTTTGTTTAACACCTGAGTGCCTACACTAAAGTGGATACCATGTATAAATATTATCAATTATTATTAGCATTTGTTATTACTCAAGACTAATTGAATGAGAAATCAATGCAATTTGACGGGGGCTTGAAATAACTAGTTTCATCGTGGTAACTTTAAAATCGAAAAAAAACTTTAGAAACTCTCAGTACAGTCAACTCTCGCCTTGCGGACACCCCGCAGGGACACCGTTACGGACAAAATCCCGACCCCAGCGAAAGAGGGACAGAAATGACCCCGCTATACGGCCCGCATAACGGACACTAAACGACGCCCCGAGCATGTCCGAACGAGAGTTGACGTACGTACAACGGTAGTCATTCAGATGCCAAACTCGAAAGTAAGTGGTTATTCGATCATGACCGAATTGAACCACAAGATTTTTAAGCCCGTTTACGCAGGCGATTTTTGTCGCGCAACTCAATGCAATTTTTGTCGCGCCGAAGTTGCATGGAGTCTCCTGCGATATCACAGCGATAAAATCGCCATGAAATCGCCGCGAGTTTGCACGCGATAAAATTGCCGCGATAACGTAGGAGTTTCGAACCTGTTCGAAACTTTATGCAACTTCGGCGCGACAAAAATTGCATTGAGTTGCACGACAAAAATCGCCTGTATAAACCGGCTCTTTATAACATTACCGCTATTGTAAATCCTAGAGCGATCAGCATGTTCAGTATTTATCCTTACAATATCGGTACATTGCCAAGCAGTCCAGCGAATAACTTTTCATCACTGGAAACTTGGTAACATTTCATCGATGAGCCACCACCTTGCCAGAACGGTCCGTTACCATAAAAAAATTGTCCAACTGAAAGACCTGTTTTTTTTTTTTTTTTTTTTTTTTTTTTTTTTTTTTTTGCTGTTAGTTTTTAGAACAGGAATCTGAAAAACAAGAAAATAACGCAAACAGCTCGCTTCTAAATGGCTCGCTCAAGAAAAGTGAAAGCAATGGAAATTACAGGCTGGCTGTTGTCATGTAAGTTTGAAGTTAGGTTTTTACCAAAGTAATTGCGTCAAATTACAAAATACATACTCTAGGTAATTCACTCACTTTACAAATACACAAAACACTTACTTAAAGCAAGGTTGAAAAAGCTTAGCGCGCGCAACGAACTGTTTTCCAAATACGTCATAGTGCTAATTCCACGTCACAAAGCGTAAAAGCGAAACTGTTTTCTTGATCAAAACAAAGATCAGTTTGTTTACAGTGCTCTTATTATATTAGTGATGTGTTTAATGTTTTCACTAACACTATTTCGGGTATTAACATCCGTCTTCTTTTTCAGAGACAGCAAGAATCCGTTTTTCCCTCGAGGGCAGCTAAAACAAAAACATCCGAAATTCAGATTTTCTCGCCGACCTCGGCAAAAGGTAAGGAACATGAATTGTTTTTAGGCGTGCAAAAAAATTTTGCGTCGCCTATGTACTGATTAGACATCCACACACAGAAGGAAAGAAAAAGAAGTGGCAAGAAATGTGACCTTTCATTTGAGCACGAGAGTTGTTACTCGGCGTGCAACTTTCATCACTTAATAATAGCACGCAGAAATATATATTTTTTTCAAAACATCGTCTCGCTTGTACATGCAATAAAGATAAAAGTTCAGTCTTATCATTTAGCCAGTTTAATCCATCTTTTTATCTAAACCCCTACTGTAATGTTAAATATTGATTTTCACAACTTTGAGTTCTTGCGTATCCGTTATTCTGTTGGTAAGCTAAACGCTTTACAACCAATTTTCAATGTTGTATGTCAGTTTTCCAAAAAAATCTTAGACAAAACTGCATGTTTCCTCGATCCTAAATCAGTTCAAAGCATTTTCATGAAAATTTGTGCGAAGAATAAATTCACCAACAATGGCATAAGCTATAGCTAGCTGAACAGTCGTCCGCTATTTGTATACTTTCCTATGTGAACCTTTAACGATGAAATTCTATTTTGTTTGACATAAAAACAGGAAAGAGATGACTTCGATGAAAGTGATTGCCAACCTCCAAAGAAACACCATCACTACTTCTGGGACCCGTATGAAACTGCCTTTATGACGACAGAGCCTGCGTATACTGTCGACAAATATGCAAGAATATACTTCCCAGTAACCTTTGCCGTATTGAACTCTATATACTGGATTGTCTATGCGCCGGATAAGGTCATATTCTGAGCTGTTCGTGCGAAATGGAGGCTTTGCCAAGCTCCTAGTTCGCATCTCCCGCGCCATGCTAACTAACTCGTTCTGCATTGGCCGCGTGCTTGTTAAAAGGCATGAAAACTTGGGTGCGAAATATCAAGGAATAATATATCGAGGAAGAAAACTCAAACCTTGTTACAGATTTCTGCTTGTTTTAGTTCTACGAATCTGAGATGGCAAAAAGCAAAATATTTGTGCACTGACCTTAAAAAATCACATCAATTAATAGCTGAGGGCTTCTTATTTATAACTACAGTATTCATGCGCAAGACAACGTAAAATATAGGCAGAAAATGCTGGAGTGAATAACTTGCATGTTTGCCCCATAGGGCTGATCACGTGACTGTCAGATATTGCGTTTTTAACAGAAAGCGTGGATCTAATTTGTTTCTAATATCCATTTAACCTGTCTGTTTGACAATGTACCGATATTGAAAGGAGAAGACGGGTGTTGATCACTTTTGGAATTGAAAAGTTCGAGAAGGGAACATTCACCAAATTGTCTGGACGTGGCGGTTGATCAGAATTTCATTTGGTTGCAAAGGTAATCTGCAGTGCGGATTCAACGCAATAGGCAACCTATGTAACTCGTAATTTAAAAAAGTCTTTTGAGAGGACTTTTTGTACAAAATTAAAATGTGAAATTACAAATAAGTAAAAATATAGTTATTTAATGATGAGATATTATTTTGTATTGAAATGTTTAGCAGCCTGCAAATATAATGCAGACGTTTTTACACCACACGACAGTCGACAGAAGACAAAAAATAGAGCTTTACTGCATTCGAAAGGTGAATTACACTAGATACTAGCTAGCGTTTAGTTTTTCACAAATCTTCAGAGGTTTAAAAATAATGAAATTTAATATCGGAAAAAGGAGATGTGTTATTTTAAGGTGGAGATACAATAGAAGCTCCCGAAAGTTGGTCGTAACTCAGTAGAGCTGGTCTCTCTTATGAGGGAACTACACGCTAAAAAAATTGAGACCGGTCGCTTACCAGAGCATAAAGCTTTCTGCCTTTCAGGGAAAAACTCTTTCTCCAGCAGTGAATCATCTTGAACTTCTAATCTTAAATATTTGTCAACATTAGGTAATGTTGTATGAAGGTAAATGTGGTCAAGTTGTGTATAATTTAGTTAAAATACCTAATAAAACAAATCAGAACCTTTGAGTGGTTGCTTACAAGAGTTTTCACAATGGTGGTCGTATCAAGAACACTGCTCACATACGAGAGCAGTCGAAAGGAAAATTTTGCATGCAATTTTGAAACAATTATATTGACGATCTGTATCTGGTATTTACGTAGTAATGACTGCTTTGGACAAGTTAATTCAGTGATATTTCAAAGTATTATTTTGTACATTTGCGTTATGTATATTCATTCATCTCCTTTCGCTGGAGAACTCAACACACAACTGAATGTTATTGTAAAAGAAGTAAATTTCATTTTATATATCTGTAATAAAGCAAACAGGTAATAAATATTCGCAGTTGTAGCGAAAGCTTTAAGTGACATTTTCAGAAAAAGAATAGAACAGTTTTTATGTCTAAAAAACTGTTTACAAGCGATGTCTGCGGGTACTGGTTTGCGTACAGGGTAACTGAACGCCGTTTGGCAGAGATCAAAACGGCCTGGTCTTGGGTTTCGTAGCTGTCAGTGTCGAACGTCAATAAAACACATTAGACATTAGAAACAATAGTCAAAACATTACCACATTTGCAAATTTTACTAATTGTAACGTGGTTCTTGTCGTGGGAGTCATTTCTTAGCTTGTTTAAACTTGACAACTCTTAAAAGAACAACCTGTCTAACTCGGGGTATAGGTTGGAAAGCAACCTTACCTCGAACTTAGGGCCCGTTTTAATCCAAGATGTCAACTGATCAGTGTCTTTGCTATCTTCGCATCATCGTCATCATTATCATTTAGTAAATAAAGCCGATGAGGCATCACAAAAGAAAGAAATACGTAGCCATTTATGTGACTCTGATAACTGTCCTGTACACAATTTGGAGTTGGAACAGTACAAACATGGGATTATATCTATTTCATGGGCACAGTGTCCTATGTTTTTATAATTGTAACATTTCTTCACAATAATCAACCACCAGAAGCGGTTTCCAAAAAAATTCAAATCAACTTTTAATTATTCAAAGGAAATCACCTCAATCCTTATAGCTAAATAGTGATTATCAATATTTCCTAAGAGACCTTTAGACAACTGTATATAATAAATACTTTGTTATGTTCATAGCTTAGAGCTTAGTTAGTATTAACAAAATAAAACTTCACCTTATATTACCCAGGGGTATGGTTTGCTCAGACAATGGATACCTTTAGACAGTTTGGGGTTTTCAAACCTTAATGACAAATCTAACCTTATGATACAATTTACAACTAACCTTATAATTTTCAATCGCTCAAATTCGACAGGTTTCTTTAGAAAAACTGCATTGAGCGAATGAAATTATAAAAGGTAGCTCATATGGACCTTTTATCAAGGATTAAAAATGTTTCTCTGAATCAATTTTATGGTGGGGGCATGGTCGCTCATGCTTTTACGGCACCATTAAATTTTAATGTAAAATAGACCTAGCGATATCAATTATAAGAGTGTCAGACGCAATTAATGGTTAACTTATTCATACCATAGGAAACGGGTAAACAACACTTTTCTTCTTTTTCTTGAAAGCACACTTTCAATAATTGACTTAAGTATGTCATCTATAGTTTATTCAAATTAACCTTTATATGTTTAAAATATTTACTCTGCAGGCTTTGCCAACTACTCTTGAAGTATTATCTTAAATACGTGTTACCTTCCATATCATGCAGATACAGAGGAAAGTCTACACTAGTCAAACAATAAAAAAGTACAATTAGGAGTCAAAATCACTGAATGTCCAGCATTACAGTGAAGAAAATAACTACTGTAAGTGGCACATTGTTTTTGTGTCACTCAATCCGTCTTTACTTTGACCCTGAGGCTGCGCAAGGATTTTAATCTCATCCTGACCAGCTTTCATGTCCTTGACGCGTTTCCAGAAAGTTTGTTGTTGCTTTCCTGTCACGTCTCAATCTCAATTTGTGCTATGAACGAGCCAGTAAATGCAATTGAATGCAAAAAACGTGAGAGGAAACCCAACCCGAGAGCACCTGTCAATGGTAAGCGGATCACCGACCATGTACCATTTCTCGTTCTCTGTTTTCTCTGGAAATGTTTTCGTTTCTGCACCAAGTGAATCTGTCTCGGCATGGCTGAACATGCGCTTTAGGGCGTTTCCTCGCCGGGGAGAACATTTTGGACCAAACATAGACAGAAGCTCTCGTTTATCCTCTTGTTCCTGAAAAAAAAAAAAACAGGACACAACACGCATGATGAGATAACTCTTCTTATGCCTTCAATTTCAATTTTACTTTGCAATTTCCCCACTTGTCTCAGTAGATTTTTTTAAAATATACATTTAATTAAAAGAATTTAACATTGCTAAAGATTTTTTCCTTTACAACGAGCATGTTTGCTGTTTTAATAACTCCTTGACAGTCTTTTTCGATTGCAAACTGCACACTCAAAAATGTTAGTAAGATGTTCATCCAAATAAAACTATATTTGGTTAGAACGCTTGGCCACCGCTCTATCGACGGAGCTATGACGTCACACAAATTGGAGAAGGGTAAATTGTGAGTTGATCTGTTACCGTGTAAGGATGTATAGGAATGCTGAATCATATGTGAACTTAACATAAAGTGTAAAGTTAAGAATGATCAACGCTGTTGTTTTGCAATGAAAGGTGATCGCTGTATATTTTTGAAGGTAAAAACACGTTATTTTCGTATTTATTCATCCATCTCTCATTTTAGGTCTAGTAAGCGTTTATTTATCACAAAATATAGCAAGAAAAAGTTTCTCACCTTCGTGTCACTATTTACTTCACCGTTCGTCAAAGCCTTTTTCTTGTTTTTATTCCTGACGTTTATCATAAAAGCTATAAACGTGTACTCCAAAATAGACCCAAACACAAAGATAAGGCACAAGAGTAGGTACCAGTCTATTGCTTTCACGTAGCTCACTTTCGGGAGTGATGCGCGTGCACTGGAAATGAGTGTCGTCATTGTGAGAACAGTTGTAATTCCCAAAGCTACACGCGCAGGCGCAGTATCCGGGTTAATCCAGAACGAAATCCAACTGATGATGACGATGATAGTAGACGGCACGTAAGTGTCAATCAAAAAGTAGCCAATACGGCGCTTCATCTTGAAAATGGCTATCAAGGAGGAGTGGGGACCTAGGGCAGCAAAAGAAACCTTATTTTGCTGTTTCTCGTTATAGAATAGTTTCCATGAATTGGATTGGGGTGAACAACTAATTAGTTGTTCGTACAAAGTGTTGTTCAAGTCAATGCATTTTATCAGAAACTGTCAGTGCCCTATAAGGAATTAATGAAGGCTGACGAAGTATAAGCTAAAAGCTTAATTCTCATATCATTTCTATTTCCAGTGATTAATCATTTTTTTTACCTTGCGAATAATAAGTAAGGAAGCACTTTAGAAATGCAACTTGTAAAGAAAACCGTAAACGATGAGGTTTGGGCGATACCACCCGCTTATCTGCCCCGTGCAGGTTTGGTATCTAAGTAACGCATGCCATATCATGCTCTTTGACTAGAGTTTCTCCCAAGCAAGAGTTGCACTAGACACTTCACCAACAGTTCTTCATAAGGCAGAATAATACTAATAATTGCATCGCGTTGTGGCATCGCTGCTGGCATAATTACCTATATTGTATTTGTTTATGACAGTTGCTTTATCCACACTAGCCAACTCGAATTGAGGAAGTTCCACTTCCTGGTTGACGTAAATAGCTGATGTGTTGTCATCTCTGGGATTCCACGCGTACCACACGTCAGTTGTTTGATATCCGTCTAAAATGAGTTCCAAATATCAGTAACGGCAATCAGCATGACTCGCATAGTAAAAAAAATATAAACATATAGACCAAATGGATGATTGGAGATAAGCGGCTTTTAGAACTATTACGCCATCTGACCGTCATCTAAGCACAACATAAATGATCAACAAATGTCTTGTGCATATGCCCTATGTGACAGGGGAAGAAAAATAAAGCTCAAAACTTGTGGCTAGTTTTGGTTGCATATATGTATTATCATAGCTCTTATCATAGAAAAGCACTGGAAGAAAATATCATACGTAGCTTGACTGCAAACTGAAACAAATTTCTATGACTTCTCACATTTTTTGGGCTTCTAGTACACTTTATGAATATTACTTACAACTCTCTAGAGCTAATGTGCACGTCTGGGTGTCATGTGGAAATCTACGTAAGTCCAGCGTACATGAAGTAGTTATTGTGAGCCTGAAAAAAGAAAAACACAATCACAACAAATAAAGCCGAGACTTGCTAGTCACGCGTTTTTTCAAAGTTCTAACTTGATAACTTTTCTGTGTAATTAAAAGAAGTCTACAACTCAACCAACTGATGCTGCTGTTTGTGAGGCCGATATAAATCAGAACTGGCCATGACACCTTTAAGCAATTTGTCAGGCAGATAGATAAAAGGCTCATGGTTTTTCTGCTGATCGATTAAGATAATACCTTTGATAGCGTATTTCTTTTGAGATTTCTTCAAAAACATTAGTGTGGGCACGAATACCGTATACACTGCAAACCGTCAACAAGTTACCTGTAGAATTTCCAAGTCCAAAAAAAAAAAAAGACAAATCACCAACACTACGAAGATCTTCCAGATTGTGGCCATGATGATATGTCTTGTTGCATAGTAACATCCTAATAAAATCTCAGCCTCGGTCAATTGTAAAGATGAAACACTGTTTTGTACTTACAGTTGAAGACAAACTACTCTTAACTCACCTTACACTATAGAAGATGCTTCCATTTGGCCGAATCTGTAGCAGATAGTTCTCGGTGGTCACATCATGAAAGTAAGCTTTCTTGGTCTTCAGAAAGTAAGTGCTCGGTATCCATATTTGTTTGTTAATGTTGCTACCCAGCGTCAGGACAGGGTCAGACGTCAGATGAGCAAAAGCTAAGCGTTCGTCCCTCCAGTACTGGCGTAAGTAAATGTCAATCGTGAAGTCCTGTAAACACAAGGAAAAAACAACATGATTCAAGTTATTTTACTCAGTCTGTTTTTGCTCCTTTTTGCCGGTTTTCGTTAATTACGTGAATTTGCATAAATGTTATATTTTGGTCATCTCACCAAACTGTGCTCAGTTTTAAATAGAATATTATAAATGATAAAATAGCCAGCAGACAAATGGGCTGTTTAAGTGGGCTGATCACAAAAGAACAAATCCTCAATATCCTCAAAAATTGCCCTTAAAAGGGAGAAACCTTTATTAATAATCCAACAAGCCACATAGATTACTAGTGCATTGTTTGTTGTTTTTGAATGTAGCTAGTGAATTGCTCTTACCATCTTAACTTCTTCCATTGCCCAGATATTAGCAACATACATGTCGACTCGCACTTCGGCTGGAGAACCTAAAACATTAAAAAACACACTTTATAAACGTAAGCTAGAAGTTCTTCCATTTTTGTAAAGCACCAGTTTACCACTAGTTTACGAGTTTCTTAGCACTCTACATAGCAATACCCAGCATTATCAACGTCGAGGAAGTGTTATCGACATCGGCTGTTATCTTTTGGTGTGGTCTGTGTAACGGAAGACTATGCTAGTTAGACAACGCAACCTCCCTGTGGAATTTGTGGGCATCCACAGCACATTTTGAAGAGCAAACTGCTTCATGCAAATAGCATTATGAATGATCCAACCTCCTCAGACCTCCTAAGTGGTGAAGTACGGATAACTCATAAAATCGCACACAATGTTTCAAGAAAAAGGAAAACAAAAAGCCCGAAATGTAAACAAGGCGTTACTTTTCCTATAATTTACTTTCTTTGCTTTCTCGTACTTTTGCATTTGTGCCTAATTTTGAAATAACTTCCGCCACAGAAGCTATGATGACTTATTTTCAAAACCAAAGGCGACCGAAAATTGTAACTTACCCTTTACACCAGGCCTGATTCTCTTGTCGTAGTCTTTCAAAAGACTTTCCACTATCAAGGTGGAGTTTGCATAAGCCCTGAATGACTTGTTGTGACTTAAAGAAATACAACAGTAAAATAAGGTGCTTGCCATTTTAGCTGCAAGTTATACTTCAGTTCTACCCTGGGGCAGTATTTAGACGAAGATGCATTCTTTTATTTTTTCGTTAGCGAAAGAAATCAGTCACCTTCTGACCAATGGCAGATACAACTTCTTTAATTTACGTTGTCAGCTCAAGGCTTTAATCTCACACGACGAGTTGAATGGTGATCTGGACATTCACTAGAAGTTCGCATATTTACCTATAGGAAATGAAAAAGTTTGTTGTTTTGCTCGTGAAGAAAGTGTTTATCCTTTCAGGAGGCCATTTTCTATAGCAATTCTTTCACCGTTGCATGGCTTTTAGTTTCGAAAATTCTTTTTAAATTCAGTGTGGCTAAAAGTACCTTGTTTTCACATGTCTGAAGAGAACGAAAACGTGCAAATTCGCGTTTGCCATGTCCTTATATCTCGCTAGTATTCAGCACATGCAGTAGCTCTCTTTCATCCATACTACCTTTCGGTCTTATCTTAAAGCTTTGATCTGACAACGTTGATCGAAATAGCTCTAGAATATAACGAGAGGTGATTATGTTAACTACTCGCTCCAGGCCTTTGGTCAGCTGGGAGCAGCGCGAAGAACGGCGACTGGAACCGAAGCTATCTGAAAATCCCTTCTGTGAGGCACGCAAACACTTATGAGCTTATCCTGAGGCTCACTGTTTTCTCATAAAGCACTAACTGAACCTTTGGTTCGGTGGGTTTAATTTGTTGTTACAACACAGTTCAGAAGGAAATTGCAATATCCGTGCAGGTTACCAACCGTTACAAACCTTTTAATACCTTCAGCACGAAACTCACTCGCGTTTAACACTTGATTAACACTCGCTTGCGTTTAACACTTGAATACTTGATTGGTTTTACACGATCTGAAATCAACGACATGAATTGAAATTTCCTCACCGTTATTGAAGACATATCCGCTTCTCGTTTATGATGCATATGATGAAAAGAACTATATTGGCAGAACACTTGGTCAAAATAAAAAGCGCTAATTTTAGGTGCGAAAAGAACTATAATTGCAAAATTAATCTGCTCGTTAATGATTCACCTGTTTTATTCCCTTATTCGTGCATAAAACGTCCGCCAAAAGATCGATTTCATTTACTTCCAATTTATATTCATCGCCGTACTTAGCTAGATGTAAGCTATACAGGTCATTATCTTAACTACATAGACAATTAACAAAAAGAAAACAATAAAATTAGTTATGCATATACTCACAACCTAAGCCGTAAATTGGTCGCAATTTATTGAAAACACAATACATGGCACAAAACTGTTTTTCGACACAGATGGATTTCATTTGATTGAGAAATAAAAAATATTGGCCACCCATGAAGGCCAATAAATTGCTTTCTAAGTTAAGAACAGCCTTTCTGAACTTACGTACTTTGTTACTGTGATATGCGGCTTAATTATAAACGGACAACGAACTGCCGTGACTGCCATGAATGACGACACTATTGCGGTATCTTTAATTTTAAATCTTTTAGTATTCCTTTTTTTTTTTGCTCAAGTTGAATTTAATGTTTCTTTTTGAAAAAGGGATTTTTCCATTCGTCGAATCTGTGAAAACGCTTTTTGGTGTTAATTGTCGCAATGAAAACATCGTTAAGAGAAGGAAAGATAAGATGTCTAATTTAGACAATGGATTCCATTGATTCCTTGGTAAAATGTCTTCGCTATGAATAATCTAATATGATCGAAATTTAATATCGGTTCAGAAGCCACTAAAAAGGGAATGTTGTCGTTCTCTAGGAACTTGATTCTAAAAAAAACGTCAAGTCATTCTAGGACTGGGAAGTGTTAACTATAATGAACATTCAGACACGGAGCTCTCTTGCAGCAAAAACCTACAGTAACTAGATCGAAATGAAACCTATGACTTACAATCAAATCAAATAAGACCTACCTTGAAAAGTTTGCGGAGAACTGCTCGCTTGAAACAACAAGAACGGCCAAGAACATTATCGCAGTTTGTAGTCCGCCATTTTTGTTTGACATTCTCGTAGCCTTCAGTTGGCGAAAGCCGTGATTTAACTTTACTGTTCTGAAAAAGATCACATAGAGTTTAGTGGCAGGGGGATATATGCCAAGGCGATTATAAAAAAGAAAGCGCCTGAATTTGCATCTCGGTAAAAAGAAATAATAATAATAATGCAGCTTTGATTGCCTGTACCAAAATTCCTTTTGTGTAAGCCGTCTTTGTAAAGGAAAACTGAAAGTTATTTGAATGCTTTATGTAAAATTTGCACATGAATGAAATGTACTAATCAAGAACTGAATAGTTGTGGTTATAAGACACGAGATTATAAATGTCAACTCTGAAACGTTGAGAGGCTTTCTTTGATTGAAAATAAAGAAAATTGGATGTAGAGACATACATCTTTAAATTTAAGCATATCGATTCGTCAGTTTTTGTTTTAAAGAACGTTCAAAATGTTTACTTTTAAAGCTAAAGTTCATGTGTTCATGCCTAAATTTGGATGTAACCTTATTATTCTCGCTTCAATAAGGGTGTGGCGATTTTTCATCTTAAAGAAAGAATATAAGTTAAAGCAATGGGGAAAATGTTATGAAAACTAAGGAAAAATGTAGATATCGAGGAATAAAGGAAAAACAAGTTAAATTTGGAAATAACTTGTTAAAGCTAGCAATTTCAGCATAAATTTTGATTAAATTCAGTTCCATCAAAACCTGTTTCTTTGTCTGCTATTTTCAAACAAATTAATGCAAAACTGTTTTATGTTGACGTTGTGCGATGAGTGAACAGTTTCGTTTGTATTTCTTTAGAAATAATCTATGGCAAGCAAGTCCATTTAAATGAGTTAAAATAGATTGAAAAGAAGTTCTAAAACTTTCTGTATCGAGGAAAGAAAGTGAATCTTGGGTCAAGTGAAAAATCTGAAAGAAAACTCCCTTTGCTTCGTTGAAATCATATTTTTAAACAAAACATCGTTTTCATTACTTAACTTCAATTTTGATTTTTATAGAGAGCACACAAGTGTTTTTTGTCTATCATACAAAAAGGTGAGGATCTAAAAGGTAAAAAAAAAAACAATGATGCCATTCATTCTAGTTTTTGACCACAAAAAAATAAAAATCAGATTGAACAATGAGAAACAAACACGAAACGTTTTGAAATACTACAGAAACATCTGTGGATAGACTATTTTTAAAATATCTAGGAAAACATTAACTGTATACCTTACAACCTAAAAATACATGCTGAAATCGATAACTGCCAATAAAACCGTTTACCTCATAAAAGAAAGACAACAACTGCTTACCGCGACCTTGTGGATTTTGATAACTTCTGAGAGCACAAATACAAGCGCTAGCCATTCTCAGGTATTTAAACTGCTATTTAGACGCACTGTGACGTCCGGATTTCCCTGGGTAGAGGTTTAGGTGAGCTTTTTTTCTCTCTACAGGGGATATTCCAATTTACTCCACGAACCTTGGATTTTCTGCCGAATAGTTTTTCTGTCAACAAATAAATACTGCATGAGCAAGCTACCATCCACTTGAAAAAAATGATGCAGCACATTAACGTTCTCCATTGTAAATTGGGCAATCCCTTCTGACGTCATTGTTGGTACCTCACATTAACCATGATGGCAATAAATACTAGTTATGCAACGCTTCGAGTGGTAACTATGGAATATCCCACGAGTCACTGTATTCTCGTAACACACAAGCCTTAGGCGAGTGTGACAAGAACAAGGACAAGTGGGACCTGGATACCACGAGAAAGTGTGTGTAACTATTATACCATGCCATAGAAATACGCTCACTAATTCATCGAGAAAAGATCGCAGCGCACGATGGGAAGGTTGGGTTGAATACCGCGAATATACAACGGCTTTCCTGTATTCTGATTGGCTGTATTTTCTATGGCATGGTATAAAAACCGATATGATAGCTACGAACAGCATGCACTATTAAACAGGACAAGAGCACGAAGAGCCGGGGCGAAACTTTCAAACAATACACTCAACATACGCAACATTTGCTGTCGTCGGCGTGGCTGAGTGGCAACCCTCGCAATTTCGGTGGAGTTTTATTGTCAAAGGAAATATCTAGTTTGATATTCAGCGTATTTCCCTTATATTTGCCAAGACAACTTAACGGAACAGTGATATCAATTTGTCGTGTCTATATGTTTGCCGGTCGGAAATTTAATTTTCGCTAAGTTCATGCTAAAGAGAGAGAAAGACAAATGCCGATGTAAACAGGATCGCCCTAAATGATATGAATAATAAATGTCCTTAAGTAAAATGCTTTCAAAGTGCCTTAAACAAGTAGATAACCTGAAAAAAAAAACTCTCCCTTAGGCGAATGCGTGGGAGATAAAATGACACCAGAGACTTCTAAGGAAGATCTCTCCAAATTTAATGTGGTTATTGGGCTACCAAGCTGATGACTCCTGCTGTTATGAAAAAGCGACATTGCTTTAACTAAATCCACTTCTTTCAGGTCAAGAAGCGTCTTATTTTAGAAGTAACTGTGGGATACCCAAGCATAATGAATTAATCTCGACATAACATAAAAATCCAATGACTGAAAATTCAAATAAGATTTCTCATTTCTCTTAAAAAGGTGCGTGAGCAATAGCCACCCCCTTCATGAAAAGCACTTTTAAAAACACTCCCAGTAACGCGAAAGGTAGTCAAAATTATCTGCAAGATCTAACACTGAAGCAATATGAAATCCGGAAATTTAAGAGTCTTTATCAGTAGGGATCTAATTTTATAACCGGGGTGAACACATTCCCGTTCTAAGTTCTAAGCCGATAAATTGCGATTTTAACCACGAGAAGTTAATGTTGTCGACAACCTATGCCATAATATCCATTTTCATTTTAAACAATTCAAATGTCAAATTCTAATTTCAAAGTTTCCTTTTTAAACATAATTTCGTATTCGTAACACTTAATGTTTATAACTTATGTTTACATACAAAGTCATGGATATTAATTTACTAATCTCCAAACAGCGGTTACTAATTAATACCGCAACGCCTTGGAGAACAAACTCCGGCCTAAGTGCGCTCGCTTTTAGGATTTCTAAACAAATTTGTTTTACGAGTTCAGCTTATGCAAATTTAAGTTCAATTAGAAAATATATCAATTGAAGTATGGTAAAAAATGTGAAACTTCAAGGAAAAGCATGATCACAACCTAAGTACAGAAAGTAATCGTAAGGGTTCCAAAACCACGATAAAAAATAACTTTCAATTCCAAAAAAAAAATGGTAAACTACGATGAAAAAAGTAAGTCGCAATATAAAGGGAAAATTTATGCCAAATTTGAAAATTAGGCATATACATTTTCGTAAAATCCTGCGTCTTTCGCTTTTTTCCAGTTGCGACAAAGCGAGTATTTTAGGTAGAAAAAAAAACACTATTGCACCGATACAAACCATAGGTTCACAATTCAAAGCTTTTTAGGAAAGAACGTTTCTGTTTTTTCAAAACAAAAATTGACACATGCATGTTATTACAGAACCATTATGTTTCATTCGTTATGTATTCTGTATGAATAATGAAATACAAACATCTAAAGGTAAAATTAACCTGCAACATTCCGCCACAAAATAATTGAAGGTAAACTAAAAAAAAACCCAATCACTTTAATTCTGACAGTAGAAGCGCGCTATAAAAGCTCAAACTTCAAAACCTTGGTTAGTTTAGTGTAAGATTTTCAATTTTTTAAAAATATTAATAATAATGAATAAAACATACGACGATATAAGCGAAGTTTTGATCATAGACCAATTTACCACCCGTAGATGTCATACAAAGTCAAACACATCGTAAAATATATAACTTGAAAACCTTTTGTGCTATAAGCATAAAACATTTAGCATGGACATGTTTGATCTGCGCAAATTCCATTTCCTGACGCAAAATTTTACAGATACCTCGGTGAGAATACTCAGTTAAAATTTGCTCAAGATAAACTGACTTCTCAGCTGACTTCGACTGCCTTAATATCTTGCGGTTTGAAATGCGTTAGTGTAGAAAAAAACGTACGATTAAAATATATACTAACACAAACACTAACCTTTTAGGAATCAGACAAAGGTCCCGCTGAACTCCATAGAGTGATTCCACAACAGGGAGCTCGCGTTCATAAGCGTCCCTAAGCGCAAGAATTTCAAGTGCTTGCCTATTTGCTTTGTGTTCGATTTGTGTGATAATTAACCCCAACAAAACTTGTCTTTAGAGAACGATGTTTCAATCTTTTGAGGGATCAGCTTGCGATAGTATCGCAGCCTCTGAAGAAGCAAGATGTTTTTCGGTTAAGGTTGCAATTATTTCTGCACCACTTAAGTTGGCTATTAACTAACAGTTTTATCTCCACCTTATGGAAATGAAGCTTGGATTACATAACTTCATAAAATCTGTCTAACAAAGCCTTAGGGGAATTAAACTAAGAAAGCAAAAAGCGACAGTTTTTCATGCCTTTTGCACTTTAATTAAAGATTCTTTAGCCTGCAATGTCCAAATGTAAACACGAATAGCTTAGCATTTCGACAATTTTAAAAATTCCTAAGGCTACGAACTGCAGTAGTGGGTTCCAACCTTCAGGGAAAAACTTCCATTAACGAATTAAAAAAATTCACACAATTTTTTGTGAGCTGAATGATAAATTTTTCAAATGAGGTTAAATTTGGTGGTTTTAGATAGCTTTCCTGCATTATTAAGCTCAAAGCAAACAGTCCATTGATGTTGCCTTTCTAATAACTTTTATTAAGAAAGCTTTTTATCTCGGCACCTTCATATAAAAGAAACTGTAAAGGTGTGGTTATTAATCCCAGAGTTACTTTATTCATGCTGGAGCGCCGACGCTGTTTTCAAACGAGTACTGACTTAAGACAAGAAGAAAACCTTAATGTATCTTTCATTCACAGCATATTTCTTGTAAGCTATGCAATTCAGCGAATTCCTTCAGAGATAAGCAGGCTGTTGGTTTATTTCATAAATTAGAGAACGAGTGACCGAAACGAATATTAAAAAATTAAAAGCAATATCACATATATTGTCAGTGGATGGAATGATGTGTTATCTACTTCCTATAATTATTTCGTTTTTTCAAACTTTCCGGCAATAAAATTGATCGCGGCATTCGGTCGTTATTTGTCTTTTTGAAACTTAAACAAACAGCAGTAACAAAACCTTTATTTCAATTCAAATGGAGTGCTAATTATAAAAGACCTTGTGAAGTGAAAAATGCTTATTTTCGAGGGTTATAAATCGAGCCACAATTTTTTCCTAATAGAGCAACACAGATATTATCGCCCATTGAAGAATACGCAACACTTTCGGTATTGGTTGATTTCAATTGTCATTCATAATAGCAACTCAAACACAGGCACTGCATAGTTAAGATGTTAGAGCTTCAATTCTTCATGAATGTTCTAATTTAGGATTGTAAAAGGTTGTGAATTTTTAATTTGTTTAGTTATCGCTTACTTGTCACTGCCACAGATACTTGGTAAATAAACAAGTGACCCAATGAGCAAGTCAGGAAATTAAAACACGTGTGTGAACAAGGCAAAACAAACAATTGAAAAACGTGTTTTTCTCACAATTTTTTATGGTGTAAAATAAAACAATATTGGATAAATTGGACAAGTGTGACAAAAAAACACATCTGGACATGCACCCACTTAATTTTACAGTATTGCTTTACTTTTCTTAATAAGCACTTCACATTGCACTGAATTGTCCTATATAAGTTTCTGTGTACTTCAAATGGACTTAGGTCACAAGCGGCGCCTCTTCTAAACTGTAACCTATTTTCTTAAAGTTTGTCACCGTTTCAATCTTCACCAATGTTAGTTAGCTTACTACTACTAATGTTTGGTTAATGAAACCAGAAAAGAAGTAGGTATAATATTGGTGTTTTCTACCAAAGGTAGCTTTTATTTTAGTTTCCTTTGAATTGAAGAAGGTTTTATACATCGGAAGAGATAAATAATATATAACGCGATATTTCTAAACTGTAAATGTGGCCAATCACGAAGTTCTTGGTACTAGTATGTCACTACCAGTGAGAATTTCACAGTAGATTTTGCAGTAAACTTGATTAATCCGAAAAGGTTCTCGAAGCCATCAGTCACAAATCCGTAAAGTCACAGATCGTGTTGTGTTGCGTGAGTTTTTACTCAAATAAATGCATGGAAAAATTCCTATTTATAATAATAAATATAACTGTAGACTGGGTTCATGGTACTTAAAAAAGCAGCGTCACGGACAGCGCATCCAAAGATGGCAAATTTTTTCAAGTTTGTCGCTCGTAATCTGTCTTAATCTTGGTCAGTGGAAACCATCCTGGTTTGTTTTCGGGTTTTTATTACTCCGTTGCAGTTGTTTTTCTATGTTAGGAAAAACATAATTTTGAGGTTTCCTTCAATTTTATTTTATTTTATTATTTTTTTTTTTTTTTACAAATTCGCCCTACGGCAGGTGAGTTCACAAAAGAACACGAAGTCCCCTACAAGGTGGACCCACCACCAAACCATCCCCCTAAAAAATATATATCCCATTCCCTAGCACCCCAATATAAATAAAAATTCCAAAGAGCTAACAAGGACAACGTACAACAGTATTTACACGGCGGCACTTTGGACAAACTAATTTATACGTACGAATGTCATCGTGATGGAATACTGAACGAAGTCTTTCATAAAAATACGATTTTAACTTATTCTTAAAGGATGCTAACCACACCTCCGATCTTATTGCGATCGGTATTGCGTTCCATAAACTGGTTATACGTACGAAGAAGGAATTACGGAAAAGAGATGACTTAGTAGTTTTGTTATTAAGAAACAGCCCAGAGGATCCCCGACGGGAACGCCCACTAAATGACCCAAAATATCCTTTAAAATCCCTGGCGCCAAAAGGCAATTAATCATAAATTCATTAACATCACAAACCTAAAGGAGAACTTAATATAGATTAAAACGTAAAAAAAAATAAAGAAAGCCCTAACATAATCTTTCATTAAAACTAGAAGACTGTTTCGTACCTCTCCCTACACTGTTGTGACGTAGCTGGGATGCAAACACGCACAATACGAACATATTACATATTATAGGTACTTCATACGATTATTGAATAAGGTTATGGTTATGACATGCTTTGGCAATACAAATTACACTACTTCTCCAATATAATCTTACCTTTAACGTTTTTGTAATCTTTGGCTTCATTACTCCACATAGTTTGGCGATTGATCCCCTTAACAACATATAAAAACAAATAAGTCAATAATTCCAAAAATGTTGACATAACATTCGCTAAAAATGTAAAAGTGATATATAAACAAGGCTTAAAACTATAAAAGATTAAAATGAACCGAACGATTTCGACATATTGTCATCATCAGGGAAAAAGAGAAAAGGAATATTGAACGAACAGCAAGTTTGGAGTAGGTTGTCTGTTAGAGGAAATGTGGCGTCTTGAAATTGAGTCAATTCCTTTTAGAAGGCCGTCATTGGTAATGAGTAAACAGTCTATGTTATGTCAGCAAAAAGTGTTGAAATAGAGTGTTATTTACATCTGTTTATAGTTCAGTGGCTAAAGTGGCACTCTTTGAAAAAATGAAGAATCTCTTTGAAGAAATCCCCTTTTTCTTGACAAGGAGCACGAAAAGTAGTTGTAGTTGTAAATAAGTAGTTTGTTTACCCACGTAACGCAGAAGAGCGCTCAGGAGCTCGTTAGCACATGTACGTGCATCGAAGATCGACTTGGAATTTGAAGTTTTGGTTTGTGGAGGGAGGAAAACCGGAGAACCAGAAGTAAAAAAAACCTCGGAGCAAGGACGAGAAACAACAATTAAAGTCAATCCACATATGGCATTGGGCCGGAATCGACATTGGTGGGAGGCGAACGCTCTCGCCAGTGCGCCCCCTCTTGCTCCCCACAAAGAATGTTTTTGGTAATTCACATATAAAACTATCATTTAATAACGCCACCGGCAGGGAGGCTACATTGAGGTGCCCGCTAACATCACGAGATAGTCAGAAACGCTTCTTTTGTACAACATTTAAAAAAAAAATTGCAAAGTTTTTTCTTGGAAAATTTGGTGATTCACTTAATTTCGAGGTCAAAAATTGTCCTTTCAAGAGCTTTATTTCCAAATGATAGCTCAACATAACAGTGGAAATATAAAACTGAAAATGTGCAGCGTTCAATGTTTTTCTTGTGTTCAAAATAACGGTTTATTTTTGTTTATTTAGATAAAAAATTATTTATAGAAACTCTGATGGATGCATTTGACATTGCACGAGGAGATCTCACAGAGGAGGTCTTACTTGCTCTTTTCTGAAAAAAAAAACCACCAGATTTTTCTTACCTCGTACTCTCTTTTAGTTATTTATACATATTGAACTGGCAAAAAAACGAAATAAAGAGTTTCGTGTCATATACACTGAAATTATTGTGATATTTTTTTCAAGTCAGCGGGATAACCTGCTGTCGTTTAATATTTTCTGTACTAAGATACCTAATTATGTGAAAATTACCCCGTATTACCATAATGAATATTAACAGTGATATTTTTAAACTACAAAGAGGTGTTCCCTCTGTGGGAAAACAATAACGAGATGTGACCTTTGAAAAATTATTTGGTGCAAACACAATTGGCACTGAATGATGCTAATGATTTAAAGTCCAAGAAGGGAATTAAGAATAAATCTGTTTGAATATCAATACAAAGCAAAAAAACACTAGCCGTTTGTTAGCTTTTCAAAACAGCAGAAACATGGTTTAAACTCTATTTTTTTAATTCATTGCTATAATTGAGTGTTAGAATATTTTTGATGTACCGCTTCTTAATTTAGCCTACTTTTATTTGAAAAGGTTAATTTACCGACGAGTAGGTCAATAACTAACAAAATACGCAATCCCGTAATGCAAATATCATTCGATGTTCACTGACACCGAGGTGAATAACTGTTTTTAAGTATACCTAGCCTGTGTAAGGAGACAATCAGAGAAAAAATCAAAGACAGAGATGAGCGTGCACGGAAGAATTTTTCCACAAAAAACTATTCTCTGGTCTACTGCGGCATAACTTGAGCAGGCCTGCTTTTGCCCGTTGTATTTTTCGCAGTATGTTTAAGAAGTTGAACACAAACTTTGCAATAGAAGGAATATCTCGCTCTGTCAAATTATTTTGGCTTCAAAACCTCTTAGAAATAAGTTCAAAAATTCGTAACGAGCAAAAGTGATGATAGTTTGGCTTAACGATTATACTTTGAAAGTTGACCATATCTAATGTCACAAAATTAAATTTAAAAAAATTATAAATAATCATAGAAGAGATTAAAACTTAACAATTATTCAATGTCGCAGGATCCGAACAGATTCGGGTAAACAAAATGGAGAAACCAGGCCCATATATAGCCAAAAATGATTTCGATTTTAGACATGTTTTCCATTGTAATTATATTCAAAATGAAGCGTTGGAAACCAAATGGAGATTTTTTGTATCACGCGTTTATTTTTCCTGTTGAAATAAATGGTCCGCTGCATGCTTGCTTCGTGAATTGACTTATGCCATCGAGAAAAATTGAAACTATTATTACAGAAAATAAGGTGGCTATTCCAGCTACTGAAAGATGTTAACAAAATAATTCCAACTTTCTCCCAACGTACACGATTTGCAATACCAGCGTCGCCATCTTCTTATACTTAGTCGGGGGCTGATTTCATTGCATAATACTGTGTATATTTGCATACCTTGTACATGAAGTTTGAGGGACCCCATGCAGTGACGAATATACAGAAGCCTCTACGGAAATAAAACAAGCGACCTTATTAAAACAAAAAGCCAAAGATAAACGTCAGAAAATCGTCAAAGATCTCACATAACAATTTAGTTTTCACGAATTTGTGCTACGCTATCGTTAAGATTAGAATTGACATTTCACTTACTCGTTTATCCTTCACTACTGTCGGATAGTATTTAATCTGAAGTTGTAGCTAACGCATTGCAATGTAAACCAAAATAAACCAGGCTGTTAAAGTGAAAACATGAGATTTTATGTCATGTTACTTTTGTTTGTCCGCAAATATATACTTACCATTACAAATATATTCCAACAGTCTCAAGCGATACAAGATGCAGATTCGTCTGCCTGGTGAAGATTAGCGCTGACCAACAAGCAATGCACAACTTTTTAAAATCACGGCGACAATTTGCTTTTGTCGCATCGGCGCAATTTAGGTCTTTGTCTGCGTAATCAGGCCTTAACCTTTCCAGTGCTTCGTGATGGAGGACCTTATGCTGAATAAACCCGTCATTTGCTTCTCTGTATATGGAAACATTATGAACGGTTTCGGTCCGCAGACAATTCCCGAGGGTTTACAGCACAAAATCTCTAACCGAGAACAGAAAACTGTAAAATTCTTGAAAACAATGTGAAAATTGTTTTCCCCAAAAATTGCATTTAAAGTATGTAACCAAAACTTAGCGAAAATTGTGATAACAAAGATCGGTTATTTTTGCCCAAATTTTGAGCAATATTACTTTTGCCGTTAATGAGCAGCAGGGAGTAATATGCAAGAAAGTGTCGCCGACATGTTGATTGGAAGTGCATAGGTAGCAGGTGCAAAGTTAAAGTGGATGAAATAAATGAAATTTTAAACCAAGCCATAGCCACAGAGTAACTGTAACTCACGCAATCAATTCTGGTTTGAACTGAAGCACGCAACCATAATTTTTCCTCGTCAAACCTGTTATGCGTTAAGAAAATTGACATTGAAGTAATCTTTTTCAAAATAGCCATGCATCCACAAGGTCAATATGTTTATATTTTGGAAAATAATATCCTAAAATGGACAAGGGAAATGGTTTTGGAAACCATTTCTTGTAACGTTTCTATTATGCATCAGCGTAGATAAAACTTTATTTTATCGTGGTAAACTGATGTACTGGAAAAAGACGTTCAGTACCAAAGCTATTTTACACGTTAACCGAGTGTTCTCTTTCATGTAAATGTTTTTACAATTGAGACGTATGTTCGGGTTCTATAAACTCAAAGAATCTCTACTACCTATGGAAAGATTAAATGAATAGTCGAGGTGTGAAGGTAGGCCTTTAATTCTGTTGAAAAATATGACAGTGAGTGACAGAATAGTTGATTGATTGATGGATTGATCGATCGATCGATTGATAATGGTAAAGTAATTTATAGCTAATAATCAACACGATATTCAAATATAACTTCGTTAAAATGGCATAGTAATGTATAATTATACCGGCATATCTGTCAACTATTCAGTAATGGCCAGGTTCTCAAACGTTATCAAATATCCGGCAGATCAGTGTTCCACCTAATGTTTCTATCTTATCTTAAAGTACCAGCTATCAACAAGTCTTCAGGCACTAGAGTATATGCTGTCCCAAAACATAACTTCGTAAGCTTGTAGAAGCCGGACTGCCCTCTTGATATCCTTGTAATGAACCTCGTTCAACTTGCCTTTATCATTGGCATTATAAGCCTCAATCACCTTCACAGCTCCCTCGTCCATGTCACCAGCGGCGAAAAAACGAACGAAATCCACATCTTCTTCTTTCATGTTGTAGTTCTCCTTCAACGCGTCTGCGAGGCTTGAACACATTTTACCAAACGCGGGAAAATTTACTGCAATAGCCGCCGCGATCTGTGGTGCTTCGCCGTAATGCGCGAGTCGACACAGATACGAGGGGTAGCCTTGTGCAAGGGCGTGAGGCTCGTAACTCTCCAGATCTGATTCTGAAATCTTCATGGCTTTTGCCATATTAATCAACTTTCCATAACCAAGTTTCTCACCTGCTAAAAAGAACTGGAAATAATCTCGGATGACTTGGTTGCCATTGAACCTGGAGACCAGGTGCTCCATGGTGCGCGTATCAGCTGCTATGATGTGATACTGCTCGCAAAGAAAACGTTCAACAACTTTAAGAGAAAGTGTACCGGCTTTTGCCTCCTTGACGACCGGGTGGTTTGCTAGCTTTTCGTCGGTCTCAATAGAGAATGGCTCCTTCCGTAGCGACTCCAGAATTTCTTTGGCAGATTTCTTGGTTTCCATTGCTGAGATAACTGAATAAAACGTCTTAAACACTCCTCGATTTCAGCTTTTTGTATCCCTTTGCCTGTTGGAGAACAAAAATGACAGTAAATCAAATCTGTACTCATCGCTGCTCATTAGCCAACCAACTGAAACCGCAAGCGTCCATTAGCAGAATGTGCCCTTGGGTCGCGGTTGTTTTAACATTTTTCTGTTCTCTGCCATTCAAACTGTCTGTCAGTTACAGCGCTTTTTAAGATATACACCGATGTATTTTTGCTTTTATAGGATTTGAATAACAAGCTGTGAATGCCAAGACTCATCTGGCCGTTTTCGAAATTGTCACTGATTTTTTACTGGCTTTGTTCTCACTGTACGCTACAGTACAGTTCACGGTCTTCTTCGCTTCCGTTATTTGGATTAATGCAAAAGCACGGGTCAACCCAAATAGCCGCTGCGAAGGAGAGTAAAGTACACCGATTTCGCTCTCTGTTCTTTCAGTTTACACGTTTCTCCTAGTCTTTTATCAAGCGAAGATCAAAGCTGTATCAAATGTAAAGCTTGATTGCATTATATACATTTCCTTAAATTCCACTCAAAATCAGTCCAAGTCGCGCTATTAAAGCAGGTAAAGCAGACGCAACGGAAGACATATAGAGCGTGACATGAGTGACGTCATGAATTTCAGTAAATTTCGACAGGCATTATGCATTTTGAATGAATTTTTTTATCAACTTTGCTTATTCTGGGACCACTTGCATGAGCATTAATGATGAGCCTGCCGTATAAAGCCTTCCCCAGCTATAATGCTAATGCACCTGGACAATGAATAAACCGTTCCTTTATGGATATCAAACAAACGTCACGCTGCTCTCACTGAACAGATCGAAACAAATATCACGAGCAGCATTTCACCGACAGTGCTTTTAGTGATTATAAACAGGTATCGTATTCAGTCCCGGATTCTCGGTCAGTCGGAGCGAAAAGCTTTCATAAGCGTTATAAATTAGATGAAATGTCTGTTTCGACAAAACGGATATCACGAAAGAGTGACCCTTAAATCCAAACACTCTACAGCTTAGGGCAAAATATACAGGGATAAATCGATCGAAAATAAGTGAATTTAGTATTACCTGACCAAGAACACAATTAAATAATTTATGGCACTGAGTAAATGTATTCATAATGCACCAAAATGAACATAAACAACAAATCTAAAAGAACCATGCCCTTTATAATGAACATGGCTTTTTTCTCTTGTATGAAGACAATTAATGTCTGTCTTTTTATCTCGAATACAGTGGAACCTCGATATAACGAAGGGCCAAGGGACTGGCAAAATGTGTTCGCTATATCGAGGTTTCGTTATATCGAGGTTCTTTTCCATATAATTTGCTATTACTGGGACGAAAAATATCGTTCGTTATATCGAGGACTTCGTTATATAGAGGTTCGTTAAATCGAGGTTCCACTGTACACGAGTGAACGTGACAGAAGACTGAAACGTTAAAACAATAAATCGAGGCGAATGAGAGGTTTGAAGCGCTAAATTAATTCACGATAATTCAGCGACTAACAAATTATATTTTTACAGGTCACGCAATGCTAGCAATGCATGCAGTGACTAGGAAAACGCACTAACTTGATTTAGTTCTTTACTTCAAAGCTGGTTCTTTAATTAAAAGCTGACAAAAGGAGCTTTTAAACCGTCTGTAAGCTTATGTAACCGCTTATGCATTTGTATATTTATGTTTTCGTGACCCTTACATGCAATTTAACATCGAGGACAGTCGAAGACGAACGCTAGGGTTTTGAGAGCTTCATTACCTTCACTCAGCAGAATTTAGCACCCTTATTCGTTTAAATAACTAAGTCCCCTTTTCAAGGAGATTACAAATAAGGTAAATAAGGTATAAGATGTACAAATCTTAGGAAATTAAACACAAAACATACCGTACTCCAATACAGCTGAAGCAGTTACAGCGGTGTGTATTGCGGGCGCCGACTCGTCGTTACTCTACTATCATGTAAGCTGAAGTCAATTTTCTTCGTAATATGTAGCACCGGCTCTCCGATTTCCGCAGTGTAAAAATCACTTCGTGTACAAAATCAACTACAGAGTTTTATGTTTGGTACGTAAAACAATTTATCTTTATCAAAACTGCCTCTTGGGCGAGAAGAAAATTATGTTTTCGACTATATTTTGGTCACACGTACGCGTAAGAAAAAGCTACACTGAAGCTGATTTCGAGGTAGTTGAGTTTGATATTATTAGACACGATTGTCGTGGCAGTACAAGGTTAAATAAAAAAACCATCATTCAGATTCAGTTAAGGTCCGAACAATTTTTTTTCTATAATAACAGATATTCGAGCCTTTTTATTAGAACTAAAACAGTCTTAGACAGTATCGAGGTATCTTTTTTTTTAAAAAAAAAACTATCTTCATGTATTATTCAAGGAATTTGCACCTATTACCTTAAGATATAACAGAACATTCTCAACTTGGGCATTTCTTTCAAAGACGACTACAACAAAAACTACAAATTCAAGTTCGTCATAAGTTCTCTTCTCACTTGTAAAAGTGCTGAAATAGGTTCCAAGAAGCAGTTCCACCTTACCGCATGTCATGCAGTTCAGTTACACTCACACGAGGGTAAGCACTGGAAATGTCCCAGTGAATGTCCCAGTGAATAGATATTAGTCGTGATCAAACAATCGTCGATTGTCGAAAATTTCAATTTTGAAACAAATTGTTAATAAAAGTACTCATCACTAAAGAAGCAGGCCCGTCTCCTTTACGTTTGTCTCGAGGAGCCGTTCTTTTCTGTGAAAATTCTTTTAGCTATGCGGCGGCAGGTATCATTAACAAGCACACGCGATAGGAGGTCCTCGGCCTAAGAGAGAGAGAAAGATAGGTAATGTGAAGCTCTGTCCGTTTGTTAAGATTACACAAAGGTGAGTTGAAAGCGAAATACAGTTACAAAAAACATAGAATAGCAAGTTTGTGAACTTTTCTCTAGGATAGGATCTAAGGAAACTGGCTTACCTCTTCAACGGGCAACACACGATTTTCTGTGCATTCATCGCCCAAGAACGAAAGCATGTCATTCGTTAATGGCAGCTTTTGAAAAGCATCTACGAAATCTACGGCATGAAAATGCGAGGTACGTTAGATCACTTTTTGAAATAGTGAATATATGAAATCATATATATGAACTGCGGATGATGAATACCGTATTTATTCAATTAAGCGCCCAACCTCAAATAAGCGCCCACCTCGAATAAGCGCCCACCCTGAAAGTAGGAAAAGTTAATAAGCGCCCAGCCTCGAATAAGCGCCCACCCTCCACCCCACAAAAAACTGAAGTGCACAAGAGGAGTATTGATTATTGAGAAACTGACTATATACCACTAAAAGACTTCCCCCATGACCGAGTTTTCTTATTATTTTACAGAAACTTTCAATGAACAGTTAAATTCTGCTTTGGTACATCTTCACGTTTTGTTATTATTTATGGTTTTGTTACAAAAATAAACTTACTATTTGCTGAAAATCGTGAACATTTAATAAGCGCCCAGCCTCGAATAAGCGCCCACCTCGAAAAAGCGCCAACTCTCAAGGTCCAAAAATTTAATAAGCGCCCAGGGCGCTTAATCGAATAAATACGGTAAATGAAGAGAAGATCCTAGCAGTTATGAACAAAACTTAAGCAGTTGCGAAAATAAAGCCTGAAAAATCAGGCTTGCCGGGACTCGAACCCTGACCTCAGCGATACCGGTGCAGCGCTCTAACCAATTGAGCTAAAAAGCGAACTGATAGCTGGTCATTAAATTGGTTCGTAATATACCCGGGAAAGATGATGATGATGTCCAAACAAAACTCATTTGATTTAAATCAGTGTAGCCAGGAATGTAGGACTCGCCTGTTCGTGTTACGTTATTGTTGGTTTTTGAGTATTCCATGGCTCTGTGAAATCGTCCTTGCCTAATCAAACAAGTCAAAACCTGCCAGAGTAAAGTGAAGAAAAACCCATTGTATATCTGTATAAAAACGATTACTTCTAATATAGAAGTACACTTTTGAGCTTAAGATCACATACTTCTGGAAGAAATACACATTAACTTCCCCACATGTAAAAAGTTTGAAAGCCGTGATCGAGTGATCCCTTGGTTTGTCGTTCAAAGAGCGTGAATTTGCCCGTGAAAGAAGAGTTAACATTGAGAACTCAGGGCGTATCTAGCCTATAGGCCCGTAGGCCCGGGCCTACAAATTTTTTAGCCCACTCGTATTTTTGAAATGCGCTATCAAGAGAGTAATTGTGGCTGAAGCACTTTCAAGATAAAATAGAAAGCAATATGCATTACAAATATCGCAACTACCCTTTCTCGATTGATCAAGTCTCTAGCAAGTTGAAATTCTTGGCCGCGTGACACTTGTACTTTAAAGCATAAAAAGGTAAAAAAAAAGTTCTTGTGTTCGAGTATAAAGTGCCAATTTAACAAAATAGCGTTCCAAACGTTTCGGGCTTTTTTAATAATAGCACGACGTCTTAGTTCACACCACCGACAGTAGCCAGTCTGGTCTTAACTTGAAAACTTTTCCATGCACGCACGCTTTCATCTGCGAAACAACCGGCTCAGTGTATGGCATCTCTTGCCGCCGTTGTTCTGCGATCTCCATCGCCGATACTGGCCGCACGCTACAGCAACGTTTCGTTGAGCGCCTCTGCAGCATCGAGAAAAACCTGCCAAGCTTTCCTGTCGCAAAGCATTTCAATTAAAATGGCCACACTATTCAAGATGTACAAGTCCGTAGCATCATGATCTGCGATGGGAAAAAACAACGAAAATGTCAGGAAAAGCGACTCATCTTCAATCTGTGAACAAGTCAGCCGCGCTGACTGAATGTTAGTCGTCGCGCGCTCATCGCGCGCGCGCGCAGCTTGCGTTGGAACTTTAACTCTTTTTTCGTGGCCTTAGCAAATTTCTCAACGAAACAGCAACTTGACTTCCACTGATAAAGGGCTAAGCTCGAAGCGCCTGGAAAGATATATTGTTACATTGGCACTTTATACTCGAACTCGAGAACTTTATTTTACAAAGTGATAGGTATGTGTCGTTCAAGACAAGTGCGTTTATATATTTAACAATGAGTGAAAATTACCGGACCATTCTCTGCAATGAAATGCCAAAATTTAGGTGCTGCCGGATAGCACATTGTAGGGCCTTTATCTGGAGCATAACCCCCCCCCCCCCCCCCAACTCTCCCTCTAGAAGCGGCCAGGCCTCCTACAACTCTTCAGAAAGCTGGCTACGCCCCTGGAACTGTTTAGAATTTTGTGAAAAGCTATGAGACTGTTCTTCAAATTCGGATCTTGTTTGTTACTCCTGGATTTAAACAGGTTTTTTAGAAGAGCTGAGAATGAGTAAGTTAAATAAGAGGTGCAGAAAGAAAGCAACTGAGGAATCATGAGGAATTACCGCCTAGTGTACGTTTACGTTTCCCGCGCTTTTAGTCTACTGTCACTTTGTGCTTCGATTTAGTTACTTTATTGCATTAGGCCTTATGCATGATGACGTCAATTGCTCAAAATTCACCACCAAGCCTCGTTTACGCGAATTATTCAAAACCTTCTGCCACCCTCATACAGTTTTCATGTGTGTATTCTTTTCATCTTTGTTGCGTTGGGAATTCTTTCATGATAAAATTCGCAAGTTTGCACTTCGAAAGCGAGGCTTGGTGGTGAGCCAAGCCACTCTGACGTAAACATGCATAAGGCTGCAGTGATATGTTCTGTGGTTAAATTCCTTTTAGCTTTATAACATTTAACATCTACCTCTTTACAAGCGCCAACATTCTCAAACACGGCTTCTGCAAGTCCAATAAGTCCACATTTACAACTGAAAGAAAACGAAACAGTTTAAGTCGTGTTTACTCCGCACAACATGTCCCCGCTATGGTAACCCTCGCAACAACGCTTGTAAGAAAATGTCGACAGTAATGCTTTAGCCTTTCTTTTTTCTTATGCAAGCACCGAATTAATTTATTATGGGCATTCGCAATACGAAAATAAGATTTTAAATGGAAGCGAACCTGACTTGAATTATGTTTTGCTTCTCATTTTTAAAGTGCAACGAGACTGTCGTGGAAAAAATGTCGCGCCCAAAATGCGGTAAAAACTACCCGTGTGGCACAGTTTGACGCAATAGTGTCTCGGAGTGTCTGTCTATCACCAAGCAGCAGACACACAACCGGTACGTGAGATGCTGCATGTTCAAGATTGATTTCATCAATATTGTGTTTTATCTAAATAAACGCTCCTTAAAAGCTTAAAATCCAGGAATGCAGAGCTAGTAATTGTGCGGATCATTTAGAGCTATTCAGCGTTAAGCTTATCCCGATGACATGTTCTGGGTTCGAGTCCTGTGAGCTAAAACAAAAGTTAAATGGTCTTGTCTGACAAATTTCATTAACAAACCCAACTTACTCTGAATATTTCTGTTAACGTTCAAGAACGTTAAAGATATCATTTGCTGATGAAAACTCTATATCGTGCAAACATATTATTACCGACAAGAATGCATAACTGAGTGTCGCAAAGGCTCACAATCAAGGTCAATATTTACAAACCGCAGACAACTAATAATAACAATTTTTGTCTTTGTGGAGATTAAATTCACAGAGCAAGTTAAACAGATGTGTATAAAACACTAGATTAGCCACTGTTAACTATAAGGTCCCACAGGTAGAACAATGGAACATCCAGCTGCTGTTTGAAAAAAAAAACGCAACATGTTTATCTTGCTGCTAAAGGTGTTAATCAAAGGAAGTCTTTAAATAAAATCTCAAAACAGTTCGACAGTAACGCTTAAACCGCCACAAAGTATAGCTCACAACCTATTATCCTGTGGCTACAACTAGTAACAGCAACAAAATTAATAACGCGTTTGAGGCAAAGAAAATTTTTAAGGCGGCATCCTTGGGAATGAATACACTTTTTAACTGTTCTTCAGATAGAAGCCGCGTTAATTAGTCAAGGAACAGATAAACTGACCGCAACTTTAAACAAATTCAACTAAACAGTAAAGTAATTAACAGCTGAAAGCACTACAAGATTAATCAGGAAAGACCCCTTGATTTACAAGTCATTAAAGCACGCAACCGGCTATAAAACGTGCGCTTTATCACGTAAAAACACAAACCAGAAAATGAGTTTAAAAGCACGTGAATTCACGTGTTGAAAAATTGTTTTAATGTGTTTTGTTGTGTAATTTAGCCAGATTATTTAGTGTGGTCTTTCTTTATGTCGTGCTTTTTGTACAGATAGTTTTGCAGCCCGGTGGATACCTGTCATTGCCGGAGCTACAATCCAGCTTACTTATTCATTATAATTATAACGGAAAGAAAATGACAACAAGCTGTTTAGAGATAGAACAAGTGGGATATTCATTCTGTTAACCTTAGCCTTACTTTTGGCGGGAAATAACTGGACGCTGTGACGTTCCCGTTTTGGCGGGAAAACGCCAATAGGCACCACCAGTTTGATTACGCCTATAAATCTTCAGCAGCCTTCTAACTCTATCACCAACACGATCATCTTCATCATCGAATTTGTTCATGAAAATGTTTTGGACAAAATATTCAGATAATGTGAACGGGCCAAGGTTATCTTTCGGCACTTGAGAAATCGTAAATAGGGGAAAACAATCAGCGGGGTTTTGACATTTGATTGAATAAGAGAGCGCTAGAGAAGGGGAACGAATTCCTGAGTGATTAAATCCATTTAAAGGTCTTGTAAAGTTTTAAAGAAGTCATTTTCGTAATCCTGCTTAGCAGATTGTGAGAGTAAAAAGCCATTAAATCAAAGCAGTAGAATGGCATGATTAAAGTTAACACCAAACGATGATTCACTTAGCTGTTTTGTATTTATGTTTATTTTAGTGGTTGAGGTTCAATCGGGCAGGAGAAAGATGGGGGGGGGGGGGGAGTCGGTCAATGGTTACATCGTAACAACCTTTGTCATGCTGATTTCTTTGACACAATTTTATATTTTAGGCTATTGCTAATTAAACTCATGCTGGCACTGAAATGGGAGTATGAAAGCCTTTGAACTCTTACACTATTTGACCAAACAGCAAACGGCGAGTAAAAATTCAAGGAATGCACCCCGATACTTCATTTCTGTCATCTCAAGTTCACCATTCTAAAGACATTTGTGTGTGGTTTTAAATAGAGTGTCAGGTGATTTTTGCGTGCTTAAACTCGATCTACGTACGTCATAAGACGTCGTTGTAGGTCAGCCGATGACGAACGTTTAGATCTGTTTTAAAATCCATCTTGCAAAAAAGACTTCAATGCATTTTTCCCTACGGATGGAAAACCATTTCATTTTTTTCTTGTTTTAACCATTAAACTTCAAAACATTAACTACAATACTTCGTGGTTACCCACAGATTTAATTAAAAGAATGCCGGGGCGTCGAATGTTCGTGTTATCCATTGAATTCTTCGTCAGGTTTTCATCACCGTTTATAATTTGGATGTCAACTTATTCCCAAGAAGCTACCTGTACGTGACTTAGAAGACTATTTTTTCATACTTTTGTGGTTTACAGAAGAAAACCCGTTATATTTTTAGGTCTGTCCGCACAGGTGATGACCTCGAACCCCCTCGAATATGCCGCAGTTCGGGAACCATCTTAACACCACTTCATGTATTATTATAAATTGCAGGACTCTATTGACAGCTATCTCGCTATCTTAGATTATATTAATTAATCGATCTGAGTTGTTGTTTTAGTGTCCTTGAAAAAACCTCAGATGACCTCAGTCCCATTAGTAAAACTGATTTACAAAATAGGCGTTATAATACATGCACTTTACTAAATGGAACATTTTTTTAATGCAGTGTAAAATGTCGTTTTTGGAGGTCAAATTCAGTGCGTGTTAAAATCCACAGCAGAAGTTAAATCGACAAAAGAAAGAAGAAGAAGGAAGAACGAATTGAAAGAAAAATGCGACCTACAGAGCAACGTTACAGCTTGTGCTTTATTTATGTCGAGGATGTGGAGGATGGTCGATTGAAGGATCTAGAACACAAACTGTGCATAGACATCAAGGCTTCCGTTTCAAATTATTACTTTTTATTTGCCTTGGACAAAAGTCTCTCCTGTTTCTGTAGGATATATTATTTACAGCCTTAGGAATCCTGCTGATAATCAGCCAATATTCAATCAACCGTCAAAATTAAAGGTCGTATGTTAAGGTAACACGAGACATTAAAAATTAACGGAAGTACAGTACATAATTGATTTTGAAAGAAAATACAAAAATGTACAGAGGTGGGAACAGGTTAATACTCTATTTACATCCAATGTCAAAATATACATAAAATGTTTTTATAAATAGTCAGACAAGCTATTGTAAATTGTTAAGTCCATTGTTTTCTCTGTTTCGTGCCTAAAGCTCAAAAGTTGAGCATATGTACATATACAAATGAACATCATTTGAGTTTCGCAAATTTATCTCTTATCAGTATTGAAATCGAACAAAACGCACAATTACTTTTCTGTCAAGGGACTTTTAATCGATTTCACTCTGTTAGGGATGCTAAGACACTTAGAACTGATAGGTAATGAAAGACTTGTATGTAATATGGTATTTACAAAATTCAATTTAAAACAAGGTCTTCCTGTGTTGTGTAATGGGATGTCAAGCTAACTTGGTCTTTCGACGTGAATTTTAAAAGGAAAAGGAATATATTTACATTATTAAAATGAGTTTACAACTTACGGAAAACGCGCAAATTGCCATTCCAATTTTTACTTTACATTAAGCCACCTTATCCATCCAGTTTTCATGATAAAATGTTCTGAGTACACGGAAGACATGGCGGAAAAAAGTACATCGTTCAGTCACATTTCGATCTTCTCAGTTCATTTTTAAGTAAGTATGATCGGTTTGTCTTCCCAAGAACGCCGCCGGAGCGCGACTCTGTAAAATTTCCTCAACTCTTTTTTGAAAATCTGCGTTTTAAGGCTGTAGATAACAGGATTGACGGCCGAAGAGCACAAAGCTAGAGTTTGGGCCCATTTCAAAAGTCTTCTAACAGTTCGACTGTTCACGCTGTAACGAAAAATCATCGGGAGGACGATGACAGGAAGCCAGCAGATAATAAACACACCTAAGACGTTTCCAATAGTCTTGGCGGCTATGTTCTCTCGTTCACCTCTGCTTTTTAAAGCCTTTTCAATGTGTTCCACTTGTCTAGCGATGACCCGCGCTTGCCGGCGCGCGATAAAATAAATCCGCACGTAAATCGGGACAATGATCATCACAAGTGCGACTATGTAGTACACTGTGATATGCTGAACCGATTGTTTGATGCCGCTCGGTATTCCCAGCCCTAAGGAGACCACCCAAATGAAGCTAAGCAGGATGAAGGCGCTTTTGAAATTTGCTTTGAGTTGGTACTGCATAGGCGATACGATGGCTATGTACCGGTCAATCGTCACAGCGGCCAAGTTGCTGATCGACGCAAGCACAGAGACGAAGGAAAACGTCTTTCGCGTGATGCCGTACGCTGGATTTGGTGGCAGTCCGTACAAGAACACGGCGTACATAGGCTGCGCAACGAGGCAAACCAAAAGATCCGCCAGCGCCAGACTTGTGATGAACATGTTCGTGACAGTGTGAAGCTGCCGGTTCCGTTCGACCACAATGAAGACCAACACGTTGCCAAAGATACCACAAAGGCTAAATAACACGTTCACTGAAGCGAGAAAGTTTGCTTCAATGGCGCTGAGGTCTACAGACGAATTAAACGAGCTGTTCTTCGCCATGATTCTTTCCTGAAAGAATTTTTCGGTTTCCTGGGGATATTGTATCAGAAAGTTCGTCTAACGCGAAACGAAGCTGGTTGGCATTATCGAAGTTGTGGAAACTACTATTTATACCAGCAATTTTCCGTTTCGTAAACAAATCACACCAGCCTCCGTGTTATATATTTAGATGCAGTTTTCGCATCCGTTTGAGCCACGGTAAACATCACATTTGCCAACTGGATCGAAATAGCCCCGAGTCCAAGCATATCGACCCAAATCGACCAATCCTAAAACACTTTTTAACCTCGCACGCGATAAGCTTACTGAAACTCGAGTCGTGTTAAAGAGATAACCTTCAGCCCCGTCATCACAGCTGAAAGGTCTCTTGCGCGGTCTTCTCGCGGCGTCTGGAGCCTGATTTCTATGAGCAACTTGCAAGGCAAGCGATGTAAATTTATAGCACAGCACCAATTAGCGCCTGTTTACCCTTGGCCTGTTTTCATCCTGATTAGTTCGAATGGAATACCAGACACTTTGTTAATAATAAATGAAGTGCTGTTTACACCTGCTGTCGAAAAGGAAATGAAAAATAAAAATAAGTTGAGTTTTCAGTTTCGTTAGTGACTTAAAATCTTAAATAATCTAGACAAAACAACCGGCTTTTACAATAAAGAAATCGTTTCTTTAAAAAGTTTAAGGCAATCATTGAGGTATTAAGTTGTAAATCTTTTACAAAGTGCATTGTGGTAGATACACGCAGACTTTTTAGTACCCCCTCTATATTCTCCATTCATTACGCAACATAATAAATTACCACTCTACGTAAATCAATTTCAAAGGCAAAACGTCAAACGGGTTCGTTTTTCATTATTCTGCATTAGACGACAGAAATAAGCCGAGGTTATTAACTACAAGGTTTGACGTTTACAAAAATAGTTTCTTAAGCGTCTCTTTAATTCAGGACACGTATAACTCCTCATGAAATATTATTATGCTTAAAGCCAATGTTTTTCCTTTAGCTCCGTCTGAAGAGGAACGGGGGTCGTAAATCAATTATTGTGAATTCGAAGCTTTTCATCGAAATGAAACTTTGCTAATGCGTTGCTGCTCGCGGCTAAATCAAACGCCCGCACACTCGCCAGGAAAATTTTTCAAAATGCGCACAGCTAACTGTATAAGGCAATCTTGCGACTCATGCAGAGCTACAGATAAGGTCTAATCAAGGTCTAAAACGAAGTCAATTTTAATAATTTAACTTTCTTTCGCCTATATTCCCGGGGTGTAACTATAAACAACGGTACCACACTGTAAAAAAAAAAGTGGCACAGAAAAATATCGTTATGCAAATTTTATTTTTAGGGACATGGGTTTATACGAGAACTGCGGTAGAATCCCGATTTCTCGAACCACCAACGGAACGAAAATTTGTTCGTGAAATCGGGAATTCGAAATATTGCAGCAAATCCAAGGGAAAGGACTTGTGGTTCAAGTTGAAATTCAGGGTTCGAGGAAAGCTGAGTCTATCTTATTAGTAACACATGCAGCAAAAAGGAAGTCTAACTTTTTTATTTTTTGAAAGAAAAATAACTGAAACCCGGTAATATTTTCGTTCAACATAATTCTCCAGGTGTTTCAGGGTATATCATAAAAACTAACCCGACTCGCGCCTATGCCCACCTTTCACAAATATTTCCATTACGGCGAGCTTTGAGAGGACGAAATTTGTTTATTAAAACATTCATTGTCTGCTTTACTCTCGTCGCCTTCCCCGTCTCGTGCATTTCCTCGTCTGCCAGCTATTTTAAGGAAGTGCTTTCTGACACTAAGTTACCAAGACTTTGTTAAAAGCATTTGTTAACCATACCATTTTAATGTGCACTATCGTATTTCGATATTTTCGCCCTGCGAGAGCTTGACAGAGCGATTATCCATTCGATCACTCTCAGACAAAATCACTTCGCTAGAACATTCGTTAGTAAAAACGTTGCAATTGAATTGAAGGCCAGGGTCGCACAAAATATTGCTCATTGCTTTAATCAAGAGTAAAAGTTAAATGGATTGCGTCACAAAAATAGATCAAATGTTCGCGGCATAAAATTCCGCCACGTTGAAAATGGCACAAACATGGAAAGAAACTCAGTGTTTGTTTGAGAATCCGAAGTACTATCTGTATATACCTGACAAAAACGTTTACTTATCAAATCTGGGGAAGCGCAGTGTTTTGCGAGACTTTTATTCCTTTTTTTTCTTTCAAATTGACCACGAACCTCATTTGCGACAAGAAAAGAAAAAATTGCACAGAAAGTTTAATCGTGTTTTTTTTCTAAACCTCTGAAAATGCAAGCGTAAACATAAGAAAAGGATGGATGTGTCAGATGTCAAAAACCATAGCGGACAATTTTCGCTCTCCTTTGTTTCCGAAGGAAATGTAAAAGAAAACATCAGTAGGGTTCCAACGTAATTTAATTTCAGATCTTTTTTATTTGGCAGGAAAGGCAGAGGGACGTCATATAGGAGTGCATTTTACGTCCGAGTTGAATATGAAATTCCTTATGCGCAATTAGTTTTTGGTGCTAATTAAAACAGATATCAAATTGTTCTTTGTATATCTGCATGTTTTTATTGCGAGCGGCGTTATTAGTTCTTTGTGATTGTCTACAAATAGGGTGTTTATCAGCTTTCAGTCACGTTTCATTTGCACTAGATGAATATCTTGCTGAATCTGAAAATGGACACTTCATAAGATTCGTTTGCGACGGAGGCGTGACAACAAACAATAGTTCGCTCATACGGTAACTTCTGAGTGATCTATGTCGGCTTTAGACAAAACAGCTTTCCTTCTAAGCTGCGAGCAAATCGGTAGTTCACGAAATTCTGAGTGGCACGAACATAATGATTTTGAATTTACTAATTCATAACGAGAACAATAAAGAAACTGTTTTCAAAATGGAAAATAAAACTACTGAGGCAGCTGTTTGGTAGCGACACGGTGAATAATCGATGACCATTGTATAAAGCCGCCACCAAAACATTTTAGACTAAATAAAGCACTTAAAAAAATATCAGAGAAATAGTGGGGCTCATTTTACTTATCTCAGCAGCTTTCGGTTAAGAAAAGAACAGCAAAATAACATCTTTCACTCCCAAAATTAATAGCATTTTTCCTGGCTAGCAATAATATTTGCACACGTTTTGGTGTGTATTTACACTGGTAAATGCTATAGGGCAATCTTTGTGTCATCTTCTCGTAAGGATTAAAATTAAAATTAAATTCAGTCTGGCAGACTTGAAGATAGATAAATTGACAGCGTCTTTGTTATATAGTATAACTACAGCAAATATGAAGAAGAACGCTTTGAATATGAAATGAGATATTTGTTGTCGAAAAATGTCAAATTTAAAGACGATTCAGTAAGGTTGTGTAGTACAAATCAGGTCGGCATGAGTTGCCCAAGCCATACAAACCTCTGAATGCATAGTTTAAAGCAGAATTTGAACCCCTTGCCTGTACAATTAATGCTCTAACACGGATGTACTGTGTAATTAAAACTTCACCACTCTGCATGGTTTACATTCAGGTTTGGCAATGATCTACAAGAAGCGCTAATGCCTGAAAACAACATCAACTATTCATATCAACTTTTCAATTCCTGTTGTCTAGAACTAAATTCTCTTTATTCTCTCTGGTCTTCGTAGATTTCTGACAGTAATACTTGGGAAAGCTCCTCTACTTATCACAGAAGACATTTTTTCCTTGTGATAAGTTTCTTTATTACAATGATCTGCTTGCTTAGATTGGTGATGATATTAAGGGGAGAAAACAAAAGGTCAAAGCTTGTAGTACTGCCTTGCACACTAAGCTGCTTAAACAGCTTCACACAGCAAAAGACAAGTCTCTTCAAAAACAGCGTGCAAGGGGAATTACCGAATGATAGCCTGCGTGGCTGTCGTTCAAAGTGGAGGGAGAAGGGAACACGAGAATTAGGGTAGAGCGCCACGCAGGCCAACCGAACGACTGCACCAAAATGCCGGGAAAAAAGTAAAGACTGCCCGCGACCAATGTCTTTTGGACGCGGGAAATGATCTTAGAATGTGTGCACTCAGACAGGAAATAATTTTATGACATAAATTTCTCTCGCTTGACACTAGCTGTTCAGGGAAGCGACACATAAACAAGTCAATAAAATTTACGATATTACAATATATGTAATTTGTCTGAAAATATCGGGATTTGTTCGGCCATAACATCCGTTCTGGTGTTTTTCAGTTTCATCGCTGAAGTATTTCTATTTCAGGAAATAAAATCTATTTAAAAATAATAATCAGTAAAAATAAATGGCCTACAGAAAAATTAGGGCTGGACAACGTCAGAGTTTACTGAAAAGGGAGTAAACAGCACGTCACCTAAATACAGCTGACTACAAAATGACTATCATAGCCCAAATATACTGAAAATAGAATATTAATAATACTTGAATCCGCTTGAAGCTGTACTCTTAAAAGAAGACATTATGATAATAATTTTAAGAGGCACTTAATGTGATAAACGTTAAGATCTCTGTATTACAATCCTCTAAGATTGAATAAGAAACGCATGTGTTCGGGAAAATAAAAAAATGAAGCCATGTTAAAATTAGCTTTCAAGACGAAGAGGTAAACAAGGAAGTTAGAACAAATGATGAAGCAAAAAAAGTAAAATAGCACTGATACTCTAGAATCCTTATAACAGTAAAGTCAAATATAATACCTTTAGGAAAACGTTTACATGATAAAAAGACGCTTTTCGGCACATAAAAATGTTAAGACCTTTTAAAACAGCTATATATCAATACGATTACGTGTAAAAATCCTGCAAAGCCTTCAGCTTAAGTTCTAAATGAGGAAACGAAAGCCACTTATTGGCAAATTTCAAGTGATGTTATGTTAAAATTAGCTTAATGCATTCAACATGCGGCAAAACAACGGTTAACATAACGTTTACATGTTAGAATCCTGCAAAGGCGTGCTTGGAATAAAACATGAGCTGCGTTAAAAATAGCTTATGTTTTCAAAACAACAAACAACTTTACATAAGAAATTTGGAAGTGAGGGATTTTTTTAAGAAAAACGGCGATTAACAAGAAATCAACACATTGAAATCCTGTAAATCCTTTGCTAGAGTGGTAAATGAGAAAAGAAATGAGAACTCGTGCTTGGGGAATAAAACGTACGTGGAGCCAAATAGCTGCCAAGCCGCCAAGTTGTTTGAAAACAGATGGAAAGATTTTAATGAAAGGGAAAAAACTGTTAAAATGAAAAGCAGATAATTTGTCGGGTGCCTAAAGTTCGATTAAAGGAATATGCCAGAAGGTTAGCAAAAGGTACTCACCAAAAAAGCTCTAATCAGTCTAATTCGATTTGAAACTCGGCAAATGGAAAAACACATATTAAATAAATCCAAGAACTGAAAATGACGACAGACTCGAACGTGTCTTCAGTAAATCGAAACTTGGCTGGATTTTATTGAATTAGACGACGTGACCAAAATTGAAACACTTAAATATCTACATCCTTGTTCAACAAAGGCCCTTGAGACCTCATTATAACACGTATATACGCGTAAACGCTGTTTTCACTTTGTGAAGGATATTAAACGGTAAGCGTCTTTGAATAGCACATAAATATCTCGTCTTACACATGCAGACGTGATAAAAACAATAAAAGGATGATTTAGAGCCAAGTTATTCCTCTTGAACTACCTTTAAGGTGATTCCCTAGTATTGCATTGCGCATCCTTACTGCGCAGAATATTGCGCGTAATTAGCGCGCGCACATAAACAAAATGGCGGCTTTTTTCTATGCGGCTTGGCTCGTGGGAGAAATAAATCATCGTTTTCTCGTAAACGAGTTCGGTAACCTATCATTTTTTTCTCTTAGTTCGAAAGTAGCGATCAAATTCTTTCTATAAAATGAATACAGATCAATTTCTATGGCAGAATAATACATTATCAACGAAAACGTGTACTTTGCCAGTACTCGTAAAGGAAATATAAGGAATTATATGGTAAATACAAGGTCTTCCTACTCCTGAACGAATAAGGTGACCCCCCTTTTTTATTTCAAAATTTAACTTCCCATAAGGTAAACAACCAACTGGCAAAGTTTGGTTGGAAATCTATGAGCAGTTCTATATCTAGGGAATTACCTTAAAGATAGGAAGTTGTTATCAGAACAACACAAAACAGACAGGCTTTCGAACCTTAAGGGTGTACACATAGTTGAATCGTTGAACGTGCTGTTAAATGCCAATGCAAATAATAAAATGAAGTTAAGAAAGGCACAAGGCCAGCGGAGGAAATGTTGATAAAAATTTAAATAACACAGTACCGCTTTCTTATATCATTTAACACGAGGAAGAGATAGAATCGGTTCCGTGAGTATCGAAGCTAGAACAACAGTAGTCCTGAACTAATTTTGCGAGTACTTTGAAATTAAACATAAAGGCTTTACATTGCCTTTGTCACATTCTTAGGCGCCAAAGGCAGCGTCACCACAAACGATAGACGGGGGGGGGGGGGGGGATATTTTGATCCACATACGCGAGGCGCGGTGGCCCTACGTTTAACCCGCTCGACTCCGAGTCGAAAGGCCCGGGTTCGAGCCCTGGCTGGGGCGTTGCGTTATGTTCTTGAGCAAGACACTTTACTCTCACACCGGCGAATTTACCGCTGGGTGGTAACCCTGCGATGGACTAGCACCCCATCCAGGGGGGAGTAGAAATACTCCTAGTCGCTTAATGCTACGGAAACTGGGATAAGCTCTGGCTGTATAGGCCAGTTAGCTCGGACACAGACTTTACCTACAAAATAAAACAGTCAACACAATACTAGCATTCAACTGAGGCCATCCCAATAAAATGTTTCGTTTCCCATCGCCCCGTCCCTTGTGATGTTGGTCGGTCGGTCGGGCAAAAAAAAAAATGAACACTTGAAGGGTTTTGGGTTCCAGAAAAGGCCGGGCTGCTACGTAAGAAAGCCTGATTACAAAAGTCAACTCGAAAATGTGCTCTTTTCGTTCGTTATTCCTTAACCGGCAGTCTTAAAATAACGTAGTATCGATGTTTATTAAAGACAAAGACATCACATCATACCAATTGTGATAATAAAACAAGATCGTGTGCTTTTAAATTGAAGTACTTGCTTCTTCGAATAGTGAACCTGGATTTTTTTTTTTTTTTTTTTTTCACTTTTCGAAAAAAATGGGTCGGTCGGGCGATGGGAAACGAAACATTTTATTGGGATGGCCTGATGGTTCTCTGTTAGCAATTGTTACTTAGACTGACTCACCTGTTGGGACATGGGCAGCCGTCGACAATCAGCCTGCCAGCCTCTTCAGATAAAGTCAGCTGACAACAAGAAATGAAAAAAAAACATTGAAAGAAGGAAAAGAAATAAATAGACAAAACACCAACATCAATGGGCTGGTTAATGCTTCCCGTAATTAGTGACAAGGACAACCGAGAAAGCTAGGGGAACAAGAGCTAACAAGGTTGTAACTACGTCGTTAAAAAAAAAAAACATTCTCAAGAAAGGAAAACTGGCATTAAAAGACTTTTCTGCGTCTAAATGTACGCTTACGCCACGGGTTTGCGCGGGTAACAGCGGTGCAATTCGGGGGGTTTAACTTGATGTTGGGGACACTATTGTTGGTTAGCTATTGATCTGCGGTCTGGGTATTGTTTATTGTCTTTTGAATCCTTTGTTTTATGTCATTTGGTGATTGCACTAACCGCACCACCAACAAACTACCCCCCTCAGTTGCAAAGCAAAACCTCTCTAACTAATAAGAGCAAAGAGAATGTGTTGACGACCAGCCTGGTGCAAAGGTAAAACTCATTTTCCATGGAACATTTTTTGCTTCAAGGTCTTATTGATTCATTGCGATCATTGCACTAGTCATGTCTCTGATAAGTTTTTTTTGATGAAAAACGTGGTATTTTAAATCGTAGCAAATTGAATCAAGTTTACTTTACCTGGTCCTGTGCTATCCAGTGAGTAAGGAGATCTTTTCTTCCTGCAAATATGCAAAAACCAATATGACAAACAAGTATTAAGATCTAAACAATAAGAGGTTTTCTTATCAGGGAATTTATCTGTTAGTCACTCATGACAAGAGGTACCATTTTCAAAGAAAATGGCCTTTACAACATAAATTTATAGTTTACTCTCAATAGCATCTCTCTATGATGGGTTGTCGTAGGCAGGTTTATTAAATGTCGCCTGGTCCACACACGTCAGTAATTCAGAATACCACAAATACACTTTACGACTTCCCAACGCTATCAAATTTAACATAGATGGTATGATAAAAAACGTATTGACTATTTTAGGTTGAGTCATGCGAGAAAATTTTTAGTTCTCATTTCATAGAGGACATAAATCGCTGCGCAAACAGTTCCCGTCCAACCATTAAAATTAGCCCTGATAAGTACAAGTGTGAAGTTATCAGGCGAGTTGGAAAATGGCTTCGTAAAAAAGATTGCTATCCAAAGTATTTACTGGGAAAAAACGAAAATGAGAAAACACTTTTACACACCTTTGTCCAAGACACACTTGACGCACTCTATAGTTTCCCATTCTGCAGGTTTCTTGCAGCCAGTAGCAACAGTCGGAAGAAGAGCTTCCCAATACGCCACCAGAACAGAACTGAAAAATCAACGATATGCTTTGACAATCGGAACAAACCTTGCCATGAGAATAAAAGAAAGATAATATAGAAAAAGATACCCTTCCTTGCTCCGTTGTACGTTCGTATACATGCAACTGACTCACGTCCGCGTTCAGTACCCTTTGAATTTAGTAGCAATCGCTAGATATTTGAAAGGGACTGACCACATTTTTAGAGAACGAGCTTGATTAAACGAGAACTATTAAGCCCAAGGTCGCGTAATCAGCCAAGGCCAAAGCTGAAGCTAAACCGAACAAGGAACAGAGCGTCACTCTATAGCTTGCTAACAATGTTTTAGGTCGCCGTCGTTTTTGTCTTGTCTTGTTGTTGTTGTTTTGCAAACATTATATGGCCTGGTTATGCTTACAGTGACGTCATCTTTTATGAGGTGTATATTACGATCACTACAAATGAAACAAAATTTACGACATAACTAATACATGTACCTGCCGCGGTGTGTTGCATCGTATTCTTTAAACTTATCAAGAGTTTCCATTGTCCTTAAAACTCCCTTAAAATTAGATAAAAAATAATGAAGGTGAGTTGAGTGGGTAGATGAGTCGGGAAGACGGTAAGTCAGTTAGTGTAAAATAAAGACAATTTTATAAGGGAAAAGCGTATTTTTTTTATTTAACAACAACAACTTTATTACCAAAAAGTACCTACATACAATGCTTTGAAAAAGAAAAATAATATATATATAATTAAAACAGAATATGGTAACAACACAGAAAAACTAAAGCGAGGAGCGAAGTATCATAAACTAAGGAGGTGGGGCAATAAAGCAAAGGGAAAAAAAGCGGAATGAAAAACGTAAAGCAAAAACAGCAAAAAAAGAATCTCTAAAGTTAGTAGAATAACAGAATAACTAACTTTATAGTTTTGCCTAAGGCAGGGGGGGGGGGGGGGAGGGGCAGGGGTTTTGAACCTCCCGCTTCCTGTACCTTTTTCTCCCACTTCTCGCCCCTTTTCGTAGTGGTTCCCTCCTCTTTGTCCCATTTCTGTTACAAAATATAACGAAATGTTGAGAACTTTTCTCAATTTCTCCCGGTTCCCGCCACCTGGGAAATCCCGCTTCCCGCCCCTTTTCTCCCGGGCTAAAGCTGGTTAGACTTTTTCTTGAAGAAAATCTTGCCAAACCGTCTATGCGTACGCCGCACACAGGAAGAAAATAAATTTTTGTCGTGGACATGTCATGTACCAGCTTAAGACTTTACTTTAGTCAGTGTTTATTAGAGCAGTTTTCAGTTGAGTGTCGTAAAACTAAAACCAAAGTATTTACTCTGACCAATCACAGGGGACAATTACAATTCAAGTATAACTTTTTAAAAAATGAACGATGCAATTGCCGCCTCTGTGACTATTAATACTCAGGAATACTAGCCATGAATATAGTCTTTTTTATCACATAAATGGATTTACTTTTTTACCCGTTTTTATTATGTAAATAGCTCTTTTTTAACTTATTTTAACTTTCAATTATTAATTGTAATAGTTGTATTATGATAGGTTTAAGTTGTTTTTACGTTTTTTCTTAGTCAGGTGTCCACAATTAGTAGAGGGGACTTTTCCCCTCAGCTAAACATTTTTAGACACGGAAATAAAGTTTTTTATTATTATTATTATTATTATTATTATTATTATTATTATTATTATTATTATTATTATTATTATTACACCATTAATCTTCAGCAGTACAGGCGGAATGGGAACTGAATGTAAGATGTATCACAAACGCTTAGTTGAGTTGCTATCTACTAAGAAAGGAGAAAGCTATGCGAATACCATGCAATGGGTGAGAGCAAGAGTCTCCTTTGCTCTAATACGCTCGGCCTTACTGTGCCTTAGAGGATCAAGATCCATAAGAAGAACACAGGACACTAACAATGTAGACATTGCAATAGATAACGCAACCGCCCGCCTAACTTAGTTTTATCGAATTTTCATATTTTTATTTATTTTTTCTTTTTTGTTTTTCTTTTCGATTATTTTTTAGATTCATAAAAAAAAAATTATTATTATAGCTTTTCTTTTTTATATATTAGTAGAGAAACTTTTTTAGAGGAACATTTTCGTGGACTATATTTCAAGAAAAATTGAGACTTTCTTTCTAATAGTTATAAAGGTATGAATTTCGTTTTTTTAAAATTCTTTTTAACGAAGTATGGTACATAGGTCATTTTTACGAGTGTTGAATAAAGCATTATTATTATTATTATTATTATTATTATTATTATTATTATTATTATTATTATTATTATTATTATTATTATTATTATTATTATTAAACCAATCAAAATTTGAAGTAACTCACATGTAGTCGTTATTAAGCGCGCTGAAAAATGCGCCAGGAAACTCGCAATTGGTTTTGGTTTTTCTTCTAATTGGCTTAGAAAGTGGCGGGAGTTTTTTAAGCAGAACACTAAGCGTAGTAATCCAAAACCAAAGGAAACGCAAATTACTCTAAACTGCCGCTCTTTACCTTTGGTGAATGCGCAGCCATCAACACAGCGTCTTCAACTTTTCCCGCCTCAAACAACTAAAACGAAAACAGCGTTCTACTTATATTGATGACACAATATAGTAAATAAAGTGATGACTACAATAAACATCTAAAAACTCTGAAAAAGCTAGCATGACGTGCCAGTGTCACAAACTTCAATTCACACTAACCTTTCTTCGAGAACAATATTTAACTTCAAGTAAATTCACAAATTCAAGTACCAACCTCAAAGAAGTTCTCAATGTATTCAAGAATAAATTCAGCCTCTCTGTCTTTGGTTGGATCCTTAAAATAAAGGGAAAAAAAGAAATGTTGATCAAAAATTTCAAAAGTAGCTTAGCAAAATCAGCCAGTTGGCTCTCGGGGTTTCGCCCCTCGCCAACTATCAGCCGATAGAAACCTCGAGCTCGCCGTCTAATTACTTAATGATTAGAGCAGTTTTAAATTAAGTGTCGTAAAACCAAAACCAAAGTAATCACTCTAGCCAATCACAAAGAACACAGACAATCTAGTAAACCAATCAAAACTCTAAGCAAATACATGTAGCTGGCACGAAGCGCGGGAAAACGTCCGCGAGCGAGTCATGATTGGTTTTCGTTTTACTTCTGATTGGCTGAGAAAGTGGCGCGAGAGTTTTAAACCAATCACTAAACGTAGTAATGCAACACCAATGCAAACACAAATTTCTTTCGACGTTCAAGTGAAAACCGCTCTAAATACAACCAATTTACACCAAAGATGAAATCGTTTTACTTACGTCATCTTCGCCGATGATGCGGGAAGATGATTTACCGTCTCCTTCTTCAATGTAAACGTATTCTTTCTCTTGTTTTTCCTCCGGTTCCTCACTCGTCTCTTCGGACATCTCATCTGAGAAAAAAGGCAAGGCAATCATAACTTTCAGTGAAGCCCTGTGTGTAATATACTGTAGTTAATCAAGAGTGGAAGAACAAAGTAAAATGTTGCTTGCAGTTGGTGTTAGCGTGAATCCATTGGAAAAAAATGAGCAGTTTTAGAGCAGTTCTCACTAAGTGTCGAAAGTAACTTACGTTTGCTATGGTTTTGCGATCACTACGCTTACTGATTGGTTTAAAACACTCACGCCTCTTTCTTAGCCAATCAGAAATAAAACTAAAACCAATCACGATTCACAAGCGCACGTTTTCCCGCGCTTCGCGCCGGCTACAATTATTTGCTTCGAGTTTTGATTGGTTCACTGGATTGTCAGTGTCCTTTGTGATTGGCCAAAGTAATTACCTTTGGTTTGGTTTTACGACACTCAATTGAAAACTGCTCTTAGCATTTAATCAAATTTAGCCAAATTAACGATCAAGTGTAGGCTGAAAAACGGAAGTCATCGTTGCAAAACCATTATTCGCAAACGATTTATCTGTTGTAGTTGAGCGCTCTGAAAAACCAGGGAATCTGTTTCGCTGCGAGGTTACTGACTGTCAGGACTCGTTAACGATCGCACTAGACGAAAATGAAACTGACGATATTAAACAATTCATAATAGATGATGATGATGATGATGATGATGATGATGATGACGATAAGTATTTCTATAGATTTGAAATATAAAAATTTACAACATAACAAATTAAAAGCGTTTAAAATTAAGTATAAACTATCGTCAAAAAAAACTTTCTAAGACATATACATATGATGATGATGATGATGATGATAATAATAATTTTTTATGATTAATTTTTTACAACTCTCTCCTTCGCAGAGGCCCCTTTTCGTCCTTCGCACTCCCCTATTTTCCACGTTTCGTGTTTTTCGTCTTTCCCTCCCTCCACTGCCGAAGGGGCCGGCCTCTGCGAAGGACAAAGTATTTACAACTGAAAAGACAAATTAAAACTGAGAAAGTCGATTTATGCAACAACCTGCTTTCTCCATAGTCTGGTTGGTCTCCCTCATGGCAATAGCAAGCTTCCCGAAAGCGAAACCTTTCCGTTTTTTGCCCTGATAGGTAAAAAAAAAACAAAAAAAAAACGAATAAATGGTGAAATGGTGACAGAAACTACCCAAAACAGAAAACGACCAACCGACCGACCGACCGAGAACTGACTCTGAGGTAATTCAAAGTGCTGTAAGGTAACCCTGGATTTTCCTTCTGCAAGCATTATGCTCGATTTCCGCTGACGCGTAATTTTCTACGTGCGTTTACGTACGTGAAAAATAATTAGAGACAATGTATGAACGACTTGCGTAAACGTGTACGCAAGTCGCTCACACAATGTCTCTTAATTTTTTCACGCACGTAAACGTACGTAAAAAAATTACGCGTCAGTGGAAATCCAACTTTAGACCTAAAAGGAAAACGGGGAGCACACGAGGCAAAGACGAATTCTTCGACCTCGCTGGGATTCTAACCCACGACTTCCCGAGTAGATCACGGTTGCTCTTCCGATTGAGCTACGAGGCCAGACGGGAGCAGGTCACGGGTAAGTTCTTTTCCTGTTTCTAATATCAGCGCTGCATGGCAAAACATTGCATTGACAAGGAATAACCCGCACTCACCTCATTAGCGATGGACACTTTTGTGGCTATTATTTTCATTTTCAGCTCCTCGCGTTTATCCAAAAGGGCTTCTTTGATTACCTGCACTCGACAAGAACAAGACGATTAAAGAAGGCTGGACTTGGAATGATAAATAGGGACGCCTCGTCGAGAGAGTTCAGAACATTTCATTTTACAATACAATATCAATACATGATCAAATGAAGAAAATCGTCATTGTCTTCAATTGACTACCGTCCAGTACTCGTTAAAACTAACATTTAAAGGGACTGTGTCACTGTGTCACGGCTGAGTTGAGTTTATTTTATTAAGTTTTGCCAAATATTCGCTATGAATCTTGATGTTTGCAAAGAATTTACTTCTATGGATCTAAATGACAAAACCATAGCTTCATTGCAACAAAATGTATACGAGATTAATTTAAACTGTTCAGCCCAACAATATTTCAAACCCCAACTCGCAATCCGTTTCAATCCTCGTCGGTTTTGGCCATCCGTACCTTCTTTTGTATTTGCTGTGTTTTTGAAATATTCCTTCACTGTTTTGAGAGGTTATTTTTATGTTTCACCGAATTTGATGGTCATTTCCATGCCTAAATTTGGCTACAATCCGTACACAGTCCCTTTAAGAGTAGAATGTGTCAATCAGTAAGGTATCTTCTACTAGCCGGTACTAGGGACTTTAAGATACCTGGACGGCTGACCTCAAGGACGGTGCGAGGACGGTAGAATTTCGCGAGGAGGACTGAGCCGATGTCGACGTTCGTGGCGGGAACTTCCATTGTTAAGAGCCGGCGTGTGTGAACGGAGGACGGCTTCTTTAGTGGATCAATAATTCCTTAGCCCAAAACATGCGAAGAAAAACATTTGGCGCTTCTAGCCCAAAGTCGGGGACCAGAAAGCACTATTTTCATTCACAGGGTACAAATTTCAAGTGGAAGTTTTGTAGAAACACACACAAGAAAGTTCATAATTTTACGCACGTGGCTTCGCCATCAGCGTTTATGCAAAGCACATCAAGCACAGCAAATATATTCGCAACCGCAAATAAAACTTGACTTCTTAAATTTTTATCAGTACCAAACCAAGAATACCATAAAGGACCACCTAACAAAGTAACAGAATTAAAAAATAATGGCATTTTTAAACGAAATCATACAAAAAGCACTCCCGTTCACTGGTGGACGGCAAAACTCTACTTCTCACGTCCTCGACAACAGCTGGACGGAGCTGGACGGCAATGTGCGTGGAGCGGGCATGCGCAATATACGCTACACGCGAAAAATTACTTCCGGTCAGCCGTCCTCGAGGTCAGCCGTCCAGGTATCTTAAAGTCCCTACTGTCAGCTGAACAGGTACTGTACGGTGATTCCGCGTTAGCACCTACAAAGGTTTTCCTTATCGCCACACACGTTCAAATCGAGTCGCAAAAATAGCTAGAGGACATAATGAATCATGGAATAAACTGTAAAAAAAAGTTCGCTGATCAACCAAAATCGCACTACGGTTTAAGGGGGAGTCTCTTTTAAAACTACAGATCCAGAGCGGTTGCTAAGGGATCCTCAAGATTGTGGAAAAATGGTGAATTTTATTTGGGTGGCCAAGTGGTTTGAAAATATATTGCGTGTGCATAACTCGAATTTAAGCGATTACCGTTTACACAAAAGAAAGAAACGCTGCTGAAGAAAGTCTGGAAATACGATATTTATAACATTATAACTTTTATAAAAATGCGAATTTTACAAAAACGACAATTCACATTTTGCATGTGGACGTTATTTATCTATTGGCACTTAAATTTTTAAATTTTAAATTCTAATTATTTACGTAATAGAAATTTTAAATTTTTAAATTTTAGATTGTAATTTAGGTAGGGGACCTAAATAGGGATGACCTCATGGTCCTCCTTTTCAGATACAATTTGTGTGTGTTTGAATAAAGTATTATTAATTAATAGTAGTTTTTAAATCTATTCACCGTCTGAGTTTTAGGGTTTTTTTTTGTTCTGGTCACGTGACTTGTATCCGTATTAGGTCTCTGGTTTCCAAAATATGACAGTTAGAAATTCTCCTTTATAACAAATTGGTAGTTAAGAGTCACCCCGCCCCCCCCCCTCCCCCCTTAAAGCTCACCTCTTTTTCTTGAAGACGATTGAAAAGTTGGCCTTTCATTGCCTTTGGAACAAACCTGCAATCCGCAAGGGCGCATTAAAAACCGGGTATTTTATATAATTTAATCCGAGACAGTGCGTTAAAAGGACTGAAATCGGCAACGGCGCATTAAAAACCAGATATTTTATAAAATGTAATCCGAGACAGCGCGTTTATAGGACTTTATCGTTACGAGCAAGCAGGAAGAAAAGATGCCATCAGAGAGAGGTGAACGATAAAAGACTGGAGCCATAAAACAAGCCACAAACGTCACAAACCTGGTTTCATTTTCAAGTTTGACCTGAGCCACTCTGGTCTGCAGATCAGATAACTAAAAGAAAAATAAATTAAAAGTACGGTAAATAAAAAGATAACCAACATTAATTGAAAATAAATTCTGATACTTTAACGCAGACGCAGCATTTAAAAGGCCTCTTGATGCTTGTCGTTTGTTTCAAGCTGTAAAGCCGGGGCTAAACATCGCGCGAAAACTTCGCGCGATGTTATGTCACAATTCAGAAAAACCGTTTTGCTAAAATGCCCGCGCGTATTGACGCTGGGGCCCTTTTAATAAACGAGTTGTCGCGCTCCCCTTGCAGTTCTTGCACCAGCATCACAGGTAACGAAGTTTCCTTCCAAGCAAAGTTTGGTACCTTTTTTGTCAGGAACGCCGTGTCTGTCAGTTGCTCCAAAGTCAAACTCGGAAAGAAGGTTGAGCGTGAAGGATGGCTTGACTGATCCGGCACTAGAAAAGAACCTGGTAACCAGTGGGAACAGGATTACTACCATTTGCGAACCTAGACGGTTTTGTCTGTTTACGTGTCACTTTTGACCAACGAAACGTTTGCGGTCAAGTCGAGAAATTGACAACGTTTCGGTGCCATGCGATCATGTTTTCTTCACGAGCTATCAATATTTTCAAGTTTTGCCCGCTCAGTTCGATGAAAGTCTGCTCGGAAAATATGATTGCAATGGAGAGGAGAAAAGTTGACAAGTCTGGAAAGAGTTATCGCCCAGGAGTCGCTTTAGTGCAAGATTTTAAATGCTTGTTTCATTGGTCCGAAGTAACGTAACCAGATAAAACCATCACAAGCTAAACTACGCGCTAAATTCTTCACGCTTCCGACACGGATGGACGCAAATGGTAGTAAGAGGAATGTAGTCGAACTTGACGAGACGCGACGTAGAGGAAGGGCGGGGTCTGTCACTGTATTCCGTTTACTTTTGTTTAGTCAGTATAGAAAGTTTATCTTAGCCTATAAATAAAATTATGGAGCTTGGATTTTTCCACAAGGAATCCGAGCAATAATAGTTGCAATGATTAAGTGAGTGAAGTGATTAGACGACTAAGGTTTCTAAATTTCAACACGAAAGAACCCTTTTGTTGTTGAAGCTTAGGAAGTTTAGTTGTCCAACGGGGGAGTAGGCAAGGCAGCTCAGTTAGCAGGGGCTCTAACGTAGATCATATTAGAAATTTAGAAACTTTGTTTTTGTCCGGATAGACCGGATAGAGGAAAACCTGAAAACTCAAAAAAGAACACTTGGAGTAAGTTTGAGTCCTAACAATAATCCAACCAACGATAAATCTGGTCTTTAAAGTCGAGAATGCGGAACAAACAAGCATCCTAGCAAAGATGTATGGCAGGCAGGCAGGCACCGATTAAGTTCAATTTACAAGAAATCCAATTAAATTTCTGATATTTTGTCCGCCGCTTTCCATTTGATTCAATTACTTGCAAACTGTATTTTAATATTAGCAGTAGAACAAGAAGAACAACCCGGCCTAGTTGCAAGGATCGAACACGAGATTCAATGATGCGCCCCGGGCGAACGTAACGAACATATCAATCAAGCTCTTAACTTGAGAAATGTGGTAAGGCAACAATTATATTCAAAAGCTATGTTATATTTGTGATTATACATAAAATGCAATTGTTTATCTCATCAGTAAATAATCGCTACCAGCTAACTGTGTTTATTATATAAACTGCGGTTTTTTATTGGGATTTTGACCACCGAGGAAAACAGTATCTCGACGTGTGTAAAATAACGATAATTTTTACGTGTTTGATATCACCAATAACGTGCTGATAAGTTTGCCTTGTTTTAAGGGTGAATGAGCCAAAGTTTATCGATATTAAGGCGAAACATCTTCGGAATTTTCTCGGAAATATTCGGTAATCTTCGGAAAATTTGGAAAATGTTCTGAAACATTCGTATGACCTTAAGACAACGTTTTGAAAATCTTCGGAAATCTTCGGAAAATGGTCGGAAATCTTCGGAAAATCATCAAAAACCTCGTGAGATATCGAGTTGAACACTCGAAGATAAATTTCATATCTCTGCACAACCATGTATTATTCTCTATATCACTTACTGTATCTGGTGTTGGATCGTGTTGCATTAGACGTACCTGCTGATACACAGTTTGTTGAGGTGAAATTGCTGGATCTGGTCTGTTTGGATGATACCCTAACAAAGTTAAGTTAAAAAATTATGACAAAGAATCAACTTCAAAAAGTTATGCATGCTGATGTTAACGTTTCCAAGGTGAGAGGAAAACTCAGATATATACAACAGCAAATTTTCTTTGCATGTACCTGCAAGATGATTTTAACGGTGACTTCAGCCTAAAACAAAAACCAAATGAACAAACATAAGATCGTTTTTTTTTTCTGATGACGTTTATTTTTACCAGAAATTTCTCGAAAACTTAATCTGTTCCTGAGTAAATCAATCCAGACTGCAAATATAAAAAAGCGCTGCTAGTTGTTAAAATGTTTTGCCTGACGACCGTTTAAGCGTCAATGAAAATACTATAAACGCTAACGAAAACTCAAATGTGTTGACAAGTTTGTGGCGAACGAGATTCACAGGTATTGCAAACTCCTTTATCTCTGAACAGTACTGTAAGAATTTCATGTACCCTGGTCTTCAATAAGACGGCAATGTATGAGAAGTCGTCAGATTGGTGGCTTGATAAAGAATGTGATGGTTTCAAGTTTTGAAGAGTAGGATCCGTGAAACACACTTATACCGCGCAGAGATAGACGGGTTTACAACGCCGCGCGTTTGGCCCGTTCGCAATAAACGCGTCAACGCGTTGAGTCAGTTCTTTCGCGCGCCTGAAATTGATGACACAAACCTTTGATTAATAATTTTGAGTAATCCAACTTTAAGCTCAAGTTCGTCTGCACGTTTTTGGACGATTCTGTTCAAAAGAAAACAACGAAGTTGTCGCAATCGTTAACTCCATTATGATGAAACAAGGAGGTCTGTTATTCAAATTGTGTTAAGTTAACATTATTGGAATATTTCATCACCTAATTGTTTCAGGTTCCAGGATGGTTGCCGCTAGCTTTCCTGACAGATACACGGCCTCTCTCTGACCTCTCTCTATTGCCTCAATACACTCTTCATATTCTGCCTACAAGGTGGATTAAGATTTAGTGATAATCTTTTGATTTCCTGACAATAAAATGGTATTTCTGCCAAGCCTCGTGCTAATTTCTGACGAACCTCTATTAAGCGCCCCCCCCCTCTAGCCCCGCCCCAAAATAAAACGGCCACTTACCATTTTCCCAAATGTACCACTTAATCAGGGTTCTATTTCAGACAACCTGCGTCATAGGACATGAGAAACAAAATCCTCCTTTTACCAGCTCAACACTACATAGCACTCCAAATGCACTTAGACCTTGACTGCCTAAGACTGATATTACTGAGGACCAGTAACCAAAGCAGACCTTGGCAATTACTAACTTGTTATCTTATAGTAACAAGCCACACTCTTTCTGAGAAGTTGAAGCAATAATTTGTAATGTAGTTTTGTCTTAAGAGTGAGGTGCGGTAGCCTAATGGTTAGTGTTGAACTCCGGATCAAGGGGTCCAGGTTTGAGCCCTGGCCGGAGTCAATGTGTTGCGTTCTTGGCCAAGACACTTTACTCTCACAGTGCCTCTCTCCACCCAGGTGTATAAATGGGTACCAGCCAATTTAATGCTGGGGGTACAGTAACTCTGCGATGGACTAGCATTCCATCCAACAGGGAGTCAAAATACTCTTAGTTACTCTGTGCTACTGAAACCAGAAGAAGCTCCTGGCTGCAGACTGCTATCTTAGCTTGGTCCCGGACATTACCTTTATTCTGGAAAGGAGATCCCTGTATGTAGAGTGCTGGTCAATCAGTCGTTCAAAGCAAACTTTGTGTGCACAGTAACTGCCCTGTAAGACAGAAAATAACTTTGAATTTTAGAAAAGTTAACTGATCAATCAATCAATCAATCAATCAATTTATTAATGTCATGGCGCGGGATGAAGTTGCCCTCTCTATCCAAGCCGGAGGCTCACGTTAACTATTTAATTGTTATCATCATCATCTGCATCATCATCATAATTATTAATATTATTATACTTACTGTGGATGTTTTGATAGTCCAGTGCAATACCTTCACCAACATGCTTTATATTCTCAATTACACCCGCTTTCAGTGCTATGTGCATAGCTTTCTTTCTGCATCCATCTTTGGACATTGTGAAATGAGCCAATCAAAACCAATGCATATTGGCGTTGGTTTCATGCAAATGAGCCCACAAGTTAAGAAGGTCATGCTAGTGGGCTGTAATTCGCGGATTTTGATCCGTCTTGTTTGTATAGCACCTCGAAAGATGGATGTCGATAGAAAGCCACTATGCACGTGACACTGAAAGTGGGTGTAAAGCTACCCCTTAAACATTACTTCTTCTCCCATGCTCTGCAGCCCCTGCCTCCCCCCCCCCCCAAAAAAAAAAAAAATCTGAAAGCTTATTTTATGTCTGCCACACCAGCCATTCCTCCAAGTCACCAAAACGACCAAAATCATGAATATTATTGACCCATAATATTTTCTAGTTATCTTTCTGCTTAGCCACCCTGAGGGTGAATTACCCTAACCCTAACTAAAATACCATGATCAAGAGCCATAATCGATTATGGCTCCTGATGATTAATGTTTATATTTACCTGTTTTGTAGCATTTGTATTTTTATCCAATTTCGACAATTCCTAATCAAAATAGATAAGATAAATAGCTGTTAGTGATATTCAAATGTGCTTTTATCTCAAGAAATTGACAGTTTTGAATACAAGGTGACACATTTTTATTAACCTTTTATTCCTCGCGAAGCGAGGCCGAAGGCCGAGCGTAGCGGGGTGTATAATTTTGTCCCTCAAAGGGCTCAGGCGGGATGAAATCTTGTGTGGAGTTTACGGTCATTCCTCGCGAAGCGAGGCCGAAGGCCGAGCGTAGCGGGGTGTATAATTTTGTCCCTCAAAGGGCTCAGGCGGGATGAAATCTCGTGTGGAGTTTACGGTCATGTATATATATATATTTATTATTCAACAGATGCGCGCGCTGCCCATATATGGTCAAAATGTTAACGATATCTGTCATCCGTACATAACAGATATCCTGCGATATTCGTAGGTTGCGAAAATTCGTCCGAAATCTTGTAAAGCGCGGCACAATTACAGTTTTTCCATGTGAGAAATGTGTTTCGTTGACAATTTGTTGAATAATAAAACAATTATCCTGCTCAATCTTGCGGAATATCGTCTGATTTTAGCCAACTCGGCCTACGGCCTCGTCGGCTAAGTATCAGGCGATATTCCGCGCGATTTCGCAGGATAATTGTTAAATATTTGTGAGCTTGGTGTCTGGCGGAAATGACGTCACACGGCCGCCGCGCGCTGGTGGCCTAATGGTAAGGCGTCGAACTTGAAATCAGATCTTCGGGACTGAGGGCGCGGGTTCGAATCCGGCTAGGGTTTTTTTTTTTTTTTTCCTTATTTTTTTTGTGGGTTCGAATCCTGAGCCTTTCATTTTTATCGTTTTTCTTTTCGGATTAAAATAACACTGATTTCCACATAATACTCCCTCAACGCCTATTCAGGCTATAAACCTTTCATCGCCATCAGGGGCGCGCGGGCGGAGGGTTCGAATCCTCCTGCCGTTCGTTCTTCTTTTTTTTTTAATGCCCTCAAATAAATGTCCAAACTGCGACTATCCAATAATTTGTCGATGATTTTGAAAATAGCCTGCGCTTCCCAACGCTTTATACCTCTTTACGAACCTGAAAGAGCCGCCATCTTCAAAGCGGAGTAGACCCTGGGAACGAGGGTGTCGCGGCCATGCCCGTTACTAATTTTTAACAAATATATCTTCCTGCCTACTGTGGAAAATTGAATATGTACAATGTTCAACTTCAAATAATCCACTCCTTATTTATAACACCACCCCCCCCCCCCCCCACCCCCCCGCCTTCCCAACCCAGAGCTTCGCGAGGCCCTGCGAGTCACGTATTACTAGTATATATATATTTGTGAGCTTGGTGTCTGGCGGAAATGACGTCACACAGCCGCGCGCTGGTGGCCTAATGGTGTGAGCGTCGGACTTCAAATCAGATCTTCCGGACTGAGGGCAGGGGTTCGAATCCGGCTAAAGTTTTTTTTTTCTTTTTTTTTTTACTTTTTTTTTGTGGGTTTGAATCCTGAGCCTTTCATTTTTATCGTTTTTCTTTTCGGATTAAACTATACCACTGATTTCCACATAATACTCCCTCAATGCAACGCCTATTCAAGCTATAAACCTTTCATGGCCATCAGAGGCGCGCGGGCGGAGGGTTCGAATCCTCCTGCCGTTCGTTCTTCTTTTTTTTTAATGCCCTGAAATAAATGTCCAAAATGCGAATATCCAATAATTTGTCGATGATTTTGAAAATAGCCTGCGCTTCCCAACGCTTTATACCTCTTTATGAACCAGAAAGAGCCGCCATTTTTAAAGCGGAGTAGACCCTGGGAACGAGGGTGTCGCGGCCATGTCCGTTACTAGGCAACAATAACAAATCACCCGTTAAAACCGGTTATCACTCCTTATTTATAAGACCCCCCCTCCCTCCCCAACCCAGAGCTTCGCGAGGCCCTGCGAGTCACGTATTACTAGTTAAATTAATATTCTTTAATCATTTACTTGTTATAACCATGGGCCGTATTTTAAACGCCCCTCCCACTCCAGAACTTCCAAGGGTCAAGTTAGTACAAAAGCAAAGAAAGTGACAGTGATTCAAAGTTACAAAATGTAAACAAAAGAAAAATGACAACTATGTGTAATGTACCGCGTAAGGAAAGAAAATGCTGAAAATTTTTGGCGCGATCGATCGTGATCTTTCATGATTTGGACAGGAAATATCAATTCCACTTTCCTAGGTTTGTATTTTATGTATTTAAGGTCCCCCACCTACCTTATAAACGAAATCTTGAGGTTGATTTGAATGTACCGCCATTTTTATGCTCATTTCATGCGCGTCGACGAATTCGCATGTACTGATCGATCAAGATTTCAGGACGCTTTTCCCGAAAATCATCCCAATTCCTTTCCAGTCGTGCTCCAGCAGATGAAAATATTGCCTCCGTTTCAACGACCCCGAAGGAATTAAAAGTTTACAGACTATTTACGGCAAATCCTCACAGATGAAAAAGTCAAACGCCCCGCGAACAGTCTTCACTGAAAAATTTTCATTTTTCCGCGCGTTCCCATCGTTACGATTGGTTGCGTCAAATTACGCGCGCGATTTGACGTCGCAATTCAAACCCAGGTCCTACTCGAATTTCCATCATTGACGTCGACCGATCCAACATGGCGGAGATTTGGGAGTATGGCTGAGATTGTTTTGCTCGGTGAAGCGCTGCAAAAGGGATAATTTTACAGCATAGAAGCCATGAGGGCTCGAAGTAACTCGATTGTTCGTCTGGACTGGTATCACCGTCTTGTTAACCGCACTATTTTAGATTTTCAGGTAAACATAACTTATGGATTCTAACGTTTCGCTCGAGGTTTGCTATAGACTGACAGTCTTGTCGTTGCTTCGGATAATCTGTTACCCAATTAGGTTGAGATCAGCTGCTCTTTTACATAAAGAGGCGAAACACAGCTGAAAATCGTGTTTAGTTCGTTGTTTGTTGTAGTTTACCGCGAATCAGACGTTGCAACGCGCCTTGTTTTGAGAAGAATACTGTCTTGCAAAGTTGACACGAGTAAGCTTGTATATTTTACACAAACAAAGTCATGTAACATCATAACAGTCGCAATACGAACAATATCGATATTTCATCTATACTGTGTTATTATTGATGTGCTAACCAGGTAAAATATTGGTTGAAACAAAAGTTCTTTTGTATAAAAACAGTTGGAAACTTTGAATAACAAAAGGGATTGAATATGTTTGTAAATTCATGTAATCAAAAATACTCAATAAAAACTACCGGTAAAATCTTAGTTTAAGATATTTCGTCTTACCTCAGCACCAGAACAATAGCTGAGAAGTTACGTCAGCTATTGTTCTGGTGCTGAGGTAAGACGAAACATCTTAAATTAAGATTTCAATAAGCCTCTTTACAAGAAAGATTGCAAATGGTTAATCTCTAATTCAAAATTATTATTATTGTGTCTATGGTTTTCAATGTCCTTATTATTTTGAGGAGGATTATTATACAACAAAAATTCATATGCATAGCAATACATTACAAGAGGGACACAAGACTCAAAAACTCAGGCACACCACAGGTAACCAAAGCGTACTATGAGAGTTTGTATGGATGTACTAAGAAGGCTTGTATGGATTTGAAATAAAGATGAGAAAAAATATATCTTTTTACCGGTGAAAAGTTATAATGAAACTTTAAACCTTACCTGGTGTCACGTTTTTGTATTTCTAGTGCTTTAGAAAGTCATACGCGCGATTTTCGTCTTAACCGTCTGTTGCGTACTAAAAGAAAGAAAGGTAGGAAAGCAAATTCGAAAGGCGAATGCAGGCCTCTTCGAAAAACTCGCTAAAAGTACCTCAAAACCAGACCTAACTCGATCTTTTCCCTTCACGATCCAAGAGCGATAATTATTCCATCTTTCTATGTAATTGAATTGCATTCAAGTTGAAGTTTGGAGCCAAGAACTTCATTTGAATTCACAACTTCGGCACAAATCGGGCGCCATTACGGCCGTGAAATTCAAATGCGAGCACCTAGCTAACGGTCGAGCCTAGGGCGAGTACAAAATCCACCCCATCCGGGGGAGACAGAGGAGACCTCTTGTAAGCACCATCTCATGCTCACTACAACCACTATAAGTTAATTTTTGTAACGGCGGGTAAACCCAAACGTCAGCAACCCATTCAATCAACATTCAAATCTGTGCACCGTTCTGAACGTTACAAAAATTAACTTATAGTGGCTGTAGTGAGTATGAGATGGTGCTTACAAGAGATCTCCTCTGTCTCCCCCGGATGGGGTGGATTTTGTACTCGCCCTAGGCTCGACCGTTAGCTAGGTGCTCGCATTTGAATTTCACGGCCGTAATGGCGCCCATTGTGCCGAAGTTGTGAATTCAAATGAAGTTCTTGGCTCCAAACTTCAACTTGAATGCAATTCAATTACATAGAAAGATGAATAATTATCGCTCTTGGATGTGAAGGGAAAAGATCGAGTTAGGTCTGGTTTTGAGGTACTTTTAGCGAGTTTTTCGAAGAGGCCTGCATTCGCCTTTCGAATTTGCTTTCCTACCTTGTCTTTCTTTTAGTACGCAACAGACGGTTAAGACGAAAATCGCGCGTATGACTTTCTAAAGCACTAGAAATACAAAAACGTGACACCAGGTAGGTTTAAAGTTTCATTATAACTTTTCACCGTAAAAAGATATATTTTTTCTCATCTTTATTTCAAATCCATACAAGCCTTCTTAGTACATCCATACAAACTCTCATAGTACGCTTTGGTTACCTGTGGGCACACTTCACAATGATCTTCCAAAAGGCCGGGGGGGGGGGGGGGGTACTTGCAGTATACCTGACGGGGAGGTGCGACGTATTTTTTTGGGTTGAAAATTTACACCCTCGGTATTTTTTTGGGTCAAGAGATCTGTCATGTATTTTTTTAGGTCTTAAAGTCTGTTCCATTGAATAAATCAGTAACAAGGTGCTAGGTCTTGTACTTTTTGGGGTAAAAAAAATTTTGATGCCAGGTATTTTTTTGGGTGTAAAATTTCAGGCTCATGTATTTTTTTGGCTTCCCAATATGAAGCTCCGTCGGACCCCCCCCCCCCCGTTATGTATACTGCAAGTACCCCTCCCCCCTGGGCAAAAGGCTACACTGAACCAGTTTTTCATGATCATACAATGTACCCCAAACTTAGACTTGAGCAATGCCTCTTATGTGCTAATTTGCTTTTTCATTTTTTATATGGACTGAACCAGGACCCAGTAACAGGTCTGTTACCACCCAAAATAAACTGGAATACTTACAAGTCAGGATCCAGTGATTATAAAGATGGTTGGGTTCGTGACAATGTCTACAGCATACTGGCTGTGTGGGGTCTGTCGCTGGCATACAACAAGAATGCTGATATGGATGAAGACAGAGCCAGGGCACATGAACTCACACAGGCAAGACATACATAGAAAAATAACGATTAGATATAATCAAATATACTATAAAAATGTTTTTCTTAAAAAGGCTGAAATTTGTCCTTTTGTGAACCCTTTGCCATAACCCCCGGGGGGGGGTCCACCCAATCAGCACCTTTTTAAACAAAAACATTTTTATAGTACTTGAACAAAGTGCCACACAGCAACTTATTATTTTTATCTGTTTATAATTAAATATACTGTTAAATAATCGAAAAGCAATTTATTATTACATGTAGCTATTATTACCATGTAACAGAAAACCAGACAAGTGCAGCTACAACTGTACATTGTGTATTGTTAAATACATGTCTTAAAATTTCTATTTACAATAAAATGTTTAATTGTTGTTGTTGTGTCCAAGACATTCAGCAAAGTACTTATCAGGCATGTGTTCTATCTTTCAAAGAGCATACAAGTACAGTGTATGTACCGGTAGCTTAATCTAATACAATTTTTGTTACACTGAAAATCCCTAATGTGACATATTGTAATAGTACTCACTTTTTCATTGAACTCCTTTTCTGTAGGCTGTTGTGAAGTGCATGAGGGGATTGTTGTTGTGTATGATGAGACAGGTAAAAATAATTATTATAATTATTTTTTAAAAACATATTGATTTAAGCCAAATTTGTTAAATGTGATAATGTAAGACAGGTTGCAATATCCCTCTGATGGTGCTGTTGTATTAATTTTAGTATAAATTTGTCCAAAGGTTAATAAGGTTGAAAAGTTCAAGAAATCACAAGCCAAGGAGGATGCCCTACATGCCAAATACAATTTAAGTGAGTAAATCAACATTCAATACTACGAATTCATCTTTTGTTTGCAAACACGCTGAACAGTTGGGAACTATGTGACAGTGAGGTGTACAATGTCGTATTAAAGGCATCATTTACATGTCTGTATTACTTTGATATGTACCACAACTGAGGTAAAAATTTGATCTTCTTCTTCAAAGAAACCTGCAGTCCATGTGTTGGAGATCATGCCTGGGGACATCTTCAGATTGATGCTACATCTCTTTATCTGCTCATGCTGGCTGAAATGACTGCTTCAGGTACAACTTGTTTTGGGTTTGGGGGGGACAATTTGGATTGTACATTCACATCCCTAGCAGACTAATACATGTAGCAGCTATGATTACCAGTAATCCCTTTACAGTCAAAGAACGAATTCTGTTTTCCTATGTTTATCTTAGGAAACTGTTACTTAGATTATTATGCATGCAATGTTCCCTGTTTTTTTTTTCTTTCTCCTTTTTCCCCCACTGTGTTGGGCTTATTATTTATTGATTGATGTTTGTTTGTTTGTTTGATTGTTTGCTCATAAATCTGAAAATCACTTGCTTATTTCTTACTTCGACCTTCTTCAACATTTTCTCGTTTAAAAAAAAAATTATTCATTTATTTTCTCTTTATTAGGAATACAAATTATTTTTACTCTTGATGAAGTTGCCTTCATTCAAAATCTGGTGTTCTACATTGAAAAGGCATATTGCATTCCAGTAAGTTTGATTAGCTTTTGTATGTAATTTAAAAACTGTTCACGTGCCAATTATTTTGAAAAGAAGTTGTTAGTACATAATACATGCACCATGTACATGTGTACATGAAGATCTGTTTTTCCCATCTACATGAAATATAAATTAAAATAACTGTCAACTTACATGTTGTACATGTATGTGTAAGGTAAAGATTAGATGTTGTCTTTATTTAAGATCATGAACTGTGAAATTATTGAAAGATCTTCTCTTAGCCAATGCAATCAAACATTTGATACAAGTTTATGTTGCATCATTTTCAGGATTATGGTATCTGGGAAAGAGGTGACAAACTTAATCATGGTATGCCTGAGTTGAATGCAAGTTCCATCGGAATGGCAAAGGTTATAAATTTTGCAGTTTCATTCATTTAGTAATAAATATATTAACTAATGTAAACAAAACACGCAAGTGTGTTTTTTGCTTATTATTTGTCTGCTTGTGTCCTCAGGCGGCCTTAGAAGCCTTGGATGGTTTGGATTTGTTTGGTCCTGAAGGTGGACATTCCTCTGTGATCCATATACTTCCTGATGACATTCAGCAGTGCAAGGTTGGCGCAATATTATCTCCTTACTTATTAGATGACAAAACATTTTGGATGTTTACTCTTCCGGGAAAAGTACAGTCATGTCTTGTACAGTGTGTAACTAGTCTCTGTATTGTGTAGGTCTGCAGGGTCCAATTTTTTCAAATCATTGCTTGACATACACTTTACAGTATTTTGTTATTTGTTTTTATATTACATGTAGGCTATTTTACAATCAATGGTTCCCAGAGAATCTAATTCCAAGGTATGCATGTGTGTATCTCATTTTTATTAATTATAATTATTCTGAAAATATGTCAGTGAAATTGACTAATGACATGACATTTTTCTTCTAAAACATTGTCGAGTATTTCTCTTGCCCAAAAGTATTAAATTAGTATATAGCGAGATGACTTTCAAAAAGCTCTCACATACTATAGAGAGATTCTCAGATTTACAAATGGTTAAGCCTAGTACATGAAATTGTAGAGCATATAGATAGCTAGAATGTTGAAACAACTATTCTGAAACTTTTTCAGTTTCATTTAATGAACCTTTCTCCTTCTCGACAGGAAATTGCTGCTTCAGTTTTAAGTGTGATCAGTTTCCCAGCCTTTGCTGTTGAAGATGAAGATCTTGTAAAGGAATCTAGGGAAAAAATTATCACCAAACTTCAGGTATTAATTAAAACTGTTTACATCCAGCAAGGCTTGACAAATGCCCTATCTGGTTGCCTGGGACAAGAAGATTTTCCTGCAGATATTAAAACAAAAAAAGAAAACTTAGACAAGCTATGTAGTAACTTCCCCAGGCAAGCAAAATTAGAAATGCAAGGGTTTTCTTTTTGAAGCCCTGTCCAGGATATAATATCTTTTTGTTTTCCTGGTCTGTTGCAACCTAATGTCAGACATGTTGAAACACTCTTAACATAGCTTGTTGTCTTTCAGGGTCGATATGGCCTGGTTCGTTTCATCCGAGATGGTTACAAGACTCCTCTTGAGGTTTGTATAATGTTCTGTATTTAATGATAATGCCTGTTTTACCATGAGAAGATCCGGCTGATACTTTTTAACAGTCTCCCTCTTTTTCCTGGCTGTAACAGAAAAACTTGAGATACATCGTACAATCAAGGAGATTCTTTGAACTGGCGATATAGAGTTCCTCCCAGCATTTGTTCAGTACTCCTTTATAGAGATGGGCACTAAAAGTGTTATGTGCTAAAACACAACACAAAGACCCCAACCAGAACTTTGACCCAGACATCTGAAGCACAAACATTAAGGCCACGCCTCTATGTACAACTTTGTTTCCAGGAAGTACAGTACATGTTAGTAACATTAACACATCAAGCTACATTGTAAGTTTGATTGACATAATTTTATTTTACCGCAGGACCCATTCAGACTTCATTATGAACCAGCTGAACTTGAGATCTTTGAGAACATTGAGTGTGAATGGCCACTGTTTTACTGTTATCTTCTGCTGGATGCTTTGTTTAATAATGATGATGAGCAGGTATGAGTTAAATTACCTCAAACTCACTAATGAGTCATCATGTTTAAAACAAAGAAAATCATACATGTAGTATAGGTACTTGTACCTCAGTGGTCATAACATTTGAGTATACCAACTGGTAGATTTTTCCACATCATTTTAAATTGTTCTATTTTCTCTTTCGTTTATGACTTGTTTGGGAAGAGTTTTTGTAACACTTGAGGCAATGTCTCATCACCACATATACAGCTGTTTATATCTAACATCACCTTGGTTCTGTTTTAGATATCACAATAAAGAAATTCTATATACATGTAATTTTTGAACATATATTTTGATTTAATTATTATAAGAATCTCACATCTTGTATTCAACTGTAAGAATCTTAGACTCATAATATAAAATCAATGATGACACTCATGAGTTATAATGGATATCCTTCCTTGCTCATTGACATACTTGAACAAATGCAACAGAAGACGAAAATTTCGTACTTGCAGTGCACTCGCGAGAAACGAAACTCGTCTCGCAAGATGCGTCTCGTTTCTCGCGAGACGAGTCTCGTCTCTCGTGAGACGCGTCTCGTTTCTCGCGAGACGGTGGTAACTTACATTTGAGCGGTACTGTAATTATGATATTAGGATATAAAAATAGGATTTGGCTGGTAAATGATCCAAGCAATGTCAGAACTGGAAATGTACATGTATGTAAATACAGTGTATATTTATTGTAAGTAGTTCAATCAGTATTTAGTGTGGTACGTGCCATTTTGTCCAAACAGTATGTAGCTCCTACACTTGCTACTTCCTGCTGCATTAAGTGAAACACCTCTGCTTGCTCTGTAGCCATCCTCTCTATACTTCAGCTCAAAATATTATCCAAGGAACCTTCTTGTTATTACTTCTTTCGTTAAAAACAAGAGAATTGTTTTCTCCATAATATAGAATTCATTGATTGCTATGGCTTGTTAACTCCTGCATTGTTATTGGTTCTCTAATAAGGAGTCTTTTGCGGCAGCAATGGCTGCCATTACTCCCTGTATCCACTTCTCTCTTCTGGCTTGGAACCAGACCTGTTTCAAAAGAAAAAAAAAAACAGCTGTTCAATTGATTTAATTAAATAATAATAGTTTAGAATGACTGAGTTCTTTAGGAGTTAACCATGTTTGCATGAAGAGTACAACCAATATTGATCTCCTGTGCTAAACTCATTAAAATTCTGCCACTCATGTTAAGATATTGGTTAACAAGATGACATGCAAAATTAGGCAAAGCAGAGCCTACATGTCAAAAAACATGTCCTGAGTCTAAAATGTATTTACATGAATGTATAGACTGAACAAGCTCATACCTCCACATCTGTACTAAGCAAGTTGCTTTCCATCGCTATAATTATAACTGCTGTCTTATCTGGCCACTTCTGGTGTGAAAACCTGCTCTCGAGTTTGTTGATTTGTTCTGTGGAAAAGTGTTCAGGCGCTGTCGGGCTCACTGGTACACTTCTAGGAGTGGAAATTGTGCTTATATTATTCCATGGAAGAGAGACTTGTACCATTTTGTCCTCTTGCTCTCTCATGGCATGTTTTCCTTGATCAAATCAAAAGTGTTCTGTCCTTAGCTGCGATGTTATGTAGAAAACGTTGTTCCAGATGCAACACATACGAGATTCGTTGACTGTCTTGTGTTTTTAGGGAATTTCACACATCCAGGAAAGATATTAACAGGCTTTAGAACTGAAAATATTGAAATTTTTGTGGCATTTTGCATACTTCAGGTAAAAGGATTACTGATGATGCCAAATGTTTTGTAGGATGCGAGTTTAAGTAAACAGCAAAATGTATAAGTTGTAGTGTGGCTCCTTTGTTTCTTGCATTCATTTATCTTCATCCAATTAAACATTTATTTAATTGGCATTACGTTCACCACAATGATATTGCTTTTCTGTTGTTCAAATAAATGTGCTTTCACATTTTTGCTATCTCTGTAAACAATCTTACCCCCCAAAAAGTAATTATTCACAAATTCTCAAAGTTTGTATCTTTGGTTGATGCAGTTTGTGGATGCTGTTGTGAAATCAACAGAATAAGAAGTGTGATTTTTTTTTTATCACAACCTATTTGAGATCTTTTATGCAAAATGTGTTCCTAGTTATTGTTAATTAATGCCCTTGTTAATCCCTTAGGTCTGCTTAATTATGTAGCCTTTATTTAAAATTGTGTAGCCATTGTTTACACAGAAAGCCTGTTTAATGTACAGTGCATGGTTAAACCTGACTGGTGATTTAGTTTGTTCTTTACTTTGAGTACACTTCATTAATAATTGAACTGTACAATGCAATGACTGTGTATGACAGTGAATTATGTGGAATATTGAATTTTCCTTTGTTAAGTATGTGTGGAAATTTAAAGAAGCAAAATTTGTAAACAATTTTTGGGGCTGAGGCAATTTTCGCAGCTTTGTTCATATATAAGTTTATAAAGCACAAGCATAGTAAATGAGCTTTTAACAAGGTCCATGTAGACACATTTCCTAATAAATGAAATAATAAATGAAATAAAAGGTGGGCATTTTAGAAGCACAAGTAGTTATTAAAACATTCAAGTCACTTTTATGGCTGTTTCTAAATTCCTTGCTAGAAAATGAGTCTTAATATGGCCTTGTACAGTACATTTCCACTCACTCCTGGCAGTAATCTGCAGCCATAAATATTTAATTTAATCAAATGAAAGTTTAAACCTTAGAACTAATAATTCACAAATTACATTTAAACTACAATGGAGTTCAATTAGCCTTTTATTTGCCTCTTTGTTTAAAACATGATAATTACAGCAATCAGAACAACCATTGTTGGAAAAATGTTTCAACATGGAGTTTATTTCCTTTTTTCTTTGTTATTGGTTTTAAGACATTCATTTCTATTATGTTTACTATATTTTGAATTAAAACATCTTGAACTTAAGTTTTTTTGAAGCAATGGTAATATGGCTTTAAAAAGAAAGTTTTGCCTTTTTATTTTATTTTTTCATTTCACATAATTAATATAACTGAAGGTTATCTCATTAGGACATGTTAATGCCTACCTTATGTACCTTTGTGTACGTATGTGTTTAGCAATGCAATGTAAGGTCCCCATGAGAGGGGGGGGGGGGTGAGGAGGTGCTGTAGTTTCTGTTTAATCACATCTCCACAAAAAAATAACAGAGGAGAACTCCAAAACAATTTTTTATTAACTTTTTTTCCTTGGTAAAAAACTATTTTCTGTCAAGATAGTTTTTTTCTAGAAATAATCCTGTCCTTGATTCGGCTTTTAATATATTATAATAATAACAGCTACTACACTGTGAAGGTAATAAGAAGTGACGATTTAATTCAATAACGCCTGAATTCAATAACGCCTGATTTACATGATAGTAAAATGCAGTGGTTTAGCGAGTGGTAGCAAATCGAGAAAAATGGTATCACACATGTGTGGATAAAAATGATATCCACACATGTGTGATATCATTTTTGACCAATCAGCTCACAGAGTTTGCCATGTTTCAATGCTCAATGAGCCAAGGTAAACCGATATTAAGTCGAAACATCTTCGGCTCTTCCTCGGCAATCTTCGGAAATTTTCGGAAAACATATATTTTTCGGAAATATTCGGAAAATCCTCAAAAACATTGAAATTAGTAGGTTTATATAATAAACAGAATAATACATGGTTGCTTGGAGATATGAAATTTATATTCTTGTGTTCAAATCCGACATCTCACTCGTTTGCTGCGCTCACTCGTGAGCTATCGATTGAACACTCGAAGATAAATATCATATCTCCGCGCAACCATGTATTATCCTATATGTATTACTTCTGTTTATTACAGGTAAAGATCTACACAGAATTACTGGATCCTCTGTTAGTGAGGGATGAAGCAGGTCTCCCTTTGGTTCCAGAATTCTTTTATGTGCCCAGGGACAAGGTATGGTATTTTTAGTTACGTTATAATTAAATTTTTATTTATTTTTTTAATTTTTAATTTATTAATAATTTTTTTGCAGTCCCTGGTTAGAAATATTTAATGATGGGTAATTTTTGAGAGTGATAGGAACACAGTGACATTTTATTAAAAGCTTGAAACAAATTAACCAACTTAGAACTTCACCTTTTTTTCACTTGAAAGGACATATGTCCTTCTAAGACACCATCTTGGTCAGACAAAACAGATTTTTATAAATTCATCATTGCCATAAAATGATTAACAAAAACAAAAAATTGTCTGGACATCATGTCCAACCAAACTTGGGATTGTGTCAGACAGCAAAATTTGGTCAGCCAATTTCTGATGACCGACTGTTATTTGCAGCCCTGTTATAATATAACTATGTAAAGCGAACAGCACGCCATGGAAATATTGTGTTTCAATCTTCTAAGTAAATACATGTATAACATAACTCCATTGTATTTTAATGGTCAAGTACATGTAAATAAAACTGCTGGAGCGATCTGTAGTCATAGCTTAAAATATAAAAATGTTTAATTTAACAGATCTAAAAATATAAAACGATACTCTAAATTTTTGATCATCTTCTGCGGTCTTCTTCAGAGAATGATGGATTTTTGCAAGGTTCGCAGAATTCTAATAAGCTACATCGAGGTTATTGTTCGTTGTCCCCCTGGGGAGCAACTAGTGATGCGTAAACCGCGTGATGCAAAAAGAAAAACAACATTGAACTGTCTTTTAACAGGTTGATATTGAGAAAGCCAATCCACACAGTGTGGAGAGAAAATGTGGTGAATATGTGCTGCACTTGTGGTCCCACTCACTCTATGTCCTGGCATGTTTACTCAAGGAGGTACAGTATGAAGCAACTGAAATTAGTTGTGCTTAATCCTTTGTAAGTGCCAATTCAAGACTGTTGGTTGAATGCTTTACAGGTACATCATATCAAATTTCTGCCTACACCCAAGTTTTGATACCATCTGAAGTTTACAGCAACATTTTTGTGACCTTTTTGCTTGTTGTTTAATTTCATAGAAATATACTGACTAGCTGATTTATTAATATCTTTGAAACAGAACTTTATTGCTGTTGGAGAGATTGATCCTCTGAATCGGAGACACTCCACCGACAAGAGACCAGATGTAGTGGTGCAAGGTACATGCTGCATTTCCTGGGCAATTTTATAAATCTAGACACAAATGCATACAGTATAACCTAGCAAATTTACCTATTTCCTGACATGCCTTGTCACTAAATCAGATAAATTGTTAAGTAGTTACATGTAAATATATATTACTTCTTTATAGAATTAATTTAGAGAGGGAAATCGCAAACAAGCTAAGAAGCATAGCAAAACAGATTACATGTATTAGTCTAAGATTATTTTCTCCTGTTTTTCATAGTCTTGCTTAGTTACTATTATTATATAACTTACAATTCCCAATTAAAGCTTGCTTTCTCACTTTTTTTACACACCAGTCTCCCTTCTTGCGGAAGATGAGTTGGTAAGAACACAGCTTAGAAGCCTTGATGTTCCTGTCCAAGTGACACAGCATGTTAACCCAATCCAAGTTCTTCCAGCTCGCACCCTCAGCTCCATGTACCAACAGCTTGGTAAGAACAAGTGGCTTAATTTTTTGTTTGAGTAGTCTGCATCAGCAGCTACAGTGTATACTAAAGGCAAGAGGAGGAAAATGCCGAAAACAGTCTTCCAGATAAGACAAGGTCCATTTCCTGACTTGACAAAATATTGACATGGTGCAATTCCTCATTGACAATTTGCCTTTTCAAACTTATCTGAAACCCAGACCAACAATAATTGAAAACATTAATCCTTACTAGTACCTCACTCTAACACTTTGCCCCAAATGACAAATTTCAAGTCAAAATAAATGATAATATAATTTTGATTTTCTTTTTTCAGGAAAAAATGCCAAGCTAAAACTTACTGGCAGGTAATGTTTCGTAAAAAGAAAAACAGGCTTAAAAAAAAGTTCAAAATAATGTATAAAGTTTGTTTTTTAATTCTTTGATCACTTCACATGCATACCACATTTCAAGTGGTCAAAAGCGAGTACTTCTGACTTGCTTAATATGCTCTTTTCAGACCTAACTATCACATTGGGGTGTTAGGAACAAGCATGTTGTACAATGTGGGAAACTCCATTCTGGCCTTTACACCTCAGGTGAGCTCACAAAAATTATTATAATCACATCTAGCGATGTTAGTAATTTGATATCAAGTAAGTCTGTTGGAGTAATAACCATGAGATGTTTTCTTCTCAATCTCATCATGATTCATTGTGCTAAATAAAAAAAGAAGGTTGTAAAGAAAAATAATATGCTTAACAATTGCCTTAAAAATCTTATTAAAAAAACTGTCTTATGAAACCAGGCCCGTAGGGTGGATTATCTGGAGAAGGGTTCTTTTTTTTTGGGAGTTATTTTTTAGCACCAAAGGCGCTAACACGAGCGCCGAAGGCGCGTGCCTCTAGGGGGTCTACAGACATTTCCCCCCCCCCCCCCCCCACAGGAAATTTTGCAAATTTAGGTTCTCTCAAGTGTCATTTCCTGCATTTTGACATCATTTCTGAGGTGGGGTGCATTTTCCTTCAATATAAGCTCTTCGAAAAGTAATTTTCATTCTAAAAAAAATTCTGAAATGTTCAGAAATGAGTGTGTGCATTTAGACAGTATTCAAAACACGATTATTAAAATAACAAACTGGGTGAATGAATGGACAAGAAATTGAAAGAATGTTAATTATCTGACATGTTATACAATTATGTATTTTAGAAACAACAACTGAACATGTTCTATGTCTTGGCAAGTAGTTTCTTTCCGGGAGTAATTCTATAACTTTCAGAAATTTTGGTTAGGATTATTTTACAATGCTCGCACATTGTCTTAGACTAAGAGCTTTGTCCAGAAATCCACAAAACAACAAATGCGCATGCTTGACCAATCCAAAAGATTAAAACTTCTCATTATAGTGCCAAAATGTTGCGGCTTCCTCCGATAATCCTGGCAAAGAAGGTAGTCGTCCGTGTAAGGCGACCAGTCACAGTCTTTTGATTGTTTTGTGTACAATTTTTTATCTTTTTAAACCCCCAAAAATGCCGACTTCAAAAATTTTAGGGGGTTCGTTCGAACCCCTCGAATCCCCCCACCCTACGGGCCTGCTTATGAAACATTGTCTATGTAGTTTGCTACAAATAATCACCATACCATCTTACAGACCCTCTGATGCATTTCTATAGAAACCATTATACTTACTGATTTCAAGTGGGTTATAAACTTTTCCCATGCCAGTGCTCACATCATGTTTTTTTTTTTTCGGCAACCCAAAGTGTTTGTTTGTTCTTTATACATGTACTTTCTTGTACATCAACATGACACAAGCAGGGTGGTGGAACCATATGATTTTTTTCTCTTTGACATCGCTCAACAAATTTCTGTATTAAGAGTGTGTCCATAAGAGGACCAGGCAACAGGTGGTACACCTCATATCACCGATTTCGCCCAAACTTAGCATAAATGCTGGGTGTGGTGAGCTATTTACTGTGACAAAACATCAGCTTAAAATATTTTATTCCCTTCAAGTTATGGCACCTTTTGCAAAAATGGCCATTTTTCACTAATTTATGCATATTTAATTAGCTGACTTTGATTGACCAGTTCCACAAGAAAAAAAGACTAATGAAAATAAAATTCACTGCATTATATTCTGTGGTTATTAGGCTTTAAGTACAATAATTCACTTCAACCGTCTGATTTGATTTCTTCTCCTCAAACGGTCTTTTGGAAGGTACACATTTCGTACTGTTGGAAATAGCCTTTAACTAGTGCCCAATATCTCCCATGAGCAACAACTTATATACATTATTCTTACATGGGTAATGAAATCCATCTCTAAACTTCACAAAAATGCCACAAAATGTCTGGGGACTTCAATATTTTATTAGTATTGAGGAACTAAACACACGTGACTTAACGATTTCTTGCTATTTCATCAAAATTCACCGAAACACAGAAGCCATTTATTTGCCTCAATTTGGCATAAAATCGGTACGAAATAGCTAATCAAGCATAAATCTATAGATAACAATCAAAATATTGGCGAAGAAAAGGCAGTTAGGACATTTTTCGGAGCGTTTTCAGAGCCGATATAATTCGGCAATGTTGTGATAGCAAATGTAAAAATAGCAGCGAAAGATTTTCTTCAAAAGCTCGCTCAATTCAACATTAAGGCACATCAAAGTTAAGAAACAAGAAAGTAATACTACATACATGCAACTTATCGACACACAGATGCTTTCTTTTGAAGAATTTGTTCTTCCTTGCTGCACTTCGATCCTTCGATCGATCTCAATTGACATGTACTGTTGCTTTGAGGCGCGATGAACTTAGCCAATACATCGTGGTTCATTCTTCGTGAAAGGTGTAAACAGGTTGTCAATAAAGTCATTCAAAGAGATGTTCAAAGTTCACGGAAGGACACTTCTCTCAGCCAGTTTGCATGAAATAAATTTAACTGGAAAATAAACAGCCGCCATGTTGTATTTCTACCTTTGAGCCTGCGGTTTCAGTCAGCGGTACGGTCGTTCACTGGGGCAAGTACGTAGTGTAGTCATCGTATAGTTGTTTGACTAAATCCTATATAGGGATATTCATAGAAGGGATACATAGCCTAGCCCTACACAGCTATACACACCTATACATAGCTTAACACACGCGTGTTCATTTGCTTTTCCTCCATAAATGTTTGTTTTCGTTGGAATAAGTAGCGGATGGCGTTATCTACCCTCTGAACAACCGGGGCTTGATCTTAGCCTTATAAGTAGTGTGCGTTTCTTGTAAAAGTGAGAATTTTTTTCAACTTCTCCCTTGAATTTTTTTGATAAATAGTTGATGAGAAATACACTGGATGCAGTGTAATGTATGCGATGCAATCGGTTTTGATGCTCTGAAATTGAGCTCTGAAATGTCGGAAACCATTAAATGATCAGAGCAAGTTTTTTCCATCTTATATCAGGTTAAAACTAGTATGTTTATTGTTTTTTTTGTTGTTTCTGTCTTTTTGGGAGGTGGGGGAGGGGGTGAATATGGACATTCGAAGAAATGGCGGTCAGGTTGTCAGCCTGGCCTGTGTACATCTATTCCCTCTGTTCAAATCGTCTATATTATATTACACTTTGGCAGCTAGGAGACTGAATTTGTCCCCACTCTCTTTTTCGGGATCCCACAAAGTTCTCCATCTGTCCATTTACCGATAAACGTCATTACTGCAGTTTTGTTTTAGAAAAGGGCATTTATGGGGACAAATTTTTCCTCCTGAATGCCCACATTGCAAGTGACGAATTGTGGCTTCAAATGATAATTTTCTTCATCACCGACTCAATTTAAGTGGCTATGTGAGTTACAAAGACGCGAATGCAGACTTTTGTAAAGAGCTTAAACCCCGCATTAACACTAAACAAATTTATTGCAAGACTAGGACTACGTAAGACGGCAAAACTTATTAGCTAATGTTTCAACCGGCACAGGTAGTCTTCTGTCTTCTTCGAGGTCAACGCGAGGGAAACCCGTTTTATTTTTTGTTGTTTTCTCTCTCTACATTCACACCTTTATATTTGCTGCGCCATATAGACTGCGTCGCTAAAGGCATTTCGTTCGTGAATACTTTGTTCAGTTCAGCACAGACGCTCCCCCAACTAAAGCACTTGCGCAAGAAAGACCACCTGCTACGATTACAAAACCTACCTCGCTATCAACCGGATAGTGATTTATCCCGTGGTAAACGTTATTCTCCAATTTTGCTGAGTTATTCATTTTTTTCCCATTTATACCCCGGGGGTAGGGGGAATTTGGTCAAAAAATGTAATCGTTATGCGCGGTATTAATCACTATTTCCGCCAGGGGAGGGGAATTTGAGCAAGCCATAAAAAATACAAATGTCTGGAAAGTAACTGGGAGACGTTGACATTTTGATTTGTTTAACTCAGTTGTTCATCCAGTTATAAAACGATTAACTGAAGGTGGCAGAACTTTTACCGTGACTGCTTGTAAAGAATGGAACAGCCTACCCCTATTTATGCGAAAATTATCAACGATTAAAGCTTTTAGGAACTCTCTTTGGAAGAGAATTTTTAAAGAACAGCAGCTTTTAAATCATTTTATTCTGTAATTTAGTTACACTTTTACTCTTTTTACCTTTTTAATATTTTATCTCGTATTTCTTGTATTTTTATTCGTAATATTTCATAGTTTATCCATAGTTTTAATATTCGTATTGTTCCGTGTATTTTTATATTTTATTGTAAATAATTATTGAGGGCCACTGGTTTGTTAGTGTTTTTATGCTATTTTAGTGCTACCCTCGTTAAATAAAGACTTTACTTACTTACTTACTTACTAACTGTGTAGCGTCTTTTATGCTAAAAATAATTGTTTATGTTCCAAAATGACGCTAAATGGCGGTATAAAACTGCTCCGACGTTTCGGCAATACTGCCTTCTTCAGGGTGCCACCCCAAAAAAGGCAGTATTGCCGAGACGTCGGAGCAGTTTTATACCGCCATTTAGCGTCATTTTGGAACATTAACAATTATTTTGATTTGGTTGCCGTGTATGCCGACCGTTGAACATAAAAATCAAGAACTCTGTTTCGGTGAAAGTCAAATGGAACAGAATTTTTTCTGGAAAATCTCTTCGGAAATTGACGGAACGTCAGAAATTTTCTTACCATTTGTAAGGTTTCCCAGTTCTAGTCTCCCATCCTTAGGAAAGAAATAACAGGAAACTGAGCTACAAATGGTAAGCGACATCTATTTCGGTTAGTTTGCTAATTTTGGAAAGAAACCTTTCAATTCCAACCGGTTCTCTCCAACAAATGGTAAGCACCCTAGAGTTTGTTCAGCATCACATTGCGGTGAACACGTCAAGCTGTAGCGGAGGGAATAGTTTTCCCTACGATAATTTGAAAATATTCTCATTTTCATCACAAACGCATCCAACGAACACTCGCAGAGGAAAAGCAAATGATCGCGCATGTGGTCACGCGTGATGGACGCGTGATGCCCAGTGAACGACCGTACCGCTGACTGAAACCGCAGGCTCAAAGGTAGAAATTCAACATGGCGGCTGTTTATTTTCCAGTTAAATTTATTTCATGCAAACTGGCTGAGAAAAGTGTCCTTCCGTGAACTTTGAACAGCTCTTTGAATGACTTTATTGACAACCTGTTTACACCTTTCACGAAGAATGAACCACGATGTATTGGCTAAGTTCATCGCGCCTCAAAGCAACAGTACATGTCAATTGAGATCGATCGAAGGATCGAAGTGCAGCAAGGAAGAACAAATTCTTCAAAAGAAAGCATCTGTGTGTCGATAAGTTGCATGTATGTAGTATTACTTTCTTGTTTCTTAACTTTGATGTGCCTAAATGTTGAATTGAGCGAGCTTTTGAAGAAAATCTTTCGCTGCTATTTTTACATTTGCTATCACAACATTGCCAAATTATATCGGCTCTGAAAACGCTCCGAAAAATGTCCTAACTGCCTTTTCTTCGCCAATATTTTGATTGTTATCTATAGATTTATGCTTGATTAGCTATTTCGTACCGATTTTATGCCAAATTGAGGCAAATAAATGGCTTCTGTGTTTCGGTGAATTTTGATGAAATAGCAAGAAATCGTTAAGTCACGTGTGTTTAGTTCCTCAATACTAATAAAATATTGAAGTCCCCAGACATTTTGTGGCATTTTTGTGAAGTTTAGAGATGGATTTCATTACCCATGTAAGAATAATGTATATAAGTTGTTGCTCATGGGAGATATTGGGCACTAGTTAAAGGCTATTTCCAACAGTACGAAATGTGTACCTTCCAAAAGACCGTTTGAGGAGAAGAAATCAAATCAGACGGTTGAAGTGAATTATTGTACTTAAAGCCTAATAACCACAGAATGTAGTGCAGTGAATTTTATTTTCAGAAGTCTTTTTTTCTTGTGGAACTGGTCAATCAAAGTCATCTAATTAAATATGCATAAATTAGTGAAAAATGGCCATTTTTGCAAAAGGTGCCATAACTTGAAGGGAATGAAATATTTTAAGCTGATGTTTTGTCACAGTAAATAGCTCACCATACCCAACATTTATGCTAAGTTTGGGCGAAATCGGTGATATGAGCTGTATCACCTGTTACCTGGTTCTGCCCTGTTCTCTCACGGGCACACTCTTAATGACATTTTCATGTTGCAGATTCTGGACTATCATCAGTTTTACCTGGCACTTGATAACGAGTTCCTTGCTGACAGGATCAAGTCTCTTGTGGGCTTTCTGGGAGCTAACTGGAGACGCCTTGGAAGACCAATCCTTACAATGATAATCACTCACTCCATGCTTGGTAGGTTATCATGGCACTCTATACAGCCCAGACTACATCAGGGCCCAGTTGTTCAAAAGGTGGATAACGCTATCCACCGGATAAGTCGCTATTCAGTGGATAAGTGTTAACAAAGCATACTGCGCTATCCACCAAATAGTTTTTTATTCGGTGGATAGCGTTATCCACCTTTTGAACAACTGGGGCCAGAAGGAAATAGTTTGGTGCACTAATGTCTGTAGTGTCAAATTAATTAGCTTCTGTTAACCTGACATTATCTGAAAAATCTATCCACCAAGGCTGTGCAGGACTGTCCCTAATTTAGTACGGCCATTTTTCCACTCGTACTTGGGCTCTTCTTTTGCTTCATGTTCTGTCAACAGACTAAGAAAAAAGTGACTGCTTGTAGTTGTAACTTGTTTTAATTATGCATTTACCAGAAGACATGTTTTTTCAAGGTCACTTAGGAACATTGTTGTTTGTGCTGTACAGAGAGTGTTTAACTGTAAAACAATGTGTATGCAACTCTTTCTAGCCTTCTCACTAGGAAAATAGCACCCAGTCTGTGTCGATTAGCAGAACTTAAATTTTGCCAACTTTATCAGTCATTGATTGTGGTCCCTTTTCTGCCTCATATGAAAGATGTTGTGTCTAGAAATTAAAGATGAGCGTCAAAACAGTATTAGACTTTTGCTGTAACTGTTTGTTTTTTTCTTTCTGTAGAGGACTCCATTTCTTCATCTATTGCCAAGATGATTGTGCAGTTAAGAAGTGGTTACATATCTGGAGTAAGGTGCGGTTTAATCGGGTTCTGACAATGTTAGAACCTTGGAACCTTGACTTCATGATGATCAAACAAAATGAATATTAAATAAATGGGAAATAAAATGCAGCTACACTGTATGAAACTGAGAGTAAGAAATATTATACCTTTATTGGTTGACAGATCCCACTCAAAAGCAGTAGTAACAGTAATATCGAATAATAGTAACACGTGTAGACTGTATAATGTGGCATGTTAAATAGCATTTTTTTCTGTTTCAGAGTTCGGCTGGGGTACCTTTCTGACTTCTTAAGTACATCTTGCATAACCAGTCTGCACTTTATTCCAGACAGTGATGAAGGTTAGTCTTGAATAGCAAACAAAGATTAAAGATTCAAGGTCAATCTAAAAGAGAAATATATTTTGATGTTGTTTTAATATGCAGTGGATGCCTATAGGCACAGTAATACAGTATCATTTTCTTTCAACTTGTCTCGCAACATTGTTGCATTGCAAGTTGTAAAGTGTTGTTGCACATATTACCACCCGGATTGCAAGTTGCAGCAACATGTTGCACAAAGTTGAACTCATGTCTATTAACATGGGAGATAATACATGCAAACACTTTACAACTTGCAGTGCAGTGCAATGTTGCGAGACAAGTTGACAAAGAATGTTTCCCGTATTACTAGGCCTTATAGGGGTCATAAATGGTCCCTCAAAATGTCGCAGTGCTCGCAAAATTAAGCTTTTGCTCGGAATGCTCACAAAATTTTTGTGGGTGCTCGTTTGCTCGTGCTCGCACGTTCTTACAAGTGCTCGCATGCTTGGTTTTTAGTGGGGTAGCTTTTTGAAAAGTGCTTGTTGCTCGCAAAGCTAATTTTTGTCAATGCTCGTGCTCGCAAAGAAAAACGCTGTGCTCGCATGCTCGCAAATGCTCGCAAAGACCATTTGATACCCCTCCTTATATCAGGGTTATACTGTTAAAATTCCATATTTATTCTCCTTGTACACTGTAGAACTCAGGAGACATAGAAGAAATCCAGAATCAAGTGAGATACTTAGGCGTACTGATTCTGATGCTGGCAGGGTAAGTTCTTTAGTACTTATTTAGACAGATCCTTTTTGCTTGTCAATTATTCTGTTTGAGATAAGACAAATTTTAAAGGTCCACTTGGCATCTTGCATGTTTGCAGCCATGTGTTTCTTATTTGAATTAGGAAATTTCATGCTTTTATTGGCAAATTTATCAAAAAGGAAATTGACTGAATCTTTGTTTCAGAATCGATCTGGAAGCAATCCTGGCCACAGTCCAGTTAAAAGAAAGGCCAGTTACAAGGGAATGGTGAGAAGAAGCAGAAGCATCTCCGTGTATTGTGATACGTCAAGTGGCACATCACGTATGTACTCGTTATTTTTTAGATATTATAACAGTGTTAAGTTACCACAGCTCAGTTGATCCACAGAGCGCTGGGTTGCAAAGTAAGAGGTTGTGAATTCCAACTAGCTGATAACATTATGCTGGCTATGACTGTTATGCCCTTGGGCAGAAATGTCATTCCCATGTCTTTTCTTCCACACTGATTTTATACAAAACAGTAAAGGGAGGTTAAAGAACTAGGGCCTCTCTCATTCACTGAGGCATGGTGGGAGTCTGGGAAGAAGTAAATTCATTGAGAGGACGCAAAGCTGTTAGCCTCTGCTGGAGTGAGGGACGCAAAGCTGTTAGCCTCTGCTGGAGTGAGGGACGCAAAGCTGGGTGCTGCTGGAATGAGGGACACAAAGCTGTTAGCCTCTGCTGGAGTGAGGGACGCAAAGCTGTTAGCCTCTGCTGGAGTGCCGAGGGACGCAAAGCTGGGTGCTGGTGGAGTGAGGGACGCAAAGCTGGGTGCTGGTGGTGTACCGTCTGGCAGATCATACATAAAAAAGGGAAATCAGTGGTGTCTCATGACCTTTAGCCCAATCTTATGCACAGCGACAAATTATGTCACAGCATTGATTAACATGTGTTAGGACACATCATTCATTCATTCATATTGAGTTGAGAACTAGTCATCAACTAAGTAAAGGGAATACCGTTAAGTGTTATACTCTTGGAACGTAAAGCTAATTTTGCAGGTGTTAGTCAACTGTGTGCTGTTTCTATGTTAGTCTTCTTTGCTGTCCTTGTATGGATTGTCACACAGTCTCCTTTGTAGCTGCCGTTGAATCGTCACGTAATGCGTTTCCCCAATATAGATAGCAAGGAGGAGTGCTTTTTTGATATCCCACAAAACGGACTTTGAAGGACATGTTTTCTCTCTCCTCTGATTTAAATCACTGTATATAGACAAATATTCTTAGGGTGTTTTTCTTATGACTGTCAGAAAACAGAAAAAAAAAACATTACTTTGGTCGCAGACAGTTTAAAAGCTGATGTAAACTTAGAGCAAGCACTTATACATGTGACAGGCACTGGAAAACTTGCATGCATATAACTTTATTTTCACCTGTTTGGAAAAGAAATTTTATTTGTTCGTATTTATAATAGTTAGAGTATGTTGAACCTTGAAAACCTAGCAAACTGCAAAACCAAAAAAAACGCACAGCCAGTACCTTGAACAAGCAACATTTTAGGTTTTGGTAAAGTTCATCACTGATGTTAGACTCCAAAAGCCGCTTAGAACCTTTTTTTTGTAGTTATTTTGTCTGTTGACTGCTGACAACTTTGTCTTACATTCGGCTAAGGGCGTCCATATTCACGTAAAAAAAGGAACATCGATTGTTTTTGTTAGAGGGTTAAAAAAAAAAGTCAGCAGTGGTGTTTGTGAATAATTATAGATCTTGTCTATACTTTATACTGTATTTTGGTCCCTGTAGTTATTTTGTGGAGTACAACTGCATGTATTAACTGAAAAGATAACTTAACTGAGGAAAGTTAAAGTAACAATAAAGTAATAACTTTAAAAATGTAAACCTGGCAATGTAACCTTTAATGCATGTTATAACATTAAACTTTAACTCTTCTTGTAGCTGTGTGTTGAAACATACATGCTGTAAATAGGACATATATACTTGCTGTATGTGACTGCATCTGTGTTGTGTAGATCACCTGCAATATTAGTATGAGCACAACGTTGTTGTAACGTTGTGCTCTTTGTGTAGAGTGGTCACAGTAAGCACTTCGTAAAAAATTAAGTCATGTGCTGATAAAGGGAGTGAATGCACGCGGAGGAGCATGCATAACTTCAAGGCAAGGTTGTTCATATTGTAATCCATTTCCATCCTCGCCTTCGTTAGTCCTTCTCACTTCCTAATGGGTCCCTGTCATTTGTCGAGTACTGATCTACAAAATCAAACCATTATTGATGGGTTTCCTACATGTAAGCCTTGCGTTTTCAAGTGTATCTAAGTATATTGCAATCCATTTCTATCCTTAGTCGTTCTCACTTTGTAGTGACTTACTGTCATCATCTACAAAATCAAACTCTTATTGTTTGGTTTACAGCGATCTGGGTAGCATTTCTAACTGGGATTTTAACTTAGGATTTTTATTGACGGTTTCCCATACACTAATCACGTGGGTTTCAGCCACACGCAGGTTATTCCACTCTACATCATCCGACACTGATGAGACTGACTCAACAACACGCAGCCTTCCTTCACCAACCTGGAGTACCGGATCAGGTACTTTGGCACGGCTGGCTTGTTTTGTGTTTTGTGTGTTTTTTTCTGTTTGTTTTTATTTTTTGTGTGCACGTGTTTTATTGTGATTTCAGCCAACTTCGTAAACTGATTATTTAACTTTGTTTGATGCAAATTCAGAATCATATGTACTTTCATAAAAACTCCTTTAAACAGGACGTATATTTGTCAAAGGGAGATGAGTACCAAGAGAGCGTTACATTGAGTCGTTCAGCAGGTTACAATAAAAACCAATGGGATTTTCAGGAATTAAAACATAAAAAAAAAAATTTAAAAAAAAGCAAACATACAAAGGAGGAGAGAAAACAGTGCACCGATGCACTCAACACTGAATAGTGCAAGATGCCATGATGAATTGATTCCTACACTGTAACCAGTTCTCTTCTTATCTCGGATTGTTTGATGATCAACAGGGGAGTTAACATGCTAATTTGTACCAAGACAGTGACAGTAAACTGATCTTGCTTGAGAAGTGATGTGCATAAATTAAATCAAGCATGAGAATAAAACACGGGTTCCAGTGTGAATTTAACGAACGATCATCGCTGATGTGTTTTAATTTAAGTAGTTGGAAAGAAACCTGTAGATTATTGAATGCTTTAAAAGGATTGCGTTGAATACCTGCATAACACGAGTTTTTGTTTCGAGAAGAAGATCAAAACATTTCCAATTCCAACTCACAACCTCAATTTGCACCATTAGCCAGCCTAGACTAACTAGATTGGAAGAAGACATATTAAAATTTAAGTTACAATGCACAATATACTTTAAACAATTAAACACCTTTTAAGTAATTATCACTCAGCTCATTCTTAAACGTGGTTCTCATATAGGTTCAATAAACCTGCATTTTTAAAAACAAGAAGTTCTGATGTAAAAGGGTCTGGCGATTCTCACTCCAACCAATATTATTTTATAAGAATGAACATTCTGTTTAAAACAAGTTAGAAACTTGTGCCTGTTATTATTTTTTGTTCTTTCAAAACACTTTTCAATGCTGCGTTTAGGTTAACAGTTTTCAATTTAACAATTACTGATAATTTATGAAAGAAAACTGAAATTCGCGCTTGGACATCAGATGTTATGTTTTCGTTTTATGAGATTTGATGTATTTTACTTTTTTTGTATTTTTTTTAGAAATTACAATGACAATAATACATACAAGAACCTAATTACAATACTACAGACACAAACGAATTACAATATGAAACAAGCCTTGCACAACATGACTAAACTAAGTACAAATTGAAAGGAAAAAAAAAACAAATGAAGGAACTGACATCTCTTTTACATTGGAGCTTCTGTTATACTTCATATGATAACGACTAAAAATTATAAAATATTCCATAGTTTACTCAAAACTAAATTAATGATATCTTTGAAACACCTAAATGATAACAATGTAATGTAGGGTGATTAAATAATATTTTACGGATAGGTAAACATAAATTTAACTCTTTTAAAGCACATATAAAATAAAGAGTTAACCACGACTGAAGAAGTAATAATATTATAAATTAAAAATATAAAATTACATATACACACTTGGTTTTGGTGTTTGCGCCTGGGAGGTCGAAACAGCAACCGGTCTTCTATTTTTTCAATGCATGCATAACAAAAACTGAGCTCAGAAATCGCAATAAAGACAAATGAATACTAACATGAGTTGAGAGTCGTTGGAAAAGCACTCTAAGTAAAAATAAGTATAGAAATCAGTCCAGGATAAAAAACGATTCATTTCGGGATATGATAGTTTTATCATGCGGCGCTATCTTCTGCTCGTGTAACAAACTTGGAGATAACAGGTTTCGTCACTTAATAATCTCCAAGGTTTTCAATTCTTCTTGTTTGCTTTTGTGTTGATGTAATTTTGTCCATCTTTGCTATCCCTAGTTCCCGGATGTAACGATTTTGAAGATAGAGCAGCCAATGGCTGGACGCCAGCCAGGTCACGTGCAATGTCAGCTGACATGGAGACGAGAGAATATCTGAATCAGTTGGAAGAAGCAGGGACAATCGATGCACAAGCTGATATACTACACTTCTTGTACAATACAAAGTAAAGAAATATGGATTTATATTTTTACTTGTGCTAAATGGGAAAAAAGAATCTAGAATCTAGTAGGACTTATCACTGGCGGCATTTAAATCCGGTTGCCGTAGCATGAAGCGACTGGGACTGTGTAAATTGTAACACAATGACCCCGGCTAGGGCTTGAAGACAGACATTACGTTTCGAACCAGAGTCCAGCGCGCTAATTGTTAAGCCACTGTGCTAACCTAGTGTGCCTCTTACCGCGAATTGTGTTCGTAGATGTTATTGAATGAGTGTGAGGTCCGTATTGGGGAAATATTGGTCTTGTTTTTTTATTTTGTTATTTGTAAACTTTATAGACTGGACTGGAGGCGAGACCAATTTGCCTCAATACTAATCAAACAAGCTTCCGAAATGAAGTTGTTGTTGTTGTTGTTTTCGGGTGGGGTATGTACTTTAACAATTTCGCCCACACATAAATACATTCACACCCGACAAATGCAGGAGACAAATTTAACCCCAATACATTGTTTTTGTTTAAATGCCACCTTCACAGTATTGATGACGTTTTGTTTTTCGTTGTGATCCTTCAGAGGTCCCGACTTTGACACGCACCTGTTTGGTGAACGAGGAATTACAGTCGAGAAACTTCTAGAAGAACTTTATGAGAAGGTACCTTAATGTATTCTAATGTTTTAGTTTGACATGAAACTGTGTTAAATTTAGAACATCACGTTGTTGTCTAGCTTTTTAGTAGCTTATTTCCTTGTTTGTTAAATGAAATCGCTTTGTAACCGTTGCGACATGCAGGATTTTTTTTTAGTTATTTGTAGTGACTTCACAGCTTAAAATTGTAAACGTGACTTTGTGTTGTTTGGTTTGTAGGCTTGTCAAATTAAAATGTGGTCTTTAGTCAGACACACGGCTGGGCTTCTGAAGAAACGAGTAGAAGATCTGGCGGAGGTAAATTAAATATTTATTTTGCTCTGTTTGCTTTCTTCAAGTTATTTTGGGAGATTCAACTATCACAAGCCCAAGGGGGTCCAGAATAAAACATAGCCATTTTGTCCTGGAAGACAGCTTGCCGTTTTTAGCATGGCTTATGCTACTTCTACACAATCGCCTTCAGGAAACAGAATCTTGATACCTCTGATGGCTTTCCTCATTCTTGCCTGAATACTTTTCTTGTGAAAAAATAAAGAGATGGCATGGAAGATTGCAAGAGTTTAGTTCAGTAAAATCTGAACCTTTCCCGAATCTTTTAAACACACCTTCACTTTGTAAATATGTTGAATGTTTTTTTCCTAAAAGTACTTTTCTGACATATAGTTTTGCGATAATTTTACTTTGTTCATTCTTCACCAGGCTGCAACGGATCTGTTAGTTCACCAGAAGCAATTGACTGTGGGCATCCCGCAGGGGGGACATGAAGAGGTTATAACAAGGTGAGTCACGTTAGGTTGCATTTTTCTCAGTTCTCTTTTCCTGTTTGTTGTGACAGCTAGTCAGTTTTTGGTTCTTGTTGCAGACCTCTTCCACAAGAAGAGATGAAGAACATAATCTTCAATGTGTTTGGTGAGGATATGAGCACTGGTGTAGTGACACAGGTAATGTACAGAATAATATTTATTGGTGATTCTTCCAGTGAATTAGCTATTAGATTTTACTCTTATTTCAAATATCATATTTTAATCATTTTCTTTGTCGATCTCCAAGATTGACATTTTTTTCTGTATTGCTTCAGCATTGAGTAGCTAACATAAAGTGTGTTTTCATTACCAGGAGCTCCTTGTTTACCTTGGAATCTTTGTTCGAACCGAGCCGTCCTTGTTTAACGAGATGCTGAGGCTTCGTGTTGGTCTGATTATAGAAGTTATGGTGGCTGAACTGGCTAGGTCACTGGATTGTTCTGGTAAGACACATTCGGGTCCTTCAGGTTTTTAAACGTTTTTAAACAGGGTAAGAGTTGTACGGTTTGAAATGTTCTTGCATTGTAAGGCTTTAGCCAGCTCTCGGATTGTAGAAAAAACGCGGGGAAAGTGGGCGAGCGTTCTCTCTCCCATTTTGTCCAACGCTTTCCTTTCTCCGGTTTAACGTTAACAGGCCAACAGGAGGAACTCACGCTAAAAGACGTGTTCATTGGGAAAATAGAAAAAAGTGATTTGTTGAATTATTTTTTTAATTCTAGCAAAATTGCATATCTGGTTGAGTCGGAAACATTCAAAAATCCCAAACATTGATGTATTTAAAGAACTAGTTGATCTAAAATATAGAACTGAGAAGTATATAGCAGTAAAAAATAATATGCAGAGCAAATTTCAGACTAGATGGCATTTATATATAAGTAATAATAGCTAAATCATAAGTTCTTACGAGTAAGATAATGGTAAATAGATAAGATAGTACATAGGTATATTGTAACGGTGTCATTGGTATATATGCACCGCAAATTTGTATAAGTCTGTAAAATTGTAAAATTTCTGTTTGCAATTTAACAATGGCAATAAATATGTGGAAAAAAAAAAAAAAAAAAAAAGGTTTTTAAACGTTTTTAAACAGGGTAAGAGTTGTACGGTTTAAAATGTCCTTGCATTGTAAGGCTTTAGCCAGCTCTCGGATTGTAGAAAAAACGCGGGGAAAGTGGGCGAGCGTTCTCTCTCCCATTTTGTCCAACGCTTTCCTTTCTCCGGTTTTCTTTTTGCATTTTATCCATGAACTAAGAGAACGGAACAGGCTAGCAGGCTTATCGCATGGTTGCAATGGAAGTTCAAAAAAAAAATAAACAAGTTGAAAAAAATACTTCTCTTCACTGATGGCCATACAACTTCTATTTATAAATGTTCTAAGAATTTGCTGTTACATCAAGACAGCATCTCTAGTTGATGATTGTCTATATTCTCCTCACCTGTCTGCTTGACAATGTATTGATATTGTAAGGAGAAAGTAGATCTCAATCACAATTTAAGCGTAAGTGTTGTTATCTTCTAGGTGAGGATGCTGCTGAGTACTTCATGAACTTGAGTCCTTTTGAGATGAAAACTCTCCTGTATCACATCCTGAGTGGCAAAGAGTTGGTTGTTACAACTGGTGAGTTCGTGTCACACTGCAAAGTGTCGATTTTTTTAAACATTGCTGTAGTTATTTAACACATTATGATCCCCGGGTTGTGCTCTTCAGTTTGTGCATGTCTGAGAGAAGAGCTCTGGAGAAGATTTATGATTATGATTAACGTTTCAATCGCTGTCAATGGTTTTTATATTTAGTAAGATATAATTTATCTGATGAAGCTAAAAGCATTTCTGACATTTTACATACATACATTCTTTATTCAAGACGCAAAATTACAAGTAAGAACAAAAAGAAAAAAGGCATATAGAAAAGGAAATTACGGGGCTATCCCTATATAAGAACTCCCTAAAATAATACAAAAATACAGAAAATATATAAAAACTTAAGTCCTTAATAAAATTTTAACCTTTAAAAGACGTATTAGGGGTATTTCTTGAGATGTTGATTCTTTGTGCTCATTTCTTAAATTTTTAGATTTTACAGTCTTCAAATTTTTAGCTTTCGCTTTTTAGGCATTTTTATTACATTCTGTAGTTTATTTCATGCAGGGCCCCACTGAAATCCACATTAGTGACGTGGGCTCCCTGTTAAAACGAATTGGTTGTGTGGGTTTCCTGTGCTTACATTATTTCTTCTTGTCACTGTTCAGATTTGATGTCAGACAAGCCATCTCCAGAGCACCAGATCTCCTTAGTTAATATCGATCTTCCCAAGAGAGTTGGAATCAAAAAGCTATCAAGTGCTTTACGGGTCAGTTACCTTTTACCCTGTTAACAAAATCCCCTTGCCATCCAAACTTCCCTTTTTTCTTCAACCTTTTGAGTTCAACCCCGTGGGTTTTTGTTCTAGTGTGGATGCACCAATGTACTTTCTTTTAACCAAAATTGACAGTTCGTTCACTTTTGTAGTATTTCACAAAAAAATTGTTTGCACGATTTTACAGACTTACTGTTTAACATCACATCATTGTTTGTCAATAGAAAGTTAGCTGTTCTAAAGCACGTTGTTGCACGATTTTGACTCTTTATTTTTCAGTTTAATAGCACGCTTTCAGAAAGTTAGCTGTTCTAAAGCACGTAGTTGCACGATTTTGACTCTTTATTTTACAGTTTAATAGCCTTTTCAGAAAGGTAGCTGTTCTAAAGCACGTTGTTGCACGATTTTGACTCTTTATTTTTCAGTTTAATAGCACGCTTTCAGAAAGTTAGCTGTTCTAAAGCACGTAGTTGCACGATTTTGACTCTTTATTTTTCAGAAAGGTAGCTGTTCTAAAGCACGTTGTTGCACGATTTTGACTCTTTATTTCAGAAAGTTAGCTGTTCTAAAGCGCGTTGTTGTACGATTTTGACTCTTTATTTTTCAGTTTAATAGCACGCTTTCAGAAAGTTAGCTGTTCTGAAGCACTTAGTTGCACGATTTTAACTCTATTTTACAGTTTAATAGCACGCTTTCAGAAAGTTAGCTGTTCTAAAGCACGTAGTTGCACAATTTTGACTCTTTATTTTACAGTATAATAGCACGCTTTCAGAAAGTTAGTTGTTCAGTGCTAAAGCACGTAGTTGCACGATTTTGACTCTTTATTTGACGGTTTAACAGCACGCTTTCATATTTATTAACAGAAAATAAGTGCTGCTAAAGCCTTTACGGGGACGCACATGGTATGTTAAAAAGCAAAGCACTTTATTTTATAACGTAATCTGTTAAGCTTGTCTTATGGTGAAGGAAATAACTTCTAAGCACGTTAAACTGTGGGTTCTTTTTTTCTGCACTTGCTATTAGAAGCATTTTAGATGTTTGTTCGCTAATGAGTAAAGTTCTCGTGGTTTTGCACAAAGAAAATGTGATACGAGGCACCTCAACTTAATCTTAAAGAACTGGCAATAAGCAAAACCATCAAGCGATGGAAACGTAAACTGCCGTATTTAGATAAGCTACAGGAAGCGCTTTTCGACGTTTCTTTTTTTTCGACGCATATCAGTTAGTCTTTGTTTTGGGAGGATTCGTGGATGACATAGTGCTGTGTACTGCGACTTAATTGAATGTAAAGGGTGCAAATAAAGTTGTTGTTGTTGTTGTTGGTTTCGAGGACTGGCCAGGGTCATTCACTTCACAGTGCTTCTCCAGAAATATAATTGGGCAACAGCAAATTAATGTTATGACTTAACAAAAATTTTGCGGCTAACTTTCACTAGACAATCGTCCCCATCATGGATTGTAGAAATATTCTCAACCGCGTCATGCTGCAAAAACTGGAAATACATCGCCGAATGCATGAGGTATGAGGCTTCTCCTGCTTCCCAGGACTGGAGCGGACATGAACCGGTTTGCAATCAAACAGCTGTGACGATGTATTGTAGTCGCTTGAGTCAGCAAATGCCTCTCGTCGAACCGAGGCACACCATAGTATTAATGTGTCTTGTGTGATTGGTTCTAGCTCAGTCGATTAACTGCACGGATTTCTGTAGTATTACGTCATCAGTAACGCATTTTGCGCGAGGGGGGAAGGTGAAAATGATCGTGCAGCGCAAGACATTTGTTTAGTCATGCTAGACAGTTTACAACCTTCTTGTTTTTAAAAGTCATTTTTTGACAGATCTTGTGGGCGCAGCGTCACACTAAGAATTGTTATTTAATTTAGCATATGAGTGGGAGAGGATTGCTTCCGTTACACGACCGTAACAAACAGGAATATGAAAGCGCCAAACATGAGGAGGAAGAGGATCCTCATTCAGGAGATGACCGCCTTGGCCAGTGGATCAGGAGGAGGTGCCTTGATGGAGCCCTCAACCGAGCCCCTGAGGATTTTTACCCCAAATTCTGGAAAGTTCTCGAAAAGGTTCGTTGTGTGAAAGTGAAGGTTTGGGTCTTGTGTTGTTCGGGCCCCGGTCGTTGTAAGGACGGGTAATGCTATCCGCAGGATGTTTTTCTACCCCGCATTTAGTTTTGTCCAGCATTTCCTGTGGTGTTTTCGGTGTGTGTGTTCTACGACCCACTAGAGCTTCTAGGCCTGTAATGTTTTTCTTTTTTTTCTTTGATTAACTATTGTGTATTACGTGACTGAAGCGCATTTATCCTTTTAGTGCCGAGGCCTCAAAATTTACAACAGCGAATTACCAAATGCTAAGGTCCAAGAGGTATGTAATTAGTAAAATTTCATTTTCAACTTAATATTCACTGTGTCATTGTTCTTCAGTTCCTATGGTGATTTCCCGCCGAAACTATAAAAAACTGTGGCGGGAAAATGGAGACGACGCGCGCTCTTTTCACTCGTATTATGGAAACGAGGCTTAGCAGACACACGGGTCTGGCCGCGAATATTTATTTTTCTTAACAGACCTCCGATTCGCTGTTTTGCAGATGACCCCAGGAGAGCTGAAGTTCGCGCTGTGTGTTGAAGCTGCGCTGAATCGCATCCCTGAGCCTGAGTACCGCCAACTGGTTGTGGAGATGTTAATGGTGTTGTCTCTTGTAGTGGAGTATCATCCAGAACAATCCCTTGGAGACTGGATTGATGTTGATGAACTGGTGCGGGAAGGACATAAGTTGTACCTTCAAGATCAGGTGATTTCTGCTGGCAGTACTATGTACATTATTATCTGATTAGCATAATTCAAAATTCACCTGACTCTCAAACGGTATCGTTAGTGAAAAATCGTTAGTAAAAAATTTCCCGTTCCATTTAATATAGATAAAGCAATCTTAGATTGCAATCTGAGCGATCTCCAAAGGTGGATTGCTCAGATTTAAGTAAACAGAACCAAGGTTCCAATGGTTTGTTCCACTTAGCAAACTTTAGGACAAAATCCAAGTTGACTAAGTAAACAAGCCATACTAATGTTTCTAGTATGGGTAAACCTATTTTCAGATTTCTGTTTCAGCAGGCATCAAAATTCATGCATTTCTTTTCTGGGGCAACCGTACCTATATCTAGTTACCATGTCAGGTTCCAAACGTATTGAACAATGCATTCAAGGTTCCAATACGTACAGACGCTTGTGTTTGTGTGTGTGGCCGGCGTGTAACTTCAGCCATATGTACAGCTGTATAAATGCTTGCAAATTTAACGTTGTAAAAAAGAAATATCTCGTTTAGTATTCAACGTTTTCCTCTCAGACTTTCCGCAATGACTATTTTTCATGGTGGCCGTCACTTTATTGTATATGTACGCTTTGCAGGCTAAGTTTATTTTCCGACAAGTTATGTGTAGATTAAATATAATAAGATACTGCAATATCACAGAATTAAGGTAGCAAGAGTAAACATAGGGTAGGGTGTGAGTTGCTTGGTTTGGACGCGCGAGGGAAAGTTCCCATCCCACGCGCGCGCTCAAAATTCTCGCCGCCGACACGGACTGAGGAAGCAAAACTAGCTGTTTTATGGTTGCCGCTTCTAATTTTCAATTTTTAAGACGTTTTATTGTGTTTCATGGCGAGTTTTAAGGGCAGAAAAAGGAAAAGGTTATTGGTTTTAGTTGGTAATCGTATCGTCGTCTTGTTATTTCAGATGAGCATCAAAGGTGATTCCACGACATGTTGCGCTCGTCCTGCTCACGAGAAAATCAGTTGTGGTGGAGCGGCAGGAATCTGTCGGTATTTCTACGACACCGCACCAAGTGGACGATTTGGTACCATGACTTACTTCTCAAGAGTTGTTGCCAAGAGAGTCAGCTTCCTGCCTCACCAGAATGAATGCGTGGTGGCCTAGCAACGCACTTGTATCTGGAAAAAAGAAAAAGAACTGTTGCAGTTTAAATAGACGTTCTGGTAATGGAACCTAACTGAGTACCTTGAAGTTTCCTGAATTGCCAACATGGCTGCATATCAGATACGACGCGCTCAGTTCTCACCCCCCTGCCGCCCTTCCCCCTCCCCCTCCCCTCGAAGGACGTACTGAAGACGTAACATTACAGAGATCCCTGTACTGTCTCTGATTCGTTGTTGCCCGCTTTTAAATTTTCGCTCGTTATAAAACAACCAATTGGAGACACTAAACGAAACTCTGAAAAGCTACGTCATTAGTATGGAATTGTGGCTCTCAAACGTTTCTCTTGAGCGGGGGGGGGGGGCGCAATTAAGCTTGCTAAGGAACCGAAGTGTCCGCAAGGCGGGTTTTATTAGTTTTGCAAGCATTGCAGGACATTTATTAGAAGCTTAGTTTTACAAGCTAGCGAAAACAATTAGTCATCAGATATGTACAGCAGTAAGAATTTTATCTCAATATTTCTCGAGGTTGTTTCCTTGTTTTTGTTGTGCGTCCCTCGATTGAAGTCTTTTAACCCAAATATCAATAAAACACTAGATTTGTGCTCTTCTGCCTTCAATTAAACACTAGGGCTCAGTTGTTCAAAGGGTAGATAACGCTATCCACCGGATAAATAGCTATCCGGTGGATAAATCTCAACACAACTAACTACCTGCTACCCACTGGATACCCTTTCACCACCCATTGAACAACTGGAGCTGATCTTTCTTCTTCGAAATTGAGGAGTTTATGTAAAAATATCACAGAAGCTGTTAAGTTAGAAAAGTTTTTTTTATTATTTTTTTAGTTGTATAAAATTAAAATCAACTGATATATATATATATAATGTAAGGTATTTTCGCTATAAATATGGCATGGAAATTAACCACATGGTGTTCTGAAATGATAAACATTTAAAGTGTTAAATTATGCTTTTAAAGAGTTGCTATTAAATTATACCTGCGTGTGGAGGAAGTAGAATAAACACATATTGTACTTAAATCCGTTGTTTGCTCGTTGTCTCCACTGCTGCATACTGGGTGATACTTGCCTTTATCAAAACTGGTGGATGCCGAGGAGGCGACGGCCCACCCCCCAACCGCGCGGGAATAATTGTTAAATCCGTGCGTCATAGGTTTTCAAAAACGTGGGTGGTACTCGCGCCCACAACATTAAGGTATTTCGGTCACAAAACGTGCAACGTAGGACGAAAAACCAAAAAAATGAAAATACACTATCAATGCAAGGAAAAGAAAGTAAGAAAAATGTACATTGTTTATATATAAGCCATAGCAGAGATGCTTGACCACCTGCTTGAGAATTAAAACACTTATGATAACGATTATCAAATCTATTCCAACAGGGACATTGAAGGCACCACTGTCTTTTCACACTTAATTGTCTTTCAGTAAATAAGGTGGTTTTGTCTCGAACTTCCGAGAGGAAGTTGTGTGATTGTTTTGCAAGGGCGTTATGTCACATCGCTTTCACGCGAAACAAAGGCCAATCGTGACGTGGGGCACGAGACTTCCACAGACTGACTGTTTTCTGGATTCGACTTCAGTTTGGTTTACGCTCGATTTGCGGCAGATTTTGCTCCTTTGCTTGTCAAAACTTACGTAATTTATAATCCTATGTCTCTTGTACTTGTCACTAGGATTTTAATTTCAAGAAGGCTTTCGAGCAAATCAAAATATTAAAACCACCCTTGAAAATAGCAGAGGAGCTTCTGAAATGTCTGTTATAAATTGTGACAATCGCATTTATGAATCGGCAAACGCATTGTTTTTCAAAACATTAAAATGTTTAGCTTTGTGTCGGCTCTGAATAGTGAAGTTTTTGACGATACAGCTTGCGATCCTAGCTAGAACCAGACGCAATTTTTTTATAGTTTTAAATTAAAACAGCTCTACTCGTGAACTGATTTGGTTTTGCCCTGGAAAACCGTTTTGCCCGGTTTTGCCTTCGCATTAACCGTCAAAATCTAAATAAACTTTTTCAAGTTTAAGTGCAAAGCTGTTTTTTTTTGCATATTCTAAACTCGCTGAAAGTAATGTTATGCAAATTATCATTGCTTTGTCTTCAAGGATTAGAGGCGTTAAATCATTTCTCCGTGTGCATTCTCAATTAACACGAAAAGCAATATTTCTTTAATTTTCACATATAGTTCCGCAAAGCGAAAAAAAATCGATAGCAAAATGTCAAACGCTTAATGTTCCAAAGAGAGGTACTGTATTTCGGAGAAAAAATTTCTTTTACCAGAAGGTGTTGATGAACAAATCAACATGCTTCATAAGTTGATATACCACGTATTAGTGAATTGATTAAAAAACCAACAAATTGTAATATATGCAATAAATAACCAACTTTTAGCGACAAGTAACAACACCGTTCTAAACTTTGGACGTATATATGTTATGTTCTGGCAGCCATAAACTCAATATTTTTTTCTGTTTATGGAAGAAGACATATTGGACATAGCTTTATTTACCCACGAAGAGCTCAGGAACCGAAGCTCGTTAAAACGCTCTCTTGGTTCGTATTGATCCTCACGGCTAATATTTGGCGGAAATTTCAATCATTCGATCACGTGCTGGAATGATAAGGAAACAGCACGGAACACGGACACGATCACGATCACGAATTTTACCGGATATTTCACTGATTAATTAATGCGTGATGCAGGTGTAACTGGATGATGTTAATTCTGTTAACCGAGTGATAGTAGATGAGAATATCTATACAGCCAAAGACATGGACGGCTTCCAATACATCTAATTATTTCAGAAATCGGATTCCCGATTCCATAAAAAAAACATTCCGCGCCATGTTGATCGACGCGCCTATTACAAAGGAAATACAGCGCAAGTTATTTAGGGTTACGTAGGCACCAACTCCATTAAAATTCAGAAGCTATCTATTTAAGTCGATACTATTGTGATTCTGTGGTTATTTTATTATTATTATTATTAATGTTCCAGTTACAAGTCAGGGTTGAACCATTCCCAAATGTTTTCGTGACAGCTCATGAACTGATTATGTCTTTTGATAAAGTAGGTAAGCTTTATCACATTCGTAATCCTTATCAACAAATTTACTGGCGTCGGTGGAATTAGTTTAGCCGCGGGGTGATCCGAACTTCGTGGAAACCGTAACTGATAAATATAGCAGAAATAAAGAAGTGTGCATTTCAGACAAGGAATCGATTCGGTCAAGCGAATTCCCACCCTAGGGAATTCACCAACCCCAGCTCCCGCCCCATGTGAGTCATGTGACTTCCCTTGTTTGTATAAAGGCTTTTCAACTACTACTATTTTTTTACAGGAGCATGCACTCCGCCGCTCACCACCCCCACCCCCCCCCCCCACCCAAAAAGAAACCCTGCAGATTCACGCCTTTGCCAAGAGTCAATTGTATAACCCCTTCCTCCTCCACTCCTCCTCCACTTCCCTTCCCCCACTTTATCCATTTTATGAAATCCGGAATCCGCCCCTACACGGATCATTTAGCAGACAACAGATTTCTATTTAAAGAGTAGAGTAACTGGGTAAACATCAGCTAATTATAATGAAGGAGAAATGAGTAATGTTAAATATAACCACTGAATAATCTATTGCACAACCCAGTAAACTCGTGTTTATTTCAGCTATTATGTAAATTGCAACTGTATGACAATAACAAAATAAATATTGAAAAAACCAATGTAACAAATATCATTTGGCAGAAATGGACTGTAAATAATTATACCAGGGTATTTTTACGAATAATTTCCCTAAAGAAAAAAAGCAAAAGTTGACTTCTTAGAAAGGTCCACAAAAACCTTCTTGATGTTTATTATCCGTTGTGCACAAAAATTTCTTTGCTTTGAATAGCATGTTCCGTAGCAAGCTCTCGTAATTTGTACGCTGTAAAATGTTATTCATAACCCAGTATTTGAGCAGTTATCTTGTATCAATTGTTTTGGATGAATTGCTAAGTCCATCCAGTGTGAAAAGCTAAGAAAAGAATATACTCAACACAATTTTTACACTTCTAATAAGCTTCCATTCTCATGAAAAATTAAGCGACTTGTATAATTTTACATATTTAAGAGAATATGGGAAGTCTCGATTAGGCAAGGCGTCAAAATTCAAAAACACATAAAAAACCATCCCACATCCAAACATATCTAGTGTAGCGTTATTCTGCCAAAAATGGCTTTTTCATTTGGAGTTTACTTTTTTAAATTAACTAATTTTATTTTCGTAAGAGACTCCAATATATGGTTATTCTATGTCTAAAAATAATGAGATTCATGCAGCCCTAAAATAACGAATTAGCGTAAAAGTTGTTATTAATTTATGAGCCCAGGAGCTTATTTCTTATCAAGACCTGTTGGAGGAACGGCTATTAGAAGGAAAGTCTTATTAGAGATAGCGGGCTTTAATAAAAAATAAAAGCTTTTAAATAAGAGACAGGGAGCTTGATAGAGCTCTTTACGGCATACACCTGATTAGAATACCTAATTCCAACATACCTCTTCGGAAAATAACACAAAGGCGCGAAATAACCTCGCGCGTGTGACATGTTAAACCCGCGTAAAAATTACCATGGTAACCTTCAATCACCTTCCCATGGTGGGTGGCAAAGAAGCCGCAATTTTTATCAATCACAAGCTCTTGTATTACAGTTTCTTTCGCGTATTTTTAGCGTATATTAAATATTGTTAAAGCCTTTGTTAAAATGAGAAAGAGTTTTCATACAGTTCAAACCTCACAATAAACTGCGCTGCTTGAGTGCGCGTTGCCTTGCGTTGCCCACGTGCTTTGATCTTTACCCCCGCGAATCACGAACTTTCTTCTCATTGGTTTACGTGATGAAATGCGTTACGTCATCTAATCACACATTCAGTGTTTCGGGTGACGTTTTGATATCAACCGTACGTAGCGAGAATTCACTCAAAAGTGTACAACTGGCCAAAGAAGATCTAGTCAGTTTTGGCAGCCATCCTTGAAATTTATTCTGATTTTCAACTCGTTTTCTCTTCGTTCAGTAAATCTCCCTTCTGCACGATAACTGATCGAGTCGCTGTTGAAGAAAGATAACCGCTTTTGGGCAAACTTTGACTTGTCGATTCGATGCAACTTGGCGAGGTCCGAGCTGCCAAGGCAGACGATTTTGAGCATTTTCGTCGGCTGGCGGAGAGCGTCGATGGCTGGAATCTACAATACGATAAACAAGACACGAAAGTGTATTCTAAAACTAAAGAAGGCTCTACAGTTAGACTTATAAAGGTAAGAGGAATTGATCTGAAAAGTTCGACAGTAAAAGCTAATTTAAACACCGTAACCTCGGGAGTGTTAATTTGACTATTTACCGACGGATGAGTTGAGTTATTGAAAGCTATGGAGTTTACTGGAAATCGCCCCGTCTGTCGGCGAGACTTGGGAGAGAAGTTATCGTAGAAGCTGACCTGTGTTCCTTTTGTGGTTGCGATAACCGATAGCGGAAGTGTTCCCCTGGATAACACGAACGCGTAACGGAACACGGCAAGTAACTCGAGCTTACTTTCGCTCGACGAGTCTCGGCCGGCGAAATTAATTCTCTTTGCTTTGTTCAAGTTAATATCTTTGAAATGATCACTGTTAAATAAGCTTAAGCTTACCCTTTTATGATGACCGTTAGGTTTTCTTTAGAAAGACTTTCGTGTTTTTAACTTGTGTTATCATTGAGTGGTCGATTGAGTTTTGATGTGGCATACGGACTATGGCTTACATTTCTAAAGCTTCGAAAACAACCTATTGGTGGCGAAATAATGGCCGATAAAATTATTTATTTTCTTAAATAGTGGCAGGCATTTATCAACATATATTCGTCTTAAACGTTTTTGAAAAGAAAAAGGAATTTAAGTCATAAAATGTCGAAATTCAATTCCGTTATGCTCAGTCGTTTGTAATTCTTTTCTATTGAGAAATAGGCCAAAAGTCATGCCGCGCATATTACACAATAAAATTGCTGATATATCATTTTTTATGCAGTAAGTTAAACCGCTTTTTATAAAAACATTGCAAGGAATCAAGCCGTCTTCATTGTTAATCTCGACTCATTTTGCAAAAGGATATCGAAGTTTCTTTCCTTCGTATGACAAAAGCTCGAGGTTTGCATATGGAAGCAATGTACATGGATACCCTACATAATAAATTTCTGTTAATTTTCTGACATTCGATTTGAGCAGCTTTAGAGTTTTTTACTCTTAAAAATTGTATTATTTTCAAATGCATGGCTTTTTTTATCGATAGTTAAATGTAACTGAAAGAGTCCAAAAGCAACAGACTTTTATCGATCGTATTGGTCAATATTTATTTTGTCAATTACTAGGACGGGCATTACCATTCAGAAATCTTTTCATGTTTTATTGTCCACGATCAGACGTTTGTGGTATTTTCATGCAAGTTTGATTTTTATCAATACCATTTTTGGGAAGAATTTGTAGTTTTCTGATAATGGTTTTCGTTCAGACCACAACATATTTATTTTCAGCCAATTATTCAACAGAGTTAAAATTCCAATGCAACTGGGCAAGGATTATGAGTATAAATATGGCAATATTATTTTTACCAAGTTGGAGTTGGTTTGGACAGTTTAACTGTTTTTTGTTACATATTTAAGGAGATCTTTAGAACCATATAAAGAGTTTACTAAGTGAAAAGTTGTGCAATATAATGGGTATTTTTAATGCTGATCAGGTTTTATTTTTTAACCTCTTATTAGGCAACAAAATGAAAAAGAAAAACAACGACAATTAAGGGTGAAGCATGCACTTTTAACATGCATTATTATGTGTAACTTTATCACTGTCAATTATGCTCATGCTTGATTCTCCAAGAATTTTCTCTATTATGCTCACCAAAATCTAGGAGAGTGGCAATTTTGCCTAAAGATAACCCTATATTCCTAGCTAGTGGGGAATTCACCTGCCCAGAATCTATAGAGGTCTTTACAAGGACAAGAACAGTCTGTCTCCCAGTAGATGGCCAGAAATTCTGATTCACTAAGAATGCTAAATCCCTCAATTATTTTTTTTTAATGTTATGCTTACATAAAACTGTGATTTCCAGTTGAGTAAGACGCGAACAAAGTTTGGTGATGAGGTTTCAACGTTACAACGGCATTGTTGTCAAGGGCAACTTTCTCTGTTTCCATTGGTAAAAAATTTGCGTTTGTAACTGTCTTGCTCGACAATCTCGATGCTTAAATAAATACAAACACTACAAATATATCCCTAGCGTCAGACCTTAACCCTAACCCTTGGGGTTAGGTTTAAGCTTTTGCTAGGGTTAAGCTTTTGCGTTCGGGTTAAGCTTTTGTGTTAGGGCTAGGCCTGTAATCCCAAAACTTTAGCTGGTTTCATTGTTTTGAGGAACAAAAGGTTTCCTTTGTTTATCGTTTGTGGAGGACTCAGTGAGCTTCCACTAAGCTAAGGGCTGTTGAGCTGCAAAACAATACAGATACAAAGTTCCTGCCAAAGAAGTAGCAACAACAACAACAAAAAAATACTTGAGGAGCTCCTACAGGTCACAAAAGGCTGTTACCAAAACAATGCTAAGTGGGCATCACCAAAATTTTGAAAGGAATATTGGAATATTTTAATGAATATTTGGAATTTTTTAATGGTTTTTTTCTTCATAGTGGGAATATTTTCCTGGCAACTATCAAATTATATTCTCTTAGGCTCTCTCAGACCCACTTTCTTGTTGTCAGTAACTACAGGGCTAATCATTGTATTTTAATAACAGAATTATGTTATGTGTATTACAACTGCCATCATTTGTACATGTTCTTCTTATTATCTATTATTCATCTTGTCCTGCCTACTTAATATTACTTGTGTCACCTATACCACAATTTCATTTTATACCCTGCACTGTAGAATATTTTCTTATTGCCTGATGTTGCCGTGGGTCTGCGAAAGCTCAGAATAAAATATGCAAAATATGCTTAAGGCCTCACCTGACTCATTCAATCGTTTCTGTCCCGAGGCAAACAGGTGTTTTTCTGTTAAGCAGTGGAAATGTCAGAGCATAGGATAAATGGTTTAAAATTTCTTAAGATGTATTTCTTTGTTTAGGTGGTCACTAACTTTAAGGATGTGTCCCCCTCACTGATGTATGATGTGCTTCATGACGGCGACTACAGGAGAAGTTGGGATGACAATATGTTAGAATGCTTTGAGATATGTCAGCTAGACAGATGCAATGATATAGGATATTATTCAAGTAAGTTACATGTACATCTTTTTTTGTCCTGTTATCCATTATCATTAGTTAAAAATGCAATTGGTTAAAATTCTTTAATCTGTACAATAAGCCAGTGCATTTGTAAACTAATTCTTTTTTGAGCTCTGGCTGTGGGCAAGACACTTTAAATTCACAGTACATTTGTACCTCTCTCCACCCATGGGTAATTTAAATGGGTACTAGCTGGTAACTTGACAGTATACTGGATGTAAGCTTTCTTTTTTGGTACAAAGAAAATTGATATAATTGTCATCAACTGTTGTTGTTGTTGTTGTTGTCAGTAGTTGTTGTAAACCTGCAATTGACTATCATCTAAACCAGGGGCCCGGTGAAGCAATACTCAATAACTTTGTACACTTATGATTGACACTTCACTCTTTCCTGTTACATGTCGTGTTTGCAATAAGCAAGTTCAATGGTTGTTTTCTTTTTCAGTCAAGTGTCCATCACCAATGAAAAACAGAGATTTTGTGACCCAGAGATCATGGAATTGGGAGGAGGATAACTTTATTATCTTTAACCACACAGTGCATCACAAGGTACATAGCCTGCAAATACAGCCGCCTCTCATTTGCGTCCCGCGACGAAGAGCGAAACGTGAAGAGAGACGTCTGCGATTCGCGACCAGAAATTCCATACTGATGATGTTAACCACTAATTAGATTTTCCCACACCACACGCAGTTGGTCTTGCATAATTATATTTTTGTTTTCAGCCGCTCATTACTTGCTTGATCACAAACACTTTTAAGGCAGTCAAGGACACATTTACAGGTCATTTACACCAGACAACTTCATCACGAAAATTAGGAATCCCTATACGAGTTGCACATTAGTAAGATTTCGAAAAATAAGCTGTGAAATCACTACTAAGATGACATTGTTTTGGAACTTGAGCACAACTCTCGGAGGTGTTGGGCCATAAATACCGATACTGCAATGATCATAACAATTCTTCTGCTGTTCGTCAAATTAATATTCTGTTTTTCTGTAGCATTTATTCTTTGGTTGTGGTTGGTTCAGGTCGTTCATGATCAGGTTATCCGTATTTCACATTTTTGTTGCTTGTTTGTTCTGCTGGCTGCCTTTATGTCAACAATAAAAGTTAGGTGTCAAAATTGATCTATTTTTAAACTGGCAGTGGCGCGTCCTTTCTGTACATCTTTGAGGTCGTTCATCTGGTTATAAAGCAGTTTCTTTTTGTTTCCCAATTACATATGAATTATAGAAATTATAGAAATTCTAAGGTATAGCTTCAGTGTAGTTTCGCGGGACTTAATTCTCGCGATTTTCAAAAAAAAATCGCGAAATAAAAGACCCATGAAATAAGGTTCTCGCGAAAAATAACAACGCGAACTTAAATACCCTTCTATATAATTCGTTATAATTAATCAACGTTGCCGTTAGTTTACTATATAATTATCTTGGTACAGTCGTCAAACTAGCTCTACTTTGTTACAAAGGAACATGACAAACTGTTTTAAGTTTTGTTTTGTTATATGGTTTTGTTCAGTGTCATTGGAAGCTATTGCTGTGGAAAATTAAAATCAGTTGTGCCAATTTTGAGACTTACTGTTTGTTAATGAAGACCAGTATTTTGACAATTTTCACGAAATTTAGTTCCTTTAATCATATTTTTTCGGCCAAATCGCGAAATTTAAGTACCGCGAAATATGACCGTTCCATTTTCATGCCCGCGAAAATAAGTAACAATAAGGTACCGGTAGTAGGCATTTGGTCAAAATAACAGTCCTATAATATTGTTTTTTTTATTCTAGTTTATCCTTACATAGCACTTCCAATTTAGTTCTTTGATTCCTTTTAAATCACTTTTCCTGTTATTGTTTTAGGATGTTCCTTTAAAGAAAGGTTTAATCCGTGGTAATTCAGTTCTTAGTGGATATTATGTACAAAGAAAAGGAGATGGTTGTTCTCTTACATATGTTTCCCAAGTGGATCTAAAAGGTATTGTTACAGTATTTTGTTTGTTTAACAAATTTGTTTTGCGAGTTAGTACACAATATATTAAAAGTTGTAACAGTCAAACCTTTTCTCAAATTGACACCATGAAGGTGTCTGCAGGGCAAAGGTAGTGTTTATAAATATATGAAATTTGGTCTCTTTCAGACTAGCCTGTGTACAGCCGCCCCCTCCCCTCAATAAAAATCGGGAAGGAGCGTCTGTGATTTACCGTTGATAATCGTGTTCCGGAATAATTTTGCATAAATTATGAAAAACGATTTACGCTGACCAAAATTTCCGTGGCGCACATTGTTATGTCTCAAATTTTCAAAATGGCGGTCGATGCGAGTAATTTACAACGTGCTTTCGAGAGGGTCTGCGACACTTTTAAAATTCCTTCGCTTTACGACGAGCAAAAGGAATGCTTAGAAGCACTTTTCAATGGAAAGGATGTCTATGCAAGTCTTCCAACTGGATACGGGAAGTCCTTAATCTTTTATGCAGCCCCAATCGTTGCCGATGAGCTGTTTTGTCGACGCGGCAGCAAAATAATTATTATCTCACCTTTGAAAACGCTTATGGAAGACCAAGTGGCATTCTTACGATCTTTGGGCCTATCGGCAATTGCTCTTCACGATGAGCAATCAGAAGAACGACTCAAGCAAGTTGAAAAAGGAGCGTTCACGTACTTGTTCGCTTCTCCTGAAAAAATGTTAAGCGTGGAGCGATGGCGCAAGCTTCTTTCAAGCGAGCATTATCGCAAGTTTCTGGTCGCGATAACTGTGGACGAAGCCCACTGCATAAGCCAGTGGGGTCTCCCTGGAGTAACACAGGCTAGAAAGCAAGCAGCTGTCCCTTTTAGAATTTGGTACGGGAACCTTGGAGAACTCAAGTCGTTAACCGCAAGTGATGTCCCTTCGATAATTTTGACTGCCACTGTAAACCCCGCGAAAATTATAACCAATCGAAACGCGTTCTTTCGATGATGTAATGATCCACTGGTGATAGCCAATCAGATCATTTTCCAAACATTCCAGAAAAAGTCACGTGGTCCGGAACACGATTATCAACGGTAAATCACAGACGCTCCTTCCCGATTTTTATTGAGGGGAGGGGGCGGCTGTACACAGGCTATTTCAGACCAACTGTACTGTCTATATTAGGGAGGTGTCCATAGTATAGACTTTGTGGGTAAGGAGAGGTTGGGCAGTACATGACATTGGTTTGGGGTACTTCTTATGTATACATTTGTAAATGCATGTACAAGGGTGCAGTTGTGAAGAATAAACATTGCTGTGTCGGACAAAAAAAACTAGGTTCCCAACATACATGTAGTTTGTAAATCTACTAGCTCGCACCTCTCACTGTGGTGTACTTGGCAAAGTATCAAGAAGCAATCATTGTCAAGTGCCCTTTGCTTAAGTCTGTAATTAACTGTTCACAGACAATTATTCTGTTAGATAATATGTACAATAAGAACGTACATGTATAAATGTGAGCAATTGTTCACCAAGGAGTGTCATTCAGTGACAGTAACTGGACATTTTCACATATCTTTGTAGGAAACATCCCAAAGTGGTTAGTAAACAAGGCTTCAACAAAGATCGCTCCAAAGGTAAGCGTTTTTAAGTAATAACTGCATTGGAAAGAATGACTGCATGCCGGCAAACTGGGAACTCTAGAGACCAACATACCAATCAAAAGTTCATTGCACCCTCCCCCTTTGCCATTTTGATGATGTTTCAGGGGTAACAAATTTGTTAAAACACTCTATCTTTTGTACTTCTCACCTAGGTTATATTAAAAGTTCACAAGGCTGCTCTTGGGTACCAAGCATGGAAAGCTTTACACGCACCGAGCTATAAACCCTGGATCTGGCCTGAGCAGAGCATTCTTCCAAAACTTCGCGCTGATGATGTGGAGTCTTTAAGCAGTGAGTCGCCCAGTGGATCAGACCAAGAACAGGAAGTCATTGGCGACGAACCCAACGGTTACTCCAGTGATGACAATTTAGATGAAATAATGCTTTGACACTATGTGTCAAGAAATTTCTAGTGAGAGAAATCGCTGTGACTTTCATGCAGTGTTATTTTTGCTTAGTGGTGTAGATCTTAAAAGAAAATATTTGAAACAAAACTTCAAAGTTGTAAATGTGTAGCTAGAAAAAAAGGATGCTTATTGGTAAGAATTATAATTAATATGTAGTTTGTATTGTGGTGTTAGTCTCACATAAGCCCATTTCAATCTTGCAAGAATGCAAGCAGTGTACATTGTTTGGTATAAAATAATATATTGACTCCATTGCTTGGAGATTGAAGAGGTGTAGTTCTAAACTTGTGAGGGATTGTTCACTGTTTACTAGTTAGTGATAACCACTTATGGTTCTTAAGTTATTGCAATTAGTACGACATTTGCAGTCCTGCAGGCAGTACTGTGTGATATGCGTACTAAAAACTCAGTAATCAACTTAGAAGTTTCATTACAAGTAAGAAATGTAGTGTTCTAGAAGTAAAAAATTAAAATAATGCTTTTCAGACACTAGGATTTCATTCAGAGATGAAAAAAATTGCCTGGAACTTCCTTGTACAGCACAATAAACAGGACCAGATAAAAGGACTGTTCAGTAGTAACTTTTATTTTAATACCAGCCTGGGATTTTTTGGACCTATTGACACAGTGAGGTAACTGGAACAGTTAAATTCTCATGACTAAATTTGCATTGTTTGATATCTGTGGTAGGATAGTAGATTGTGACTGTTCTTTGGGCTGGAAGGGTTACAATGTTATCAGTTCAAGAATCTTGGTATATCATTTAGTCACCATGGCAACTGCCATTTCCTTAACTGGCAACTAGTGTTAATGTAATGAATAATTTTCAATTAAATGATGAACAATGTTAGTTGTGAAACTGACAGACAGTCAGAGAGTGTGATAAGTTCAAACATGATTTATTTATCGTTTTATCTTTGATCCTTGGATAATTAAGTTATTCTTTACTTCATGTATGTACATAGTAATCTGTGTATAAGTTTCTGATCAGGTTTCCAGACAAATCAGTTAGGTAATGTTCTCTATTCTCACAGAAGTATATTCTACAGGGTGCAAGAAATTAATTGTTTGAATTTGATTAGCATATTCCATGTTCTTTTCAGTTAACAGTAACAGACCTTTTTTTGTTTTAGTTTTACATCGAAATTAGATAAAGCGACTTGAATTGGAAAATTATTTATTGTGATTCTGCTTGTAAAACAGTAATATTTGTGGTGACCAAAATTTCCTTTAAGGACACTGTTTGGCAACTGTGGGTCACTGGTAGGTTACTGAGAATAGGTGTTTGAACCAAGACATATTGACTAGGACACATGACTTTCTTGTGTCGTGTAAAATGTATTTACAATAACCAGATTATTGGTGATTACTAATAAGTGCAACTATTTAATATTTTTAATATATTTGCTAAATTTCCAATTTGAGTAAGCTCCACTTTCTTTCCTACACTTTCTTTTGTGTTCTTTAATGATCTGTAATAAAAAAATGCTTTCAGCAGTTTGTGTCTTGTATTGCAAAGATTCAATTATCGAGTTAAATGTGGAAAATTTTCCCCACTTGGATGGTTATGAAACCCTCAAGCCATCTTTTATTGAGCCTTTGGGTTGTGGTTCACTTTTACCCTTAGTTCAATCTGGTATTTTCCTTTATTTTATATTTATTGTCATATATAACCATACAACAGAACAAGGGAAGTTCACCCAATTTGACCAAGGATAAAGAACCACAATAACATACTAACAAATCTTTCAGCCTGCTCTGGTATTCAAAAACTTCCACATCCCACCTCTCCCAGGCATACCCGCGGCATTTGACTTGTTAACATGCTCCCGACAGCAAATCATGGTGGATATTGAGAAGCTACAGTTGAAGTCTTTAGGTTCAATCATTTTCTACTGTGACCATGGCTGCAAAAGAAGGGCCTGCACAAGCTTTGTTCTGTGTTTAATTAAACATAAACATACTGTTTAGTTATAAAATAGATTTTTGCACATAAATCACACTCTGGAAAGAAATACACTACTGTTCTGTTGCTCATTTTTCCCAATTTATGAATTATATCCTGGGGATAGAAGAATTTGATTGCCAAATGTGACCATCTACATGGGGCATTTGAACACCATTTTTGGTCTGGGGAAAGGCAATTTGAACAACCAAAAGTTCAAAGGCATGATTAGTGTAGTCGAAAAACATCCTAACGAGACAAGTCACTGTTGATATTTGTAAATATTCTACCAGATGTAAGGTATCAGTACAGCAGTGTTCTGGCGGTACTTTTGGTATTCTGTTAGATGCCCCCATCTCTTTAAACCTTGCCTCTCCAGGATTGGAATGCCGCTTACTCGTGTCAGCAAATAAGCCACAAACATGGGAGAGATCACACTCCAGTACTGACCACCAGACATGACTGAAGAAGCTGGCAGGAACAAGCTGGACCACATCAGAATCTCACCAAGATAGTTTGGATGTCGACAAAGACTCCACAGCCCAGATGAAATCCACTTGCCCTTGTTACCAGGATCTGCACGGAACTGCGACTTCTGGTGATCGCCAAGTGACTCTAGTATAAACCCAGTAAGCCAAAGCGACCATCCCAGGTAATCCTTCAAAGTTAGCTTCTCATCTTTGGTAGATGTGTTCAATATTAGAGTAGGTAGCAGGGTCAACCACACCCAAACTCCTTGTAGAGTCCAGTAGATCCAGAATACACCAGGATTACCTCGGACCTTGTCGAAGCGACTATCCTTTCCATCATGTAGGACTCGCTTGAATAGGTGGAGTCCTAAACGAAGTCCCCACAGAGTAACACAGCCGGACTGAATGAGTTGACGAAGGTGGAATCTCCTTCCCCATCGCAGCGTCTGCCATGTCAGCAGGATGAATGTTGAGGATCCAGCGAGATCGTAGAACTTTTCTGTTTGCAAAAAGGAGGCTACTAACCACAAACCCCACTGAATACCAAAGTCTAACACTGCAGCAGTGAAAAGAGGGCTAGATAATATCTTATCCATGGCAAAAACTAAACCACAAATGTCCACAAATCGATTGAGCTCGAAAATTGTGATTACGTAACTGACCCTTTACTGGCAAGTAACGCTTGTTTAGAGGGATACGCTGTGTAAAACCAAATAAAGTGTCTCAAAATTTTGCGATTAGTGATTTTGGAAGAAAACGATCAGTGCTTTGTTCTGTCTCATTTTTGCTTAAAATATAAAGGTAACGGAGCAACCTCAAATCAGTCTGATAAAATAATGGGTTAAAAAGTGAAAATATATATTAGCGTTACATTTCAAACTGCACACTTGACGTAAAACTAATTATCGCGGGCTCAAGCAACTTCACACAACGTCACGCGATCTTACCCGGCCGAGCCGATAAGCGGAGCAAAAGGTTATTATTTTCCAAGCTTTACACAATGGGTAATGTTCTGTCTGGCGTCCCAAGAAAACCTTTGTTAGCTGCAGCAGCATTAGATTTTGGCATTCAGTGGGCTCTCTGGGCCGTTGCGTCCATTTTACAGACAGAAAAATTCTACGACTTGGCTGGGTCGTCCACGTTTATCTTTCTCACATTGCAATCACTTCGATGGCAGAGGAAAGTTAATCTGCGTCAACTTGTTCAGTCTGGCTGCGTTACAGTCTGGGCACTTCGCTTGGGGTTGTTTCTTTTCCACCGGGTCATCCATGAGGGGAAGGATAGCCGCTTCGACAAGGTCCGCGGGAATCCCCGTTTGTTCTGGATCTACTGGACAATGCAAGGCGTTTGGGTGTTGGTGACACTGCTACCTACTCTAATATTGAACACATCTACCAAAGATGAGAAGCTAACCTGGAAAGATTACCTGGGATGGTCGCTTTGGCTAATTGGGTTCATACTTGAGTCAGTTGCAGATCGACAGAAGTCGCAGTTCCGTGCGGATCCCACGAACAAGGGCAAGTGGATTTCATCTGGGCTGTGGAGTCTTTGTCGGTATCCAAACTACCTTGGTGAGATTCTGATGTGGTCCAGCTTGTTCCTACCAGCTTCTTCAGTCATGTCTGGTGGTCAATACTGGAGTGTGATCTCTCCCATGTTTGTGGCCTATTTGCTGACACGAGTGAGCGGCATTCCAATCCAGGAGAGGCAAGGTTTAAAGAGATGGGGGCATCTAACAGAATACCAAAAGTACCGTCAAAACACAGCCACGCTGATACCTTACATCTGGTAGAAAATTCACAGATACCAACAGTCAATTAACAATGCACTTTGTAACATGCCTTTCTATAAAGTTATTGAACCTGGACGATATTTTCCCAATCCCATGTTTGATCTGTCCAGTTATTTTTTTCACTTATAGTTATATAAATTAGACGGAAGTCGGGTTTTCGTTGTTGGGGGGGGGGCGGTTTTTTTTACCCTGAAAAAGGGTATGAAATTATGGCTATGTAATGTGTACTCTAATTGGTCAGCTAATATTTCATTGTTAAAATACGTCCAGAAACATTATACTACTAACAGTTTTACACTTTATTTTGAGTCCAACAAAAAATAGTCCATAAGCAGGCTGCTTAGTTGGGCACAATAAAAATGATGAGTGGAGCTAGCCATGAGTTCTCCCCTAGGAGATCTTCCTCCACAAACTGTCCTCAGCTTGCTCAGCGCACCTATTTTTCCCCTTTCTTTTGTGCTTTATTTCCCACTAGGAAGCCTGTTCACAGGATATACGATAAAAAGACTTAGTATTGTGCATGAGACTGAATTGTTATATGCAAACAATTCAGGGGATCACAAAAGAATAAAAGTCTGAAAAATTAACCTTTAATTTGTCTGTAAACAAAGTTCCCTGTCATCCCTTCCAGCTGCTAAAGCTCACTTACTTGCATCTTTTAGACGGGTAGTGGATTGAGGGGGTTAAGGGGTTTATATCTTCGTCTCCCCTACTTTCATCCCCTCCACATCCCTGAGTCAACCCATCCTACCAAGTGGAGCGAAGAAAGGAGGTATGGAGCTGAGGTAACTGCTGGCAGGTAGAGAAACGGGAAATAAACATTGGCAGGAGAGCGTAAGTTAGGGGGCTAATAATAGCTGTTATTACAGTTCTCTTTGGATTGACATACAAGCAAGGAGAAAGGACCGTCATTCTGCATTGTTTTAACTGATGTGTGGCCTCGTTCGCATACCTCTGCATACCGAATACATTATCACAGGCTCAACTGTACTGATAACAGCTAAGTTGTTTTGGATTACCAGTGCTAACCGTAGGAGGGGCCCAATATTAATTTGGGATTATTTAATAAATTCAGAAGGGTAAAGAAAGAAGAAGGAACAACAAGGCTTTCACTGTTAACATGTTTACTTAGTGTCTCCTCATCCTCGGAGACCCAGGGGCAGTGAGTGGGGCGAAACGAAGGAAAACCGAGCAGAAATCGTAGCGACGAAAGTTTTCAAGAATGGCACGAAGTGCACTTCGTGCCGTTCTTGAAAACTTTCGTCGGTACGATTTCTGCCTGGTTTTCCTTCGTTTCGCCCCACTAACTGCCCCTGGGTCTCCGAGGATGGTGTCTCCTGGGCAAGTATTCATAAAAAAAGCTGCAGTCTTTGGGTTTGTGACACTCAACAATAAATCCAGAATTCAACATTGGTTTACCACAAATTAAAGTGCCTATGAAGTAAAAAATAATTGCTGTTTTTTTAAAGGCTTTTCAAAGTCAAGAAGATGGCGTTTTCCTTTGCATTCTTCGTTTTAGAGATTTTACGTATGCAATGAGGGATGACGCATTAATTGTTCCACAAAAAGATGAAGGAATCAAGAATTCTCTTGGATTTGAGCTTTCCAACTGCACGATACACCACAAAAGACAAATGACACCTCTGCCGTGCCAGCCGTGCTCAATCCTTTATACTGATATCCCCAGTTGCTAATCAAAGATGCTCCACACCACAAGAAGAGAAGAGTTAGGGTAATAGGGATATGTGTGTTCCAAGCTGACCCTCTGTCCCACTTTAAAGGGGAGAATTTTGGTTTATGTAGAAGAGCCTGGAACCAAAGTGTTGCCAGACGTATGAGCCCACCGGAAGGCACCGATCCAAGTCACTTTTTTAGAGATTCGATTTTCACAGTAGAACAATATGACGTCATCACTTTCCCATGCATAACAAAAGTGAAATCTCCAAACGAAAGAAGATATTAAACGGTAACGCCATTCTTCTTATTTGTAAAAGTCTTTCAAATGAGCATTAATTAATTTTTACTTCATAGGCACTTTAAACTGTTAAAACCTTTAATTACAATTTTTACTATACATCCAAAATTCATTTCCAACAATCCAAACACCTACAGAGATAGGAGATAAGGTGGCAGTTTGCCAGTTGGTGTTATGAAGAGAAATTTAAACAGCATCAAAACACATTTCTTTCTGCCATATCTGATCGTCGCACACTCCTCTTTGGCAGAATAAATTCAAGGTGCTCCTGACGTTACAAGTTTCTCCATGGCCTGAAGGACTCCATCACCATTCATGTTGTTAAGTTGTACAGAACTTTCTTTTCCATGATCTGAAAGGAATGAAAAAAGTTGCCATAAGCAGCTGAAAGCAAATGCACACCAGTTTCAGTAAAACTGAATCACTCGCTTTCTGTGGAAAAATGGTACATGCAAGTTATACCGAAAATAGGGCTGCAGCGTGAGACTATCATTCCCAAACCCAAAATTTTTAATAAAATAGAATCATTTTATCTGGCGACACAGAAGACACAAGATATGTGAAAATTAAAAGATACATGTAAGTGAAAATATTTATTTTGTGTGATTTCTTCCATAATGATAAATCATTTAGAATTATATCATTCCCTAGCAAAACCCGTGAAGTACTAGATGAGGTACAAATCAGTCTGCAAGGAGATGTGTATGTTTGTTCCTTTATTATGGGCAGATTTTAACTCTTACCATATCGAGCATACATCTTTGGTTGAATTCCACTGCATTCTCGAACCAAGATAGGAATTTTAGGGTTCTCTTTCTTGATGCCAATGTAATATTTCTCCAAAAAGTCCCTGAGAAGAAAATCAACAAATATATAGTCACACCTTGCATTACAGCAGAAATGCTGTATGAAACCAAGGCAAGGCTGTGCTCTAAGAAAAATTACAAGGAGCCCAGAGGTTCCAAACTATGAGATCTAGGGTGCCCAGCATAGAGCTTATATGAAAGAAATAAGATTATCTAGTCGCCCAAAGACAAAAGTTAGTCGCCTGAGGCACCCGGGCACCCTTAGAGCACAGCCCTGCAAGGCAGACACTCTTTTTTCACCCTTCAATGGCACCTGCACTACCCGCAGCTTGCATCTTCACTGCTCTTTTATAGCACTCACATGCTTTTGAATTTCATCCCCACAGATTTGAGAGCAAAAGAGAGACTGTTTGACACAACTACTCTGAGGCTTTTGACACAAGTGAATGTAAACAAGAAGCAGCTGTTTCCTATTTCTTTTGTTAAATAAATCCAACAAAATGGCAATAAATTTTGATATGACACAACTGTGTTAAACAACTGCACAGCCAATCAAGGCATGCATTGTGTGATCAAAATTTTATAGGACAAATTACTCACCCTGCTTTTAGATGGTTTGATTTTGTAATCTAACATTAGTCGATGATTTTGACTTTTTTAGCACCATTTTACAGACTCGTTGCTGCTGTGGTGTCATTTTATGCTTGCCTTGACTGATAAGTTCAAGTGAAAAAATATATTTGATGTCAAGGCTCAGTTTAATACTGTTAGTCGCATTTCACATCACAAAAAACACGGTACGAAGTGATCCAAGCATAGAACACTAGCAACATAAATAACGTTTAATTGATTTTGTAATCAATTACCTTGCGCCTTGACTACTTTGAGACTTCTGACACAAGTGAATACGGATTTCTCTCACATATTTACCAAGGTTTGAACGCCACGCAGCCGCCATCTTGATTTTCCAACCTAGTACCCAGTTCTCCACGGTTTGCTGGGATGGACCTCGTTCCCGGCCAGGAAAAGGGCAGGGCTTGCTCCCAGAAAATAATACGCTATCTGCTTAAAATCACGGGTTAAACATAACCAAATACCTTTTTGCCAAGTAACTCAGTTGGAGAAAGCGAATAAAAGCAATAGGACGAGATGCAACCCCACTTTGACTGCCCACCTGCGGTGTTGTAACAATCATGGCGAAAAAGAGATCAAGTTATCGAATTATTCTTTCAGAACAGAGTCCTTTCCTTGAAAAGCTCCTAAACAGTGGCAAAAAGAGAAATCGCAAAGTTGCCTCCGATGGCAGGGAGACCCCTAGGGGGAGGGGGGAGGAGAGCCAACTTTTTTCTATGGGCGCGTAAGTAGGGACAACTTTCTTCATGCAAACGTTCGGTAAAAGATGGCTCGGTGGTAGAGTAACTCTCCCACCAGGGACAACGTTTCTTTATATAAAATACCCCAAGAATCAAACGTCTCCCCCCCCCTCCTTATTTTCATTTATCCTTAAAAATTTTTTCCTGGTTTCGCTGTTTTGTTTTCTATTAGTGAAGAAAAAAACGTCTGCATAACTGAAATGTTACGCGGTTTTTACGGATTATCAGTAGATTAAAAAAACACGTAGCACATGTCTTTAAAGTCCTAACATAACGTATCATCCTGACCCAGCCTGACCTTAACACCTTTCTGATTTTCGCCGTTTAAACGGACTGTTCTTACGACATCCGGTTGGTAGAAAAATAAGGGAAGTTCTGGATGGAAAAAATATCTTTAGTTGAAGCCACCAGATCAAAACAACGGAAATCACTTCTATGAAATTAAACTATCAGGCAGATTCTAGCAAAAAAATACTTCACTTTTGGAGTCCTACATTTCTCTGTAAGCCATTTTCCAACTTACGGCCTTAGCGGTTGTTATTGTTGTTGTTGAAACTCCTATACGTTAACTAGTTTTATCATAAAAACTCTAAAAGTAGAAACAATTAATAAGAAAAAAGCAACTGAAAACTGTAGAATATACTGAAACAAAGTAACATGTTTTTTGGTTCGATGCAACATAGTAAACAGTAGTAAACAAACTTTCAGAAAGAATTTGCTGGTGTGTACACGCCCTAAACCACAAGCGGGAAATTCTTGATTTGTCGATAAATGTAGTGAGGCAGGGTCGTGCGGTAAATTAAATTATCTGTACCAGAAGTATAAACTTCTGTCCGTTCTGATTGTCATCTAGCCTGGAAACTTGTGGGAATGTTAGCTATAGCCTGTTGCATCGACTTATTCATTAAAGTAACATTGCAAAGCTTCGCTGTTACTTCTGACGAGTTTCTGTTTGCCAAGGTCGGACTATTTGGATACTTATATTTTAGTTGTTATTTTCTATTTTACGTCTTGACTCAAACTGAACAGAGCTGAATCGAGCTCTGGCAGAAGTTTGGTGTGTATTCCACCAGCGGATATCGTTAAGAAGTATGATCTTCTGATACAGCTTATAAGATTTTATCTGCACTTAGCCGTTAATTCTGTTAATTTAGAGCAGCGAAAAGCCTGATTTTAAGGATCTTTAAGGTAAAAAACATTTGACGTTTGACTGGGTTGCCCCCTATAATAGTTGCATAAATCAATCGATAGCCAAACAGCAGCGGGCCATGCCCTTGTGCTCACATATTCGGACACGCATTTTAATAATTACAATTTTTAAGCCTGTTAGGTCATGAAATTTAGTGCTTGTTCGTGTCCCACAGAAATAAGCATTAGTTAAAAGAAATTGGTGATTGCTAGTCGTTTGAGTGGTAAAAAATAAGGGCGATTTCTTTGAAATTTAGATAACAAGGCTAAACGCAAACGGTTATCAAACAGTAATTACTGCCCCCACAACATAACTACGCCCACACCTTCGCCTTCGAAATTCCATGAAAAATATGATGATGCTCCAAATACCACAAATCGTATAGCGTTGAACCTTCTCTATAAACCACATACAAAAGAAACATGTACATTGGCTCTTCCCAGAGACGAACGATCCGAGCAAAAGCTCCATGTTGGTGCACAGTGCCATTCAAGTCAGTTTTTACTGACGAGAAAAATAGAGATTGAAAACACCAGGGCTTTGTGGGGTGTAAAAATTTATGCTCTCCTGTGAAATTGGATTAAAAATATAGTTCAAATGATATCATTCCCGTAGAGGATGTGGTGTTATAAAAAGAGGGAAGCCCGAAAACACACTGGGTTTTTTGCGGTGTATAAATGCTGCTCTCCAGTGAAATTGGATTAAATAATTTGAGTATTAACATCCTTATAAGCTCTTGTGGAGGCACTGTGTTACAGGAAAAAAGCCCGAACTGAATACACCACCTGGGACTAGCTTCGTAGCGGTGTAAACTTTTGCTCTCCAATAAAATTGGATTAATATAAGCGTATACATTTGTAGACTGAAAAGAAAAGAGGTACACCAAATTTTATGTGGTGAAAACTCTAGCGGATCTTTTTTGCAATCGAAAATTAAGCGAAGTTGACGCTTTTATGATGTGTAGCACGAATTTTTTGAGTTGAATTTTAAAATAGAGGAGGGATTGATTTATAAGTTCGTGCTTCCATGAAAAGCTACCACTGTCTTTTTTCAGAATAATATTTATCAGATTAAGATAAAACTGAAGAAAGCAGAACCTCTTACTGTTATAACTGAGGCTGATAAAGCATGAATATTTTGGTTTCAAGCCAATAGATTGTTGATGACGAGGGGTTTGCTGCCAGAATTTTAGGCATGCAAAACAACGCACGTACACTTTCACCGAATGGAAAAATATCGTGATTAAAACTGAGAATTGAGTTATTTCAAGAGAGGATACCTTATCCTCTCTTGGTTATTTTCCTTGCGGCAAAAATATCAAGTTGCCGTTTTTGCCGTAATCTACAACATTTGATTGTTTTCCTCTTTTAATTTCCTCGTGTGTCATATTAATTACAGGCCAGCTTTGTTTCTTTCAACGATAAGGTCTCATCGACATGTAAGGATACACGATACAGTCGCATGCGAATTAAATTGAATTAAATGTTCAACAAAATATAACTTAGCTTATAGGCTTAAATAAGAAGCAATGGGCTTAAACAGTTAAAGGAAAAAGAGTTGCAAGTCACAGCGGAAAAGCAGTGATATTGAAAAGTAACTAAAAATAAAAGCCATGCAATATAACAACTTATCACGCCAAACAGCGTAAAGGTCAGTATTTGTATTTATTAAGGTCAGTTTTGTACGTGGTTTACAGTTCTCAGAAGGTATCCACAATGTTTGTCTTGAAGCAAAGATTTCATCATTAAATAATGGGTTTAGAGTTCAAAGTAATTAGCGCTTGATTCGCCAAAAATAGCGATAGCCATCCTCTTGATCAACGCCCACGGAAATGAAAAAATACGCCTTTGATCGCAAGATTTGATTGGCTGGTTAAAATGACGCTTGATGCCAGAAATACACAGTTCTTGCAACTATTTAAGAACTTTCACAACTTTTGCTTGCCACAGAGAACTCAACGTTCAGCAGTAAAGTTGCCAAGATGCCATCACGGTATTTCGAAAGAGAATCACACATGTTCGAAGAGGAATTCGAGATTCAAGAGCCAATCGGCGAGGGATCCTTCGCTAAGGTTTACAAATGCATAGAGAAAGAGAGCGGGAAGACTTTTGCAGTGAAAGAATTACAAATTGGTCAGAACTTTTCAGACATGGAAGCTATTAGAGAGGAAATGGAGATTTGGAGAGGTTTGGAACACGAAAACATTGTATCGCTGTACAGAACCTTTACGGATAATTCGTGTTTGTATCTCGTTTGTGAATATATGGATGGTGGGAGTTTATTCGACGAGATTGTGGGACAAAAGGTTTACAGTGAGGAACAAGCACGCTCCATTATGAAACAAGTAAGAACATTATATTTCTCAATAACCTTTCTTGTTATTATATTCAACATATTACACTTAATTAGAATTTTGTACCTCTAAATACTTAACCGATTTTCATGAGACAAAGACGTTTCTCGGAAAAATCGACAAAAAAACTAAAACGGAAAAGGAAATTGTACATTTAAATATTTTGAATAATCAAGAATCAACAGCCAGATTTATTTCGCGTTTCCTGCAGACCAAATTAAATAATTATTATTGGATATTAGAGCATCTTTTCTTAGATTTCGAGGAAATGCAGAATAACAAAGCGGCGGCGATGACGACATGACCCTCCTTGTCTAAGGCATACGTCACTAGAATTATCATGTGACCGTCACGCATGACCTTAGCTTATCTGCCTTATATTATCATTTCTTTACCACCGCATCACGAGCAGTTGCGCCACATCTGTAGTGGAACGTTTTTATACAAAACAAACGTTATTTTGCACAACTCTCAATTCTGAACAGACTTGCTATTCTCGAATAACTCGCTTCAAAATAACCGTGCTGAAAATCGGAGTATTTGTAATACACCTACACACTATTTTTATAGCCCAGAGCTGCAAAAATTGATGGATGTCGAAAGACAATGAGAATACATTTCATTTATAGATATCTGCACCCGATTTAGTTATATTGCTTTAAAAACAGAGAGTGCATAGTGCAGGAGTCGAGTTTCAGTTTTTGAGAGCTGTCATTTTATTACATTTTCCCTTTGGAAGCCACCTCTGCTATGCGGCAGCTTATAACAACAGCCTTTTAAAACAAAACTTTAAATAGCTACAGTTGCTGTCTGACTTTATGCATGTAACACAAGTAAATTTAACTTGACCTTTGAGCAGTAATGCTACTTAATTTGTTCATCTGCTCTCTCAAGCAAAGAAACTATTTTTTGTACGCGAATGTTCAACATTTTCTTTGATTCTCATTTCTTTCTACAGCTTTTGCAAGCCCTGGAATACCTTCATGGAAAACGAATTGTTCATCGCGATGTCAAAGCCGATAACCTTCTTCTCAGTCGTTCAAGACACTCAGACCATGTGACAGTAAAACTTGCTGATTTCGGGCTAGCGCGAAGGCTACCAACATGACTCTGACGTCATCAGTTGTGACGCAAGTGGTGCGCCCCTATTTCTCGCGCCAGAAACAATATTGGAAGATCTGATTGGTCGGCCAGTTGATATGTGGGCGTGTGGCGTCATATTGTTCATTCTTCTGGCGGGCTATCCACCATTTTGGAGCAGCAACGACGAGAAATTATTACTGTCTATTCTACAAGGGCATTACAGTATGCCTTCACCATATTGGGACAATGTGTCCGATGAAGCCAAAGGTCTCGTACGGCGATTAATAGTCGTGGAACCCAGTGAGAGATTGACAGTTTCTGAGGCTTTGAACCATCCGTGGATTCAAATGGAAGCGCTGCAACGGACACCACAAAAACACGGTCAGCGGAGAAACTTCGCGGCGGTGATTTGCGGTGTTCGAGCCATGCTGAAGTTCAGAAAAATGAACATCAAAGACTCGTGTCACAGACAAAAGTCAGAAAAAGAAGTCCTAAGCTAAAAAGTTTTCGCTGTTTTTATTACTCTATACACGTATGTACACAAGACATCATACCATCCGCGTTAAAATTAAGGAACTTTAAAGTGTTAAATCATAATGAGCTGACTGCCCTGACTTTTTAAAACGTTTTACAAGTTGACATTGATAAAGAAACGTCTAGAGTTGTAAACAATATGTGATGGGAGCATTTGTTAACGGAAATATTCTGTAACGCCCCTTCATTGATACTTTTCTGCTCATTGCTAAAAATAATAACACATGCAAACGGAATTTGTCTAGCTTGTACTCAACGTTTAGTATTATTTTGTCTTTGATATTGTATCAGAATCGTGTTATTTATCTAAAACAAGTGATAAAGTTCAATACAAATATTTCACTTTGTAGTCAAGACGACGTTATGTATTTGTTACCCGCACAGCGCTAGCTTGGGCCAGATGCAACAACTTTCAATTTGCCATATCTCCAGGTATAATTTCCTTGTAGATTATTGGATCAATTTCCTTCTAAGCTCTATGGCATGGAAAAAGCGAAGCTAGTGTGCGAAAAAATCGAGAGGCAAGCGGCGAAGTTGCGAGAATTGCTTTTATTTTACCGTTCATTTGTGCATTATTAAATTTCCGCTCGGAATTGGGATTTGAGGAAAAGAAGGCGACTTCTTGCATTCTAGGAGTTTCTGAGCACTCGAAGGTCAATTTATCAAATAATTTTTATGAGCCGGAGAATGATAAAGACAAACCAAATAAAAATTCCAGCTTTTCCGACCACTGTCAATGGCTTGGAGACCAAGTCCCCTCCCGTCTTCCCCTCCCCTTACTGATTGTCAGCCTTTTGTATGTTTCCGTTTAGTCACTTCAGTAACATTTCGCCATTTTACCATTATATGTTTAAGTCGACTGGAATTCCTGCATAGCCTTTTGTCCCGCTTTTCCCGAAGTTGTCAGTAAAGATGCGGAGGTCAAGAGAGTCAAGAGACTGTGATTTTAAATAAAAATTTCAAATTATTTTGCAGCTTATGTTATCCATCCAAAGACCCTCCAAGAGCGCTCTGACAAAGAATTTTGTTGTTTTATAATTCTCCTTTCCTAAATCGCGGTGACTTGAGCAAAACAGCAAGCAGCGTAATGATGATAGTAATGAGATAAATCCAAGCAAAGAGACGATTGATAATCATGGCGGCCATTCTCCATTCCTCCCTCATGGTGTCTGCTTCTTCCTTTTTGAAGATGTTGTCTGTCAGAATCGTCATGTTTGATTGTTCCCTGCCCCGGTTTTCACGCAATTTAACTGGAATGAAAACAAATAAGACCATAGCATATTACATTACTGCACTGACAAACGATGACCTATGAAAATGTTTGAAATATAGGATCCTTAAAAGACACAAGTGGCAAAGACAAAGAGCCTTCAAAGGGCTCACCACCTGTAGCTCCTTGTTTGTGGAGTTGGCATAAAATTATTTTTCACTGCCTAGATCCCTGACTGCAAACTGTTTTGCACCGCTGCGCTATATAAAACCGATAGAATTGAGACCATGTTTAGCTAATAGTTGACGGGAAAAAAGAGTTCTTCAGTTGTCGTAAAGACTCTGGCTACAAGAAAATTTGGATTGCCCTTCCTGCAAGTCTTCGTGAGGAAATTTGTCTAATCCGAGTATAGCTGCGTTTTCAGGTCGTGCTAATTTTAATATGGTTTATAAAAAGGTATATCAAGATGATATCCCTACTTAATGACCTTGATGATCTTACAGTTATTTTCCAATTTCAAAAAGAAAAGACACTTTGATCACTACTGGGAGCTACATAAGTACTAGGTGCCTAACCTTGGCGTCATTCTTGGACGATCTGTGCCTGACGAACTCGGCCAGCGGATGTGCTCAAACGCACCAGTCGTGCGCAGTAGTTAAGCACACAAACCTACCGTGGAGAAAACGTGAAGTCAATTTCAATTTCTTCTTATTAATTGCGATACTTCTCTTTTAATATTAGTCTGGAGAATTACGTAGTTCATCAAGACGATGTGATTCTCAGTTACGATGATTTTCTTTATCTTCGGTAACCGTCAGTTTAACTAAATTTTCACTTGTCCTGATTTTTTTTTATAGTTTGACTTTTTTTCAGTTTGCTAAAACGTTTAGAAATTTATGTTCCTTCCTACGTTCGTCACTTCTTACTCCACCGATGTTGTATTTCACCTAGCCTGTGTGCAGCCACTATCATTGTGGCTATTAAGACGTCTCTAAAAACCCTAAATGTTATCCCAAACTGTTAACAATTGTTCTTGAGTTACCCTGATCCAGGCGGGGATTGGAGCCGAGGAATTGTCAGGATGGTAAAAACGAAGCATCAGACAAGCCATGCCCATTGCCGCTGACACCTCAATGAAAGTGCAGGCGTAGTAGACGGCGATCAAAGGAATAACCTTAGAAGTGGCAGGTAACTTATCCTACAGAAGAAAAGAAGATGAATACAGTCATAGGCAAATTTATGGATACTAATATCATATCCTCGTGACAAGAAACAAAACTCGGGGGAAAAAGTCTAAGGAGGCAACATGTCCTTAAAAAGTTTATCAGTTTTCATCCTGTCAGGGTTTCATAACCTTTGCGGCACACGCCTATCCTAAATTGACAGGAGTGCCCCCTCCGGATGATATAGCAATCGGAGACGTTTTACATATAGCACTGACAACGACCAAATTTTAAACTTACCATTAACATTAACAGCAAAATGGTAAACGACAGCAACACTGTTACTCCAAATGACATTCTCTCGCCAGACTCCGGCGGCAACAGAAAGACGAGCAGGGTTAGGACTGCAATCAACACGCATGGTAAAATGAAGTTCATCATGTAAAACAGCGTGCGCCTGCGCAACTCCAGATGATACGTCACATCCGGGAACTCTCCTTCACAGCAGTCGTACGTTAGAAGTCTGCGTTCTGATTTGACGCCGAGCAGGATCCACTCACCATTCTCTACGTACCTGAATGTCAAAAAGAGTTCTTAGAGATCTTGGATGGTGCTCAAATTTCCCTTTCTTCGGTAACGATAATGATGATGATGATGATGATGATGAGACTACGACGACGATAATGATGATGATGAGGTGAGTAGTGATGATGGAGATAATGAGAATAAATAATGCTGGTCACGAAACTTGTACATGTTATTGCGTTTTATTATCGTCAATTCTCTATCTTTTCGGCGCCTTCCGTCCGTAAAACCCTCTTCTAAAAAGTTGTCCATTGCAGGCATTTCCGTTTTACAACTATATTGTAGCCGTCAGGACAACACGGAAACAAAGCCAGAAAAGTACTGTTAAGGTATCATCCAGCAGTGTGGAGTGAAAAAGAAGAAAATGCCATACTTACGAGCTTAAATCTGCACTGTCTTTTCGCGGATGAACATCCAGGAATTTGCTACTGTAAGACCACGAGCCAAATTTGAGCTTACAAGTTTGATCATCCAATGGGAAGAAGGTGATGTCGATTTCACACGAGCTCGTGAATATCACTGGGTTCAACCAAGATACGTTCCCATCATGCTTTACAACCAGGCGCGCTGCGGTACTGCGTCCGTCTGTCATAGCTTCAGCACTGAAAACAGAATAAGATTTGATAAGATTAGGACAAAAGTTAGTATAATCCTGAGAGCCTCTTTCCTATTCGTGTTCTCAAGTCAAAATATAGCGTAAACACTCGGAAACACTCGGAAAGTAAAGAAGGTCCAATACTTTATGATGGCTTGCAAAGAAGCTACTGGTAATTTCGAGCTTAGTCACGTTGGTGAAGGATTACAACCGAAAGTAGTGTCTAGCTTTGAGAGGCTAAGTCAGTTGGGACAAGAGCTTTAACGATAGTATTATATGCAAAAGAAAGAAAATTTCTGTTACTTTTAATAAGCAATGATAACAATGCAAGGCAAAGACTCACTCACCTATTTAGCAAGACAACATCCGGTAACCAAGCTTTCTCTGGGTTGATGATGACCTGTGAGATTTCCTCATACTCTGTCTTGTTCCAAGAAAATCTGGGATCATTCCAGTACTGAAAAAACGTAAGAAATTGAAAAGAAACAGTTGAGAGCCCACGTAGCAATTGTAGTCATCGTATGATAAAGTTGTAACCAGACTTGTGGTAACTCTTCTCCTCTATGGATAGCCGGTGCATAGCAAGTGTTCTCCCCATGCAGCATTTTGTAAAAATAGGCATTAGTTACATTCTAAATTGGAGAGGCACTGTTAAAATTCGGTTCAACAATACAATACGTAAACAATAATTGCCTTTGCTCAAATTATAGATCACTAAATGCCAAGTCCGACCGGGTAAGGAGGGAGGCGATGATCGTTAGTGGAGGGATCGTTGAACAGAGGTTCTTTCGTGCGTTTGTTGTGATTCGTTCGACGAGCTCTCCCCCCCCCTCCCCCCCCCCGCATCTCTCTGTTTTCTTTCGTTGTTGGCACTCAGGTTTTCACCATGCTATGTCTATCTTTTTTATTTTTATAAAATTTTTTTTTTTGGGTTTTTTTTTTTTTTTTTTTTCACTCTTAGATTCTAATTGGATAATTAAAAAGAAACCTGGCCTTGTCCAGGCATGAGGAAAAAATGAATAAGGTATAGTTCTACTTGACCAACAGAGACGACAATGTTTTCCATCTTACCTGCCTCACCCAGACGTTTGTAGTAATGACTTCTTCTTTTTCATCCTTTGTAAAAGAAAAGAATGGCGTAAAACGTTTCTGTAAACACGGATTACCACCACAACCACCCCCCGATTATAATGCAAAACTTTAAGCCAGCAAAATGTTACGGCAAAAAGAGCAAGAGAAAACTGAATAAAGTGGTGAAGAGTACACATGACCTCACTTGGTTTGACACAATACCTTCCAACAACAATTATTTTCCCGTTATATCCCATTTTCTCAGAACTTGGAAGTTAGGGCTGGCGGCTGTTAGAGCACATCTATTGGCGGTGAAGTATTTTCCTTATTAAAGCTCAAATATTTGTGTAACACAGAATGTTCGGATCAGTTCTTCTTTAAACTGCGTGTCAAACAGTTTATTTGCACACATCTTCATTGCTAACAAAATTTAATGAACGCTACGAACTTTGCACCTGAAGCCAGGTCGACGACAGGTTATGCCACATGTTTTCCCATCATTAAATGGGGCCGTTTAGTAGGAATCACGGAATGAAGTGTAACGCAGCACATTTCTTCTCAACTTGTTTTGTAATTGTACGTTGCTAGGCGTCAAAATTGCAGTCCGGCCGTTTTCCCTTCTCGCTTCTTACATTTCTCACTTGACGATCTTTATGGGGGAAAGAAAGGGCTACTTATAGTCTTCATGCAACCTAGTTCACAGGCGTTCTCTCTTGTTTTGGTGACCGCGCAAAGTCTGGGGCAGGGGCAGGCGAGTGCTTTTCAATGACGTCACCCCTCACGATAGAGCTCAGACTCCATTGAGCCAAGAAACGCCCAGGAATTGGGCTGGTCTATATGGTCTATGCTGGCATTCAGTGGACCAGGTTTTTAAATTAATGATCTGTGGAAGAGTCAGTGAAGGTTGGACAAACTACCGTAAAATTCCGGTTATAGCCCCCCCTTTTTTCCCCCCCCCGTTTTCCCCCCTCCCTTGTAAAAAAAAATTTTCCCCCCCCTTTCCCCCCTTTTTTTTTTTTTTTTTTTTTTTTTTTTTTTTTTAAATATTTTTTTCTCCCCCCCCCCCTCTTTTTTTTCTTTTTTTTTTTTTCTTCTCTTTCTCCCCCCCTTTCCCCCCCCTCCCCCCCCCTTTTCCCTACTATGCTCGTACACAAAGATGAAGTCAACAACAATAACAACAATCATTTTATTTGCAAGCCTTGTGAGAATTTTTTTCACTTGCATCTCAGGCATCTCTCTTGCAATGGAAGAAATAAAATAACATAAATACAGTACCCTCCTCTCTGCCATTAGCTGGATTTGTGTTCGGTGGTGCCAAATTCATCTTCTATCACAATATTGACAGCTGTAAATAGGCAGCTGGTCAGCCTCCAGCCAGTTGGGATTTTTAACAAGTTTTTGTTCTGCTTTTCTATAACTTTCGTTCTATTTCCCCAAATTACACAGCAGTGCTAAATGCATCTTGTATTATTTAACTCCATGTTCTAACTGCTGTCTCCTATATTTCTCAAAACAATTTAATATGTATATTCCACTGGCAGTTGTAACAATGAAGCCTGAAGACAAGATCGCTTTTCTGGCATGATACCAACTGGGTGCCACTTATCTTCCTGGACAGCATAAAACTCCACACTATCAAGTTAGTATTGTTCCCAGTTAGCATCTTCGCCTCCAAACAGATAGACACAATTTCCAGCGCTGACAATACCACATGCAGGACGTGGGACAATGGGACTAGACACAAGGCTCCACTGATTCAAACTTTTGTCAAACATTTCACAACTTGTTTCAATATTCTTGAAATTCATGTCACAATAACCACAAACAACAATTATTTTTTCACCAGTGGTGGCTGCGGCAGCAAATCTTCTTGGATTGTTCATATCTGGAATCTGACTCCACTTATCATTGGATGGGTCATAGCACTCTACAGTCTTACAACAGGCATTGCCATCATGACCTGCCATGACATAGATGAACTCATCAAGAGCAACAACACAGTGGGCAGCCCGAGGAAATCTCATTGGTGACAGCTCCTTCCATTTATTAAGTTTGTAGTTATACTTTGTAACCTTGCGCCAATGACCTTCCTCACCACCAATCATGTAAAGCTCATCGTTGTGTGTAACCAAAGAACTGTGTGGACTGGCAGGCAAGCTCTCGTCACTAGCAAACCACTTGTTTTGCCCAGGGTTGAAGTAATATAATGGGGCATCTGAGTTGCCTCCCATCACATACAGCTGACCAGCACAAACTGCAGCAGCATGTCGTGTGCGAGGGCATGGCATCACGGGTAGGTTAAACCACTTCTTAGTGGCAAGAACCAATCCAAGGGTATCAGCAATTGGGCTTGAAGACACTGTGTGACCGCCAGTGAGGATCACTACTGGCTCCTTGTGTTTGAGACACAAACGCGGCATTTTCATTAAAGCTTGAATGCCATCTGGAAACAGAAAGGCGTCCAGACCTTGGAGTAGGATGCTGGTACATACAGGACTATTCACCACTAACTCTTCTTTACCAAGAATCCTCCTCAAGGTGTACTTTGACATGAAAGAAGTCCTGACGCATTTTAGGAGCTCAGGGAAAAAACCTTCTCTTGCTGAAAGGTCGTGTTTCACCCACAGAATAACTGCTTCATAAACATCTTCCTCTTTGGACACAATTATGTCGTCTCGGGAAACCAGGGCCTTAACCTTCTCAAAGTCCAGAGACTTGAAATCATCCGAGTTCGTCACGGCGACGAAATTTCTCACTTTGTAGGTGACTGCAGCTTCCTTTAATGACTCGCAGTTAAACTGCGAAGCAAAACATTCCAGCGAAAGACAATTCGAAGAATTGATTGTTACTTCTAGGAATTCCAAAACTTTCGATCTTAAACTCGGCAAGATCAAATAGTCGGCCAACATAATCAAATCTTGAGCATTAGAAGAGTCAGCTCTTGCTTCTCCTGTGTACATAAATTGAAGAACTTCACTCAGAGCAGCACATTTAACCTCTTTTAGTTCCACGAGATTGCTTTCGTTTTCTTTGAAGTCCGTGGTAAACAGAGCTCGGAAGTAAGGACTGGCGGCAGTTAAAACACATTTGTGAGCGGCGAAGTCTTTTCCTTCAGCTCGAAGAATTGTGTCGCACAGAATGCTCGACTTTCTTAACACGTTTAGGTTTCGGATCAATTCTTCTGTAAACTCCTTGTCAAGTAGTTTCTTTGCGAACAACTCCATTGTTTTTTGCTTGCGTCGAGACGAACTTGGTCACGCCACGTGTTTTCCCATCATGCAACGAGAACGCGCGCGCAGAAATCACGCTTAGAAAAGTAACGCAATTCATTTCGCGAGCCTTACCTTGAACTTCTTGAGGCGAAGATAAGGCTGTTTGTTTTCAAACTAAATTTTAGATTGAAAACTGAATGTCCATATCCTTAGAAGTGCAAACAAAGGTGACACTGATGATGGGTAATATCCGAAACGTCTGTGTTCAAGTAACATTTTTTGACACTTACTGAAATTGTTATACACAGGTATCAAGTGTCACGCATCGCTAGAGACATTTTCGTCCAAAGGTACAAGTAGTCCGGGAAGTCATTGTCATTTAATGCGCATTGGAACATTTTTTTTGTTAAAAAGCGCACTATAAATTAATAAATTATTATTATTATTATTAGTTATTGAACTGAGGATTTTAGTTGTCTCTTGGCTATTTTTCTCTTTCAGCTTCAAAGTGGCCGATGATTTCTTTTCTTATATTTGTTGGCTATGCAGTCAAGTTTCCAGAACTAGTTTAAATTAAGTAAAAGCTAAGGGGATTAGTCTAAATTATAATTTATATGATAAAAACGTACCCGTAAAACTACGAACTACCGGCAATAAAAGATAAGTAAAGTCTTGGGCGCAACCATTAAAAACTTTGCTCACACACAAAATCGAGTTCAAGTAATAACAATACGCTTGTCATATCTTAGAAATAGTCATGAAATGCATTGGCCATATCTTAGGTATATTCATGAAATGCACTGCATCGATTCATTCATATATCGATTTTTTTTCGCTGAGGGAAAGGGGGCGGCTGTGCACGGCTAAAGACAGCGGAGTATGGGAGTGAGCTTATACTTGATTAATAATTTTTTGAAAAAAAGAGAGAAACGATCCTTCTTTCGAGAGCTTTGTGGTGTGATGCGTTATGCAAACCATTTTCCACCTGAGACATCCGGTCGTTAACATTCTAATAAGAATACCTGGTATCCTAGAAATATCTCATTACTACTAATAGATGTGAGTGATGGCTCACGTTCGATAAATTCGACTGAAGACTAAAATAAGCTTGTGCTGCTTGTTTGAACAAATTAAAAGTTCCTGTTGGTACATTGATACCTTTATTATTTATACAATTAATCCAGTTTGTTTTTCAATTTTATTTATTTGATCAATCAAAACGAAATATGAGTGGCGAGGAAGCCTAAAAATAAACCATAATGCTAATGATAACTACTTAGCGATTAACAACCTGTTAGGCTAACTGTTTTTGTTCAAATTGCAGTTATTTAGATATAATTTCATGAATATTTTATATAAACAATAGACCGCATCAATGTTCTACCAGCAACTTCCCCTTTTTTCGTAAAACAATACCGTTTAAGAACCTAAACGCAGGCTAATTTATAACATGTTATTAGTTATCACCAATTATACAGGAACCATTTTAGGCTAACCTGGAAAACTGCAGGTTCTCATATGTCAGACCTGCTTGTTACAGAACTACCACCAAAACAAAAGGCGCTATCAACTCGTCAATTCGTCAAGTAAGTCAAGCGAGGTAAGTTCTAATCGTTTGTAACTTATAAAGGCGCATAGAAAATTCATCGCCTCTTCCCGATAAAGGACTATAGTTACTTATAAAAATAGAGTGTGTCCCTGATTAGAACGCTTTTTCAAGCGAAAAGCGCAACATCGGCTGTTACTGACTTTCGCTCAGGTTTGTCAAAACGTGTTTCACCACCCGGACGACATACTAGAAGTACTATCTACCGGTACTTAAATACACATGCAGTATGTTCTAATGAGGGGAAAATACATAGTCAAACCAAATTGCTGCCATGATATACTTACAAATGCGAAAATGTTCAAAGAGGTTAAAGCAAAACTTTCTTTTTTCAACTCACCACTTTCATTAACTGTGGCAATGCAATGTCCATGACAATATGAACCACATCGGTTTCCCTCTGAACAGGACGAGCTTTCCTGTTGTAATCTTTTAGAATATTATTCAGTAGTTTCTCTTCTACAACACTGGCATGACACACTGCAAGACACGCAATAGTTTCAAGTTACCCGCTGATTACAACATAATACAATGCGACTGTACTACCAAGGACAAACAAATTGCGAGAGAATTTTATAAATGAATTTACATTTGAACTATTTGCAGAAAAATTTGTCATCACCCGATTAAAATCATCCAAAGTTCCTTCCATATTATAGAAGTGATATGGCTTAAATTTTATAGGTCGCATTAGGGATATATCGTAAAACAAAAATTTACGTTGGAGGTAGCATTTTGATATAAATATAAAACCCCGGCTATGCGGCCAAACATACTCGTCCAACATAATGTTGGACGAAAGTGCTTGGTCGTTTAGCCGGGGCTTAAATGTCAAGACTATTGCAAGTAAAAGAGTTGCAAAAAATGCCATTCTGAAAAAGGAAGTTTTTTACATGGCTTTATTATAGGGTAAATGCGATTACATTTGCATATGCAGAGAGAGCAGGATAGGCAATGGCTTTATTAGTTTGTACTGGCATGATAAGGAAAAGGGAAATTTGCACCGTTTCTTCAACAATAGTCTTTTAGAATTTATGATTCATTACGTCACAGAATTGAAAATCCATTTATCCTGAGGTATCTCAATAGTTATCAAATTTATATGACGTGTATAATAAAGGCATGCATGTTTCTGGTTGCCATCGCGTGTGAAATATGACGTCACATCGCGCCAAAATGATATCATACATTATCAAAGTCCGCCATCTTGGATTTTTAAAAAATCCCCAAAAATTGATTTGTAAAATCTCTTATGCAAAAACTGTAAATATTTTGACGAGAAAACTGTCTCCCACTAAAATAGAACTGAATAGCAACAACATTTTGGTAAAATATAATTTAAAAATATGGTTGCCATGGAAACGTTACTACGATTCACACGCCAAAATATTCCTGATACATTTTAATAAGTTTAGCTATAATGCTTTAATGATTTTAAAATAAAGCTACGCCAACTACCCAATTTTCCCAGGTTTCGGGGAAAGGGGTGGGGAACTCAGTTGCTCAATTTATATATCTAGCCTTCATTTAACTGACGGCATAGAATACCACAGAACCGCAACCTTAGATGCCAAACAAGTATTCAAGACAGAAGAATATGTTTTTACAATTTACCTGCTTGAATGTTTTATAAATACCATATTCATCTACTCTTTCCAAAATGGATACATTACAGGTGCTTTTCAAGCCTTATTTCAAATTTATGAAGTCTTTCTAGACCAAAGAAAACATTTTTCAAAGGAATTGATCGTGGGAGAGCGTATGTTATCATATGAACCCATCTTCAACTTTTATCAACCTGAATATCATTACAAAATTGGAACGAACTTGGAAATGTTGTTGACCTTTACTTTGTTTTCTTATGACGTTCAAATTTACAATTAAACACCTCCTTACCTGAGCTGTTTAAGGCAAAAACTAAGAAGAACATTAGCACCAGCATGATCTCGCCGTTTTGAAACTTTCAATTTCGTACCAGTTTGCTTGGCCGAAAAAGGAAGTTAATATATTCACACTTTGACAAAACTACGTCGCTCATCTGAAAACCACATAACAGGTGGCCAATTGACAACTAAGACAAGACTTTTGAAAAGTTATTTGCATGCAAATGAGTCTGAAAATGACATTTGTCGAGAGATACAGTTTCAAAACAGGGGTAAAGAGAAAACAGCATTTGCAATTTCAACCTAATTTGCAACCTTGGTCGTTGCCAAGAGCCTCAGGGAATTGAGAAGCGGATTTGCAACATAAAGCAGTGTAATTGCTTGTCATTAAGATGACGTACCTATCACGCATGTCTAACTGCGTCCATAACTTTCAGATAGTAGGCGATAGGAATCCGTCGGACAATTTCCATGATTAGCGCACTATAGGTTAGCCGTGCTAGGTGCTAGATGCGTGTTAGGTGCAGTGCTATTTGCTCTGACTAGAAAGTCTTATTAGAGATTTGCAGACGAACTGTTCCTCGTTTAGGGTTTTTGAGAGCTCTTAACTGGCCTTCCTCTTCCCTCTTTTCACCTCCTTGCTAGAGTGTTGTGCTGTTCTCAAACTTGGAGTGCTTTACGCCTCTCTGCTCTCTAGATCTCTCTGTTACTAGCTAGTACCTTCCGCGTCTTTCAGACGTGGGTGGCTTTCGGATGTCAGATAAAACACTGAATACTTGTGGATAAAGCAGCTTTCTGTAATGTCATGATCATATTAGATATTTATGTTATTGAACAGAAATATGTCGAGTAAGTCACTTTTATTTGAAGCAGCAAATATCAACTGAAACTGTCAGGTTTTGGGAAAAGAGTTACCACACCGTAAGCTTAAGAAAAACATTAGAAAAGCACAAGTTTTTTCATACGTACGGAATGCACGGTCAGAGGTCAACTTGAAATTTATCAGTTGCCTAATGAAAACTACAGGGACCGAACAAGAACAAAGAAACATGTGAGTTGATTGAAAAAAGAACGCCATAGACTCCCAGGCTTAATATTTCCCAAAACGAACCAAGTCAGGCAAAAATTAGCATCCTACGTACGAAGACGCTAATTGACAAAAATGGACAGTATCCCAAATTTTATTACAAAAAATGTCCATGCTTAATAACTTTAATTTGGAAGGTCATCCACAGACTTCCTGAGTTAGAGCCACGATATGAATCAGTTCGATCCGATCAAATCCACCGCAGGGTAAACTTTGCAACTATGGTGCAATCAGTGTATTGACCAACTGTGTGTGGCTTCATAACTTAAAAGAGCATTGGGCTGTTAACAGTCGGACGTTATGGATTTAAATACCGGCCTGTCAAGCTTCTTTGCTAAAATGGCTTTAACTTCAAACATAATATTGTAATGATTATTTCTTTTAAGTTGTAACTACAAAACATCTGAAGAGCGGTCAAATGTCAAAAATTTATGATATTGGGAAATGTCTCGAATGTTTTCGAAAGCGAAAAATATTAAGGTTTTCATAAGGATTGCTCAAAAAAAATTTCCTTCAAATATATTTGAACTGAGACAATTCAGGAAGCCCATGGAACCTTTTTGGGAAAATAGATACGGTAGTGCTGGCTGTATATTTATAGATATCGTGACCCGCGAGTTGTGTGATATCGATTCCACAAGTGGTTTATTGTCTTCAAATTAAACACCTGTTTTATGGGAGTTGTCATATCATTGTTATAAGTTTTCATTATCAATACCTTTTGCAATTTGCATAGCACTTTCTTTAGGATTCCTTTTAAGCTATTGTCAAACAGGCAGTCATTCCATCAAAACAAGAGAAAATACGTAAATAACTATCTTTTCTCCTGCTGGTCTAATTAAAAGAAATATACAATTGTGTATCTAAGTGTTTTAACTGTCTGTTTTTATGTTCCATCCAAAATAAAATCGACAAGAACCAGCAACAAAATCACAATATATCTATTCACAAAACAAGGTGGAACATGGGTGAAACCATTAACCACGTTCGAACACAAAACTGAACATTTAGGACAATCTGTCGTTAAAATTTAATGCTTATTACAACAATCAACACACGCTGTTTTTGCTTCAAGATGCGGATGACTCTACTTTTTGTAGTCGCCGTTCCGAGGTAGCCTTAAAATTTATCCGCAAATGTGTGTCAAGGCAGAACTGTGCAAGACATCCCAACTGAAGTTCTATCATAAATTGTCCTATCTACTTCAGCTGGGCATCTTAATTTTGAATGAAGAAATTGCATACGCGATGGCGTCCAGCTGTGTTACGGCTAACCATTGTTCTTGTCCTTGAACTCAAACAGTAAAATACTTTAAACATATCAAAGCCACGCTTGTTTCAGTAAACAACAACTACATGTTTTCATTTTTATCGAACAATCGGCGAACAAAGATACAACAACCTGCCGGCGGGTCGTGCACCTAACTGAAGGGCTCTTATTGATTCGGATAAGAAACTTTCATTAATTTCACTGGCACTATGACAATTCTATAAAATAGTAAAGAAGAAAGGCACAGAGTTGTACATGTCTTATCATAATTATTTTATTCGTCAATTAGTTCGAATACAAGCTCATTACGTAAATGAAACATCTGCTCAGCATTGCTGCATATTTACTCTTTAAAACCGAGCACGTAACTTGTGGTGAAAAAGGACTCTTGTGGCTAGCAAAATATTTTCAAAGCAGGAGTTGTTAGCTATAGCGACAAAAGCAATATTTGCCCACAGCAACTTTAAACCCTGCTTCATTCAGTGCGACTAAGTTAAAGATAAGGAAAACTCTCGCCAATCGCATTACAAGGATTTGACCGTCAACTGTCTTCACGTCATTGATTTGTACTGCGCAACAGTGCTATATATAAACTGACTCTGTAGCTCAGTTGCGAAACGTTTTACAGTCATTTTGAACGCCGTCCTACATTGCAGAAAGTAGTTTAAGGTTAGTAACAAATCCATCTTTCCTCTATAAACAAGGAATTATTGTTTCAGTAGTTAACTAGCGTTTAATGAGTTATTTCATGTATTACATATGATGCTCGTTTAACCACTGAGATGTTTCGGCAATCGTCACTTTCGATTCATTCATCACTGTTAACAACGTTTAGCCGATAATACTTCCTCATATATTAGTTACATATGACTTAAGCATTGAAAAACCGTATGTTCATAGCGAGCTAGTTAAAGCGAATTGCTGTGCACTCTGTAATAATGCTTCTAAACGGCGTTAAAATATTGACTCTTCCTTAAGTGCTATGAAAATGTCTGGCATAAATTACCATATTTGTTCACGTTCTATCAACTAAAATATACCGTCCTGTATAATTGTTGATAACGCCAGAGTTAAATAAACGACTATTGTTTAAATTTGCCACCCTACTGCAAGCTAGTCGGAACAACAGACTCCAGCATTGGAGAGAGATTTCAAGTGTTGCGGCGCGCGCGCGAAGTGCGTGTACAAAAGAAAGTACACTACAGCCAGCTACTGGAGGGAAAAGAGAACGAGGATTGCGCCAAGATGCGGATTACAGGACGTGTTAAAATTGACCAATCGAAATCGAGTGTTTCCTCTGTACAGAAGCCTTGCTTATTCAAAATACAGAAGACGACAGTCCCGCTTTCCTTTTTCTTCGCGCGCGCGTGTCATAGGTCTCAGTTACACAATGGCTTCTGAAAAAAATCGGACTGATTTGTAGTCAAACTGTCGGACTTTTCAGCTAAAATAACGCAGAAATAAGGTTCCTATTTCCATTTTCACTTATGTGAAATTTAAATAACATTTTTTTTTTAAAAAACAGCTTAACAAAATGGTCTCTGTTGTATATTTGAACGATTTTCAAAGAGAGTTTTCGGTTTTGAGCATGGTGTTGACTTTTTTCGAAGGTTTTAGAGTGTCTTCAATTGAAAAACATTAAAAACCGTGTTGATTAAAAGAGAGAACATCACGGCAGCCGAGATAGTCAGTTATGCTCATACGCCTGCAAATGCAATATTGAACTCTGCTATTATGATATACTTGATGTGACCAGATGTGCGATATAACAAAATTAACCTTGCATCCTCACTAAGCTCTGAATAAACACAAAGAAGTTAATTTGAAGATTATTCTTTCAATAAGTGCATGTTTTCTTTTTCATTAAATTTGTTATCATTACCCTCGATCTCACATCAGTGAAAACCATTTGGCGCAAAGTTAGCACTGATTTACGTGCTTTAATAAATTTGTGGATTCTTTGTGCTAAAATATAAAAATTGTCTTTTTAGAATTAAGGCATAATTTATTTTGTTAATCCAGTGTTCTGATTCTCAACTCCAAGCCTAATTAGAAAACATTTTTGTAAACTTACTACCCATGTCGCTATATTAGTGAAATTGTACCCTTTCTCTACCGACTTGTTTTATCACAGTTTATAAATTTTTCGTTGTTGTTGTTGTTGCCATCTCCAATTTCCAGTATTTTCTTTTGTTCCAAATATACTTAACGCTTCCTGTAAGGTCAACTCATTTGGTGCTAAAAGGGAATGAAAGTACATATGGAAAATCGGGCATTCCTAGTACCTAAGTTGTTTAACTTGGTTCGATGACAAAGATTGTTATCCGCTGCTTCAGCGGGAATGGTTTCACGCAAAGGCTAGTGTAACGAACAGATCAGTGAATATTACCTGATATATTTAAAACAATTTCGCGCGTTCAGGCTCAGGCTGACTGTGAGTAAAACTTCAATGGTGTATGGTAACCAAACTCTTTAATGTTAAAGTGCAATTACCGGAGAACCAGTTGTTTACATTGTGACCCCAAAAGACTAACAATTTCAATAAAGATAAAAATATGCCATATATAAAATAAGATGGTATAAAGAACTACATCTTATTCGTCAATGTAATAGCACAAAAGTTGTTCTTGCGGCTGTAAAATGCTCATGTTCGGAAAGGTTCTTTAGAAACTGGTTAATCGGGTGTTTTTCGAAGTTCATTTCGTAACAAATAAGGACCACTCTGACAAACAGGAGCAAATTGTAGCCTGATCTTGGTCGCTTATAGAATTCCACGGACGCATGTCACTCTCTTGTGTTAGAGCGGTTTTTACTTGAGTGTCGAAAGTGAATTGCGTTTGCTTTGATTTTGCATTACTATGCTTAGTGATTGGTTAAAAAATCTTGCGCCACTTTCTCAGCCAATCAGAACTAAAACCAAAACCAATCGTGACTCGCTCGCGCACGTTTTCCCGCGCTTCGTGCCAGCTACATGTATTTGGTTCGAGTTTTGATTGGTTCACTGGGTTGTCTGGGTCCTTTGTGATTGGCCAGAGTAATTACTTTGGTTTTGGTTTTACGACACTCAATTGAAAACTGCTCTATCTTTGTGAGTGTTTCTTACAAATGTTGTGAAAAAATTTAAAGTATTGTGGACTTCCTCATTTATTATTGTAAGCGTCTTTCTTTTTATTGGGAGATTGTAGTAATACACGGTGATAAAAAGGTGTGGTGGGAAATGACGTAAAAATATCAAAATAGGGACAAATAACGTTTTCTCTTTAAAAGCTTTAGGGACATATTGTTCACCCCCTGGTTCACTCATAAAAAACTTGACATTTGTAGTAGTCTTATTAAATGCTTTTTATTTCTTTTTTCAGTATTTTTAAGGGAGTTTTCGCGATATTCGATTTCTTTCCTGGCGAGCGCAAGTTCCTTTTTATTTGATCAGATAGTTTGTTCAAATAAGGGCCATATAAGTGTAGCTGACATACGCTAAAATTGAAAGGATAAAACAACAAAAAATGAATTAAAACGAAAACGTGAGGGTAGATTCCTGAAGCGAAACGTTCCTGTTATTGAAGGGTCGGGTCTCAATTTCCGTTATATGATGTTAGCTTTCAGCACCATCAGTCGCCAAAATGTTTTGGGATTACATGACGTTTGTATGTAATGTTTCACGTCCGAGCACACCTCTTTGATCCGAGGGTCAAACCCGTGACTTCCTTGTATCCGCCGCAAAACGTCACAATATCTGTTTTAAAGAGCGATGAAGAAATTCAACAAATATTTACTTCTTGATCGAGTTTGAGGATCAAATTGGCCAGGCTGAAATCTCTAAGAACGGTATAAATGAGTCTCTTGTATTTTAAACGCGATTTGGACTTCTTTCTGTTAAATGCATTATTTAAATGTTGTTAAGGGCTTACTAAGTTCATATGTTGAACTAATTTAAAAAACTCGTAATCAATCAGCTAATTGGCCTTGATAAAAAATATTTACTTTTTTACACTTTGGTTATTAGACATATTTCCATAAAAATAATTTTATTTTAGCCTGAGTGTTAATTTACAGATTCACTACTGGATATTTTATTAAAGGTTGCTTAATTAGAAATTCATTAGCTATTTTAGGAACAATACACAGAAATAACCCCAAGATGAGGGCGATAAGAACAAATGATAATTATATTTCGATCGAACGCGATTCAGAAACAAAAATATCATCACTTATTTCTAGTTTAGTTTAGTTTAACTTCACTAAAGTTAATAATTGCCAGTATCTCGTTTGAAACAATTCAAACAACTGTAAAGTTTACTTTACAACACCTCAAAACAAAAACCAATTATCTGCGACAGAGAAACAACATCACTTCGAACATTTCAGGATGTTTTTCTTTGCACAATAGTCCGGCGGCTTAGCTCCTGAATTGTGGTTTTTTGTTACAAGCACAAACTTTGAGGTTAAATTCCTATAATCATTTTTTTTTTCGGATTTTTTTTTTTTTTTTAAAAAATATTTTCGGGGGCCCCCCCCCCCCTCCCCTTTTTTTTTTTTTTTTTTTTTTTTTTTTTTTTTTTTTTTTTTTTTTTTTTTTTTAAATAATTTTTTATATTTCCCCCCCCCCCCTTTTTCCAAAAAAAAAAAAAAAAAAAAAAAAAAAAAAACAATACTCGAACATCTCTGACAAAAAGATCTTGTGACGTCACACCACCAAACGCTGCTAACACAAAGGAAATAATTAAGGACACTTAGCTTGTGTGAAGTCGTGATTCATACTCCTTTGTAACAGAATAATTTATTCAAACGATGCGTAGGGCCATAAACAGTGTAGAAACTGGTAATCGAGGCGTAAAATTACTCGGCAAATTTCTCACAAGTGTGCGAATTTTGTCGTCATCTGATCTCGTCTGTTCTTCTCACTCACACAGGGCTGCCAGAAACTTGTGTCGCTCAAAATGTCGCAGAAGAAAGAAGCTATGAGGGAATTGTTTGAGTGCACCTGGAGACCGGATTTGAAGGTAATGATACTTATAAAACCACACAGCTGTATTTCATCACAATCTTGCACACTCTCGAGAAACGGCAAAGGATTTCATTCGTGTTTTACCGACATTTGTTTGTGTAAGCATGACCCGTGAAAAACCCAGTCACGCAGGCTCTATGGGACGATCGAAGTTTGTGTTAAATCGACGCTTGGCAAAATTGTTGTTCGAACATATTCTCAAGCCACATTATTATTGTTAAATTAATGACGGTTTTTACCAACTTTTTCGCGTTATTATGTGATGGAATGCGTTTGTAAGATGTCGTGTAATTCAGTGTCGACTACTTGTTGACTGATCGTTTGCGGCTGACCAGTTGCTAGTTCAAATACAAATCGTGGGTTGTTTAAATTCTGGCAATACCGTGTTGTTAGCGTTCGCTTTAGCGAGAAACTAAACACGACCGGCAATTTTACCTCAGAGGTAAGCTTGAGAACTCCATTTCGTTTATAACAAAACCTTGATGTCAAAAACCGCTTTTGTATTGATGTTTATTCTTCTAAATGCTTGTCAGTTCAGCTGAATGTAGTTAGCTAAGCAAACTCGTAGTCAGATGTCGTTATCAGCTAAGATAAGAGGCACGCAAGATAATCCCTTACGCTTGACCGATTTGCTTTAATCAAGGTTTACACAGGAATCAGTTTTAACAGAGCGGTACTCTTGTTTACCCCTCAACTTTTGCCGCGTAAGCAGCCTGGCTGGTTTGTTTAGATTTAAAATGTTAACTTTAGTCAGTTTCTATTTGAATTGTTTATATTCAATATGCTCTGATAACCTTTCCCACCGTCACACGGTGATTGAATTCCCGAGTATCAAAATGCCCCATAACAGTTTTGATGTCGTTGTTCATTTGAAGTTGCATTGTCTTTACCTTTGTTCTTGATACAAAAGTAAACAATACGAGAAAGGTACAATCATCCTTTAATATAACTTCAATGGGAACGTAATACTATTCAACAACAAATTTCATAAAAGTTTTTGCATTTCACAAAGGGAATTTAAACAGGATTGACTTTCCCACTTGATTGTGTTTTTATCTCGCCGTCACTGCCTTACAATTTATCTGTCTGTTTCTTTTGACAGTTTACCAGAAAAAAACATTCTTTTATTATCTATAATTTTATACAAACAGTTATCGTAAATTGTATTATTTTGAAATGTCTGTGCCTTGAAACTGTCTGTGGTATATGCACTATTACATCCAGTACGGTCATTTGCATTCATTTTAAGCAGACCAAGATAGCGGGAGCAGGCATGTCTTTTGAATTCGGTAGTGACGGTAGCACACCCATAAGGTAAGCTTCAGTGGGGTAACCTTGTTCGATTTGTCAATGTTATTTAGTAGTAAGGCACCTGTGAGCATCGTACGGTGAAGACCAAGCTCTGTGACATCCTTGAATCAACATAACTTTTTACTAACATTTTCTTATCAAAGTATCGACTCTGCTTCAGGTCTCGTATCGGATGACAGAGAAATATTGTCCCAGCTGATGAGATTATTGTATTACTGATTATCAAACCATTGTAAGCAAAAGTAGAGGAAGTTTTTCCAAGGTATTTGTTCAGTAAATGCAGAGAATGAACTCCCCATGTTGCCACTGCTATAAATTTGCAACCTATTGGAACATCTATCCTGAATGCTTTTCAACAACTGTCTCCTCCCCTCTCCTCCTCGTCAGCACATCCTTTATTTATTTTTTAATTTATTTCTATAAACATTTAATCTCATTCGAACATTTTTAAACTATCCATTATTAAACTATATTAACGCTACTTATGCACTTATGTTTTCCGTTATAATACTTTTCTTTTGCTTGCAAAACAGTACTTTGTTACTTGCTACATTACATTACTTCCTCAGTTGGTATTACAAGTTAAAGTACTTAATTAAAAACCAGAAACACAGTAATTAACAAAAGTGTAGATTTTATTTTTCTAATCCCTTTATATTGATCCACAAATCCAACTTTTTTTATCTACTCCTCTTGGCATGGGTGCACCTAAGGCCTCAACCAGATAGCGCCATTGGCTACGGTCGGCCGCTGCTCGTTCGAGGTGGCCCCATGTCTATTCGTTGTCTCTCGTTTCTCTTTCCACCATCCTTCTCCAAGTTTTTTGGGCGACCTCTCTTTCTGCGGCTATCGGGGTCCATCTGAGGGCGACTTTCGGTAGGGCTGTAGGCGTCATACGAAGAACATGACCAATCCATCTCCATCTCCTTCGCTGCACTTGCTGTGTGGTGGTTTCTGTTCTTGTTATTCTTGTGTTTGGCCAAAATATGCGGAGAATCCTTCGCAGACACCTGTTCTGAAAGTCCTCTAGCTTGTGGCTAATGGTCTTGGTCATCTTCCGGGATTCTGCACCAAAAGAATGCTTTTAAGATGCGTTAGCTCAATATTATAAATTTATTTGTATAATTTCCTGCTACAGTTTGTATTGTTCAAGTTTCTGTCGTAAAGGGTTGTTTCTTGATCATGATATTTATAAAATCAACCAGAAGTGAGAAGAACGTGCTTATTCTCAGCATATTCAGGGCTGTCCCGCAACGAGTTTATAAAATTTTAATTTACAAAAACATATTAAAAAATTAATTAAAAATAAGAAGAAAATACAGAGAAAGCAGAATTGTCTTTACTTATTAAGAAGAACGCGCAATGGCCAATACTAAGAGGTCTCAAAAATCCAACGAAACGGGGTAACATAATTTAGAGATATACATGGGCGAAAAAATGGATAAGTACTGTTAAGAAATTCGGTGCCCAATATCGATATTTATTGATTAAATTCCAAATGGTCAACTTATACAAAACGTTATGAAATTGATTGTGATCGGTTTAATTTCTTTCTAGATTAAAACCAATTGTGCAACAACTATACTCAATTAACCCATATCTCACGTTATCTTCGTTTAAAGAATGACAAATAATTGATCGTCGGCATTTAGGGTCGAGTTCCTTTGTGCTGTGGAATGCTCTTTTATTTGCATTTCTTTGTGTTGTTTAGAGTATTATAACCACAGGCGGGCGTATGTTTTTTCGGAGCTGAGTTCTTTGACGCAGATCCGCATTTGCTAATATTACTCCTGGTCTTATCCTTAACTGCTTGACGCGGAATGACGGTGCAAATAGCAGATTGGAGTCAACTCAAATGAGAACAGTTGTCCACAGTTGTAGATCGTTTTATCTTTTGGTCACGGAGACGTGCACAAGCACGGCGGTGTTTTATCCAGATTCTTCCAAGATCTTCCAAGCCTGAAAATGAAAGGGTACATAGAGGTATGTGTCTCGAAACTGCCAAAAGCCTTGTGCAGTTTTCAACTCAAGGAATAGCTAATGGTCTTTTGTTGGATCGTGGTGCTTTCCTATTCTACACAATTCTGGAAAACGCCCCAAAGCTTTAAAATGGGGTTAATCAAGGAATATGCTCGCCGTTCGCATTGCACTTGATTATTGTAAATTTGTCGTATAATAGTTGTGCACTCTTGAAATGTTAGAAGTACTTGTCTGATTTCTTTTAGAGGCTCGGAATGACTATTCCTCTAGTCGTGACTCATATACACCGTGTATATGTGAATGTTTATCTTGTTGTGTTTACATTTTACATACTAAATTAAAGACCACTCAGTGGTATTGTTAAGGAAATGACATCTGTCAATATTTACTGGTTTACTCGCGACTTCTGTTCTGTTCTTGCCTCATTTATAACTTGTTGAAAGTGTGCTAAGTTTTGTTGTTTTAATTTGATCGTCTGACATTTTCAGAATCTGTTGTCCTTTAAGACCAGACATGAACCAAGTGTTTCTTGTCCGCCCACGTATAAATCTTCTTTAAAACTGAAAGAAGTGGAACTTCTAGACCTACTTCGAAACACTTCGTGAATTTGTGCTATCATGTTAATCTCCTGTGAGTGGTGCGTTAGCCTATAATCGTTGGACGCCAGATCTGTCGGTCGAAAAACTTCTAACTGGTCCAAAATACTGAGGTTTATGTCAGTAAAAGCCGGACTCCCAGGAGGCAGTAGCAATACTTTATTAACTTCATGCTATAAGAGCATTGCCACTGAGATGACTGATTTGCGCCAAAGCAATATGACGGCCGAAAAGTTGTTGTTTTTTGTCAGCTATATTGACTGAAGCGCTAAGTTGGTTTATGATGTGGTCAATAAAAAGTCGGCGTTGAGGGCCTCATTTAAGTTCCTCTTGTATCTCTGTTGGCTATTTTTTGAAAAAAAAAAAAAAATGAAGTGAAGAATGAAGAAAAAGAAGAATAGAATGAAGAAAATGAAGAATAGTTAAGTGTTTTAACACTTCTAAGAACGTTACTGGCGTTTAAATACCACATTATATTACTGAGCAGGGCGCTTGTATAATCCTCATTTGGGACATCTTGATTGTGTGCTTTCACCATACACAATTACAATATCTCGATAGAATGTTACAATTGCCAAAGCTAATACAAGCTCGTTCAAATCTGAACGGGAAATAGTATGTAAAATATTAAGTGTTACTATGTATTTGAGTGGTAATTAAAAAAAAATCAAGCAAAAAAAATTTAAAATGAAAATCAAAACACTGTGTTTTATTTTCTTGAAGCTAGTTTTGACTAGGTTATGCGTGAGATACGTTTTGTTTATGGCTATGATGAGTATTTTTGATTTAAGCTTTAAGTAATGAGTAGCAGCTATCCTCTTGTTTATCTGCTATCCTTAAATGAATGAAAAACTTGAATACGTTTTGGAGTGTTAGTTGTCGAACTGATTGCGGACACTGTTCCTCACGTTACAACATGCAATTTAATTAAGATATCAATACACTCCTGTAATAAATCTTAACAAATATTCATCACATAAAAAGTAAAAATCTTTAAAAGACTACAACGATAAAAAGACGGTAAATCTGTTTATTACAAAAACAGTATTTCCTGAATATGTTATATGAATCTTGCACCATGCATATATCTCTCAAGCTGTCAATCGTGGATTCTTGCAAATTTTAGCTATATTCAGCCAGTCCTGGGAGAGAAATTTTTTATTTAACTAACGAGCTTGCTGTTCATTCTGGCAATTAGTTGACAGGATAGTCGTTATTGTGCATGTTACAAATTCTCCTTTGAGGTCACTTAGTAGCTAAATAAAGGTGTTACATCTTACAAAGTTTTGTTAACTTCATTTTAAGGTTTATCTTTCATTTTACCACGATTTTTGATTCACCCATTCGCCGAGATTTTTTGACGAAAAACTTTTAATAACCCCTAACGAGCGCGGTTCACGAATGAACAAAAACGATAAAATCTCGTCACATTTACTCGTCCAGCTATAGCCTGGCTTGACTGATCTGAACTGTAGAAGTGTCAATTGAAGCTTGAATAAAACGTGCTATTCGTTCAAGTATCTTTTAAGGTGTTAATACATGTGTTGCACTGCTGCGATTTTTCATTCTTAATGGAAATTCAATTATTCTTTTGTCAGTGGCCATTCACTCCATGATCAGCTAATGATCTCTTGTTATTTTCCATTGACTAGAGCAGCCTCATTAGGGACATGTCTCAATAATTTATGATTTAAAGCGCTTTCCAACTACGAGCATAAGAGGCGAATATTCAATAGCTCCTGAAGCACTGGTCTTTAATGTCAAAATGTGAAAGGCTGTAACCTTTCGCTCATGGCTTCGTGTGTTCTTCCCCGAAGAGAAAATGGCGGTTGGGTTTTATAACCGCTCGCTAGCAGAAAATGTCCTTCAGGTTGGTGCAGTGTTTGTTGTGTTGTTTCTAATTGATTCCAATCGAAATATTCCCTGCATTGTGTGATTTCTTGTTAAAAATATCAGTTGAAAGCCAAATTTATTCGAAAGCTGGTGTCATTAGCGCAGCAAACATTTGGGTTATAATCTGTATTAGGGAACATACTCGCTTGCAAAACAAGTAACACATGGAGAGAATTTCATTGATTGCAATAAAAGCGAGTGAAAAACAACCCATCTCTTTCTTTTCTTTCCAAAGGACAACGGCGTATTGGCTTTTGAATAAATTTGTCTTCTTTTTGTATTTACGAAATCTTTGCGAAAACCTTTTAATCTCCGATGCTGATTAAGCTTTGCTTTCGCAGAATGCAGTTCCCTTCAGTTCCCTTCATCTAATTAACATACATTCATTTTTTGAAAAAAAATCTTTCAGAGTTTTAAATCTAAAAATACCAGCTCGGAAGCGGTGTTTCAAGTAATATGTATTAGTTTTTATTAGTAGCTTTTGAGTAGCAGTGCTTTGTAAAACGAACACAAACACAAATCATAAACGTTGCTTAGCGTCTAGCGTGTGTACTTGGATATTTGTTTGAAAAAATAGCAAAAATTAAACCGAGTGCTTTGTCACCTTTTCATGTACTAATGCAAGCAATAGCAATAGTTGTATCTAACTCACCGGTTAAGATTTACCTGTTTGCAGTGAGAAAATAACATACAGCACTCAATCCAAACGTCATTCTACACACAGTGGTCTTTATCCATGCAGAAAACCATGTCGTATTGAAATTCGTAACTGTCGTTCTTATACACGACTGAACTTTTTCATCTAACTTTGCAACGCAACTTTTTCTTTTATTCAGAAGTCTCGATCTGAGGTTTTTCTGAATACCTATTCACGTCAGTGAACAGAATCAAGAATTCATTTCACCGCTAGGGGTTAATGTCTGTGTAAATGCTTTGTACGTACAGTAAACGCACCAACGTCATCATCATCATCATCATCATCATCATCATCATCATCATCATCATCATCATCATCATCATCATTAAGCTAGGCTGCAACACGGAACTAACACAGCTATCATGAAAATGCATACGCAGAGAAAGGTATCTGCACTTTTAACCTTGTTAAACGTTTTGTTGCTGACTGCACAGTTACAGCAAGTATTTGCTATTAATTGTAAAAATAGCCAATTAAGCCATTATTATCGAAAGTTCTATTATCTTGGTACGTTAAACTATAAAAAGAGTAGACGGCGTTGTACCTTTTAAAATCCTGATCTGTCCCTTTACTGGTCGACTTTTTAGCCAAGAAAGCACAAATAACGTAGATTTAAAAACTGAAGAAGACTAAGATAAATTTTAGAATAGAGCTTTTGACGTTGTGTCTTCTACTGTACGAAAAGTACTTTTCCGATAATTTCGTCATGTCTGGCGTTGTGGCACCCAATTTTTCCAAGTATTTTAATTTTCTATTCCTACAATAACTAATAATTGGTTTTGCTTTGAAAGCAAGAAAAATTGCTAACGCCACTGCAGGTAAACTATATCACTATGGATATTATTGAATAGCAACAGTTTGACATTGTATTGTATTGTCAGTATTGTATTGCCAAATTTCCGAATGTAGATACAAGTTATCATAGAAAATGGCTAGACGTCGTGATACAGAACCATTCTGAACATGTGGCACATGAAAGGGGAAAGAACTTGCTTCCTGGGATCTTTTCCTCTGAAAACACATCATAAGTACCCGTATGTTGGAGTACCCTAACAAACCCCTAACCCATGGACTCTGTAAAAATATACCATTTATGGCTGCCAACAAATACCTTGATTATTAATCCACCGTATTGAAGAGGTGTATTTTGACTATACCAACCCATATTAAGCGTATCTGATCCCGTTTCAGTTTCTTTGTTTTTCCCGACACAATGGAGAACAACCGCCAGAATTTTCCGTTATCAATTAGTGGCTGTCAGTTGATTGTAAACTGAAAGGCAAATTTGCATGTTTTCGGAAATTATGCCAAAATTAATTGATTGTCGTGTGTGTTTTCCGCCCCGGTGTCTAGGCTAAAATTTGACAAGCAGTCAGTGCAATTGTAAAATTTAAACTTAAGTATCACACAGAGTTCAAACAATTTCCAGGACACTGTATTTCTGTGTGAGGGACGGCTGGTATGAAAGTTAAGAAATCGTTTGACCGTTTGGCATTTATAGTGATACCTCAGGGATACCTCAAAAACGAGCTGTAGATCAATGAAAATGTATCCTTTAGGAAAAATGCACCAAAAAAACTGTGTTATCTTCACAAACCCGTTATTTCCGAACAGCTTTTTCTCCGGATTAAAACGCTAACAACGGGCAACGCGGGTCAACGTCGCGTGGGATTGGCAGACGGTGAGCGTAGAAAATAGTCCATACCCTAAAAACAAATTCTTGCTATCCCGCATCATTGTCCCTGGTAATAACAGGATGGGAGAATGCTTATGAGAAGATAAAGGTTCTAGCTGGTTCTAGTTTTTATGTTTAACCGGCAATTTTTTTCTAGAAAGGTCGCTTAATGGTCGATTCCTTGGGACAACTGGTACAGATTTTGCCGTTAGCGTATTTGAAATATCGTTCTCGATCACCCGCTGCGTATCTAAAGTTAAAATGTAAATTAGGGATTTCTTTGTGATCAATATTTCTCTTGTAATGATATGTGCTGGTTCGTGAATTGCCAACTTGGTCGGTCTGGAAGAAGAGAATTTCATGATTAGGTACCCACGTAACGAATCAGTCTTGCTTTGCGTCCATTACAACTCCTCGTTTGTGTAAAATGGCGGCCTCGGACTGGAAGATGTCGTCTGAATCACTGTTAGTCTACAATGAAGAAGGAGGAGTATTTCAGTTTCTACTACGGGTATGTTTAAATTTGTGACCATATTGTCACAGAGTTTATATTGCATCGTTAACTCTTCTTGTTGAATTCAGTTTGTCTGAGGCTGTTTGTACGATTAATAGCTCGCCGTTTTGATATCGTTTTAATCAGTATCAGAGTCGCTTATTTTTAATTTTCATTTAAAGTGAAACACAACTGATACAAGCCTTATGTAAAGATAATGACCGTTTTATGTCGACCCAACGACAACTTTCAACGTCACAAATTTTTCCGCCGAGTTTTTTCTACTTGTTTCCAATTCCACATTTTTTTAACCTTCAAACTTTACGTAAAGGGAAATTTTACGTACTTTCTGATGTACCATAAGCCATAAAATCATTTAAATCCACAATGTTTATACTGATTCAATCGTTAGTAGTAGAAGTGACAGCATCTTAAAAATTCCACCGTGTTTTGCTATTTATTATTCTCTGTTACTCCCACTTACTGTATGGATGTTATTCTATTTCTTCAGTTTACTTAACCGTTAGTTTACTGAATTGAAGATACAATTGCATAGAAAAACAAAAATATTTTCGAGCAGGTCCAAAAATATACCAATATTTAAACACGCTCGGAATAATTGGCTGCGTTTTCACGTTTTCACGCCTCAAGGTGCATAACTGCTTATTTGTTTACTTGTGAAGTGAAAGCTGTTACGTAGTATTTCTAGCTCAACTCACATACACTCTGATAACAAGAAAGCAGTCAAAAGGCAAAAATTCTTAATATTTCATTTTTGATATTATCTTATTTTACACTCATTTATGTGTTCAGTGTTCAGTGTCACATGCACGAGCAGTCTCTTGCATCGGTTGTCTTATTTTTAGTCCACTGTAAACATATTTCCAAGTATTTCTATACACGCTATGAATAATCTAAAACTTAACATTTCGGTTTCCATGAGTTATCTTAACCCCCAACAAGAAGCGAAATGCTGGCTTAAAGAACACATTTTTTCTCTAAACGATTTCAGTTTGCGACTGCCGATACCGGTAAAACTCAAAACGCTTGTTATGTTAATCGGGTAAAACGACCTTCTTGCTGCATACAATTAAAACAGCGACGGCGCGAAAAGACGATAATTCATCAAAGAAAAAGAAAATCCCCATTCCCAAACAAAGTGGTAGAACGGCATTTGTGATGGTTTGAATCAGTTTTTTGTAACAGCTGTTTTCTAATGCACCTGTAATGTATAGCTCCAATACAATGATTCACAGCATGTCACTCTCCTTCCTCCCTCATTGCTTTATATTTTACATTTGTGATGATCGGCACTCGGGCGATAACAACGGAATAGAAAAAAACAAAATGCTTTTAGTTTTCCTCTAGACAATGGACTACCTTTGAGCATTTGTTTTTTCGATTTTTTCGGGCGAATTGTAACTTTATTTTTGCGTATGCTACCCTGACGATCAAAAACGCCACGGCATGTTGCCTTGAAAAATGTTTATGTCTTAGTTCTGCGCCTGCTCAGGATAAAAGGCAGGTTTCTGATGTCACGTACAGATCGTCTCTAAGGAAAGGCCAAACAGGCGCTGTAATTACAAGCCTGACCTAAAGCCGGGCAGAGTGTTGCTTCAAATCATCCATGATGACGGAACGAAGCGAGCTCACGTGCAACATCGTCCCGGCATTGACGTGAAACTTCATCGTCGCGTGTTTCCTGCTTCCTACCTTGTCACTTCTGTTTCACGGTTTTGTAAAAAAAAAATCGTAAAATTTTAGTAGCTCCATTACAGACATACTGAACAATTCATTCAAGTACAACATAAATATATTAGGGTTACTAGCTGCAGCAGAAATAAAATTCAAGATATCTCCCATATTTCTTAAAACATTTTTGCGAAGGGTAGTCTAGTTTACAGGACCTTCGCACCAACATGGCGGGCGCGTTCGAAAGCTCGTCTCATTTTCGACGTCATTAGGCGATAATTAATATTACTTAAATTTGCTGTTAAAGGTAGCAAGAACTGATAAATTTAATTCAAATTTGCTTTTAAAGGTAGCGAGAGTACTAAGTAACTTAATTTTAAAAAGTGCTTATTAATTTAAATCAGACTTTGTCGACTAACTTCAAGTGGTCAGGTCAAACACTGACTACAGGAAACCTGTATCCACGGTATCTTTTCTATACGTGTATATTTTCAAAAATATTTTACTTCTTTAAGATTAGAAGTCGAGTTTTTTGCCAGCCCTTTAAAAGGCCGCGGTGATTTAAAAGGTTTCAGTTTTCCCAGTTTAATCATCTAGGATTTTCTGCAGATAACCTCCGTAATTTAATTCTTTTTCATTTGTCAATTTCCATCTTGTAGTTAGTGACCGTTATCTACAGGGTGGGATACTTTATCAATAGTATATACCACACAAGTGAACAGTTTTCGCGCAATCTTATTGGTAAATATCCACCACTGTTGACTTCCACTTTGGTGAATAATTGTTAATTATTCATAGCCTGCAGTTATCATGAGTATTCAGTCGCCATTGGCCCTATAAATGCATTATTACGACAGTTCCTTTTATACCTGAAATTTTCTCAAACCTCTGTCATCTTCATACGGTTTTCACGTGTGTATTGTTTTCATGTTTGCTTCTTTGAGAATTCGTCCATGATAAAATTTAGGGTGAAATTGAAGCTTGAAGGTGAAATTAGCTAGTCAGACGTAAATATGACTGGCAATTTAGGATTGATATTTGTTATTCTAGATGTATTGAACTGTAAGGGTTGTGAGAAGGGCAATACATTGCAGAACAATTATTCGCTGGGCACTTTTAAAGAAAAAAACGAGTTTCGTTTTATCTTTGAATTCTTTTTGAAATTTTTCCACTGATGTCTAAAAGGGTTTTTGATCAGTGTTATCGTGACATAGTGATTAAGTTTTTAAAATATTTACATTGATGGACACTGATGGATATGTGCATAGTGCAAGCTAGTTTTACTGAACTGATATGATATGCAAATTTAGCGTTGGTCTACATGCCATCCGCCTGGGTATTTGACACCTGTTCAAGAAATGTGAACTTACAAGACAGATCCGGAACCAATAAAATGCCAAAACAATTGTTAGAACTTCAAGTTATGCGCGGTCATCAACTTTGCAATTTACTTGACAATATTAATTTTCGTCCGTGTTGTTGGCGCGGCTTCGCTTTCCAAGTTATTGGATTAAACGGCCGATGAGAACGAGTCAATAACTGAAGGTAACTTGCTTTTGCCTCCAGCGAGATCATATTTCATTTCAGGTGTGCGAAATTCCTTCAAGTGCTAAAACAAGATGTATTTCAATTTAGCTGGGGGCGGTAATCAGGCAGCTCACACGCTACGATGTTTACCGTACCGGTCATTTCGCTTAGACTGCGGGTTGTGTGGCAATGTTGACAAAGTAGTTTCTTTAAGATGAAATCGGCCTGGTTGGATCAAAATCTATTACATTTCACGTATTTTATGTATCAAGCAGTAGTGTATTGTTAAAATTTTCATTTCATGCCCTAGAGCCGTTAAATAAGCCGCAATTACCTTTAAAATAGCCTTTTAGCAGCCTTCGCAACGTCTTTCAATAGACGCCAACTTCATCTGTGCTAGTCTTTGCAGATATTCAGTTTTTATGGGGTGAAAATGAGGGCGGCAACATTTGAAAAAAAAAACATATTTGAAAGCTTATTTTGGCGTTACGAGTAAAAATTTATCCGCGTTTAGGAAAATGTTTTTATATAACCGAACTCCGGCCGCGGAAAATGTTGAAATTAACTTTGTAAATTGTCGCTTGTAGATTTTCTAATATTTTAATTCGAAACTCCCGTACAGAGTTTGGCCACAAAACTTTGAATATCAGACTCCTTCTCGGTGAATTTAACAAAATCGTGGAGAACACCTGTTTTGCAGGGTGTTTTGTTTTCGCATGCGGTTTCATTTTATTTATTTTCAAACTCATCTATACGGGGCTCATGTTATACATCTTATTACCAAGCAGTTTGATTGCCAAGCGAGTGCAAATGAGATCTCTACGTGTTTTGGAGAGACACACGCTCGTGAACAACAGAAAAGCATATTAGTTTATTTTGGCCTGTACCGCCTCAAACCACTGCACCCGCAGTAGTTATAAAACAAAACCACAAGTTAAATTTAGCTTTGGTTGGAGGATACGAACTTTTATTACTCTCTATTTTTTCAAATCGCAGAGTTTTTTCTGCAAACGCGATCTCTTTTGTCGTTTACTTGATAAATGTCAGATGAATTTTAATTTTGTATTTTTCTGTTTTGACGTAGTCCTCTTTACAAAAATGAAACTTTTATCACAACACTCAACTCATTCACCTAATTGGATAGCATCCACTGTAAGTGTTTACTCGTTATTCCCAAAGATTGACCAGAGTCTGATTTCTCCTTACAATTTCAACACATTGTCAAACAAAAAGGTGATGAGAATAATGAAAAACATCAACTGAGAGATAATGATGTACGCCAAATTCAACACGATAGAGGCTTGTCAGTAGCTTAGTTTATCAATATAATGTTCAATTTTACTCCATAGAAAATATAATTGTATGTAAATAAGAATATTGTTAACTGACACACAGGAAACTGATCCAAGACACTTCACTCACAAATAATCAAATTAAATACAAACAGTGATCAAAATTAAGGATCTTTTCGCTGAATATACCTAATAAGGATATTATTATTATTATTAGCGACAACTACACTCGGTGAATGTATTTAATCCACGTAATGAAAATCATTTATTTTTTCCACGCCCTAAATTTACAAGTCGCTTAGAAGCGCTTTAAATTAAAAACCAAAACTCTAATTATCGTCCAATCGCTTAAATAAATAGTTGCTAGGTCTTGTTAAGGGAACGTGCTGTTTAATCAAAGCAGCGAAACAGAGAGGTTTTAAAGGTAGTGTTATCTTAGTTACAACGTTGACGGCATGGAAGATTTTTGTTTCATTGTATTGGTGCTCATTACGCGTAGCATTAATCTTGTCGGTAGGCCATACGAGTTTATGTTGCACGATTTCACGGGTGCCAAGATTTTACCAAGAGTATATTTTAAGGAGGCGCGGTGGCCTAATGGTTAGCGCGTTCGCCTCCGAGTCGAACGGCCCGGGTTCGAGGCCTGGCCGGGGCGCTGCGTTGTGTTCTTGGGCAAGACACTTTACTCTCACAGTGCCTCTCTCCACCCAGGTGTACAAATGGGTACCGGCGATTTTACTGCTGGGGGTAACCCTGCGATGGACTAGCATCCCATCCAGGGGGGAGTAGCAATACTCCTAGTCGCTTAATGCTACGTAAACCGGGATAAGCTGCGGCTGTATGAGCCTCATGGCTCGGACACAGACTTTACCTTTTTTACCATATTTTAAGGAGGAAATGCATGTTCTTGTTTAACTTTCGTTCCACTTATTGATTAATGTAGATATTTTCCCTTTATTGTTAAACATCTTTTGTCCACTTTATGTTTGCAATTTCGAAGCTTAAAAATGCATTGCCTGTGTATATCGTAGAACCACAATTACTCCTCCTTCCTTTTGAAAGCTTAACAACAAGAATACATAAATTAAATACATAAATTAGAAATTACATTTTAAGCTTAAAGGATTTGTTTTTTTACTAAAAAATACTGTCGACTCGCTCGTGGAATACAATTGCTAGTGACGCGGAAGTTGTTTCATGCAGCATCCACAAAACACCATCAAGTGAAAACGGTGCTGTTTTGAAAAGCTTTTTCCACGTTCCTCGTCAGAGTGTCGCCATACGAAAAGAGTTCCTGTCTGACAAAACCGCAGGCAGTAAATTATTTTGGAAATTGGGCGTTCGATTAACATTGCATTCTAAAAACGGAAAAGGCAAAGATGTAATGTTTTTCAATCAGTGCGAGAGTAAAGAAGATAAAAGATTGTTACAGGTTTATAAACGTCTTCGGTGACCAGACCTCTTTGGAGGAGGGGGGGGGGGGGGGGGTGAAAAACATGTATTTGCTGCGAGAAAGCATAGCATACCATTCTAGAATACTTTTGCGAAAACCTTTTAACGGATAATCAATTGTCACAATTGAGTGCATTCTGAGTGCATTCTGCTAAAGGTTGTGTCTTTAAAAAAGGTATCAAACACTTTGTAGATATCAATATCATCTTTGGCACGGGCTATCAGTTAAGTGGCTGTTTGGATAGACAATGTGAAGAAACTTTTAGATTCATTTGCTATTATTTTTTACTAATTGGCCTTAAATCATTAGCACCAGTTGAACTGTCGGCAAATACTTTATGCAATTAGGTGTCAAGTTTCTAACACAGTATCAACCAATGTTGAAGTTACAAACGCAAACATTGGATTTGGGGCTTGTCCTGCGGTCCCAATTTGGAAATGCAGCTGCCTTAAATGCATCTTAGATAGGTTTGCTGGCCAAATTACCAAATCATGTGTCTGTAATTACACCTTATCTCAACTGCACGCGATGTAAGTTTGAATTTCACAACAACGATAACAACATCACCAAGACTTGATGTCCTAAAGTTAGTATAGTTGTTTGGCTCTGGCAGAACTTGGTTAAGACAAGCTCTTCTCAACTCATTCGCTGTATGCCATGCCTGCCCCTGTTTCAATCACTGAGTCCCCTTCAAGTGCGGTAAGTGTCTTTATTCCTAGTGAAATCCTAAAACCACTGTATGTATTCTGGAGAAGAAGCAGAGCTGTCAAGTGTTTGCCTTTTATCGTGATGCGATTTAACGAGGGCAGCGTTTATTGCTTCATTCATTTTCTTCACTTAAGCGTAAATGAACGGCGTGTGATTAAGCATTTCAGTGTTCGGAAACTGCTGTTAAATAGTAGTGTAATTGTCCTTGTAAAGTACTTGACCTTTTCTAAACTTTTTTGAAGAACCTTGATACCACCTATAATTTTATGGTCAAATAGAAGAGCACAGGTTTGGAGAACAGTGCGGCGATTGAAAATTAGGGAAATGCATCTCAACTAAGAAATTTCATGCTTCTTGAAAAAATACTTTTCGTTTCGTTTTTTCGTTAACAATACTCATGTGATGACTTAGTTTTTTCTATACCCAACAACAATGATGTTGAGAGTATTTTTTGAACAGATCCTTCAAAATAGCGAATCATGGTCGTTACAGCTAGTACCTTACGCTTCATGGGAAACTCACCAAAAATTCACGTATCGCCTACTCACGAATCATGCAACCAAACACGAATAGCGCTTCCATGTCAGAACACTCGACACACCACACACTTCATAGTTCTCTTGCGACGTTTATCAATCTTCTCAAACAACACCAAGTGTTAACTCGAAGCTTAGAAAGCCTCTTGGCGTCGATTTTAGACACGAAAACCTGGAGGTATGTCGCTTAATTTGGATGATTCACAAATCGCGCTGTCACTGCGTCAAAGCACTGAAGCACGCGCTGACACTGCGTCAGAGCACTGAAGCACGCACTTCACGATGCTCTCTTGAAGTGTAATTTATATGGTAACTTTCTTCTCGTTATAAAAACCCTCTGGCGTTGATATTTAGACCTGAAGTGCCCGGTAGTTTGTCAGTTAATCTATATGCTTTACGAAGCGCCCTATCATGTTATGCAAATTAAGTGTTCTAAAATGACATTTCTATTATCTTCTAGGAAGGATATACCTTTTTTGATCCCGTTTATAGCGGGAGAATCGTTACTGATATAATAATACCTTAACACAGATCCAGAGACAAAAATATTATAATTTGAACAGTGTTTTCATCGGTCTTTAATGTAATAGTTCACAAAACAATTTGTGTTGCGTGACTGTTTAAAAACAAAGTAAGGCAAATAGCTTTTCCGTCGAGTGCTATTTGCCTTAAATGGACTTCCTTTCAAGTGAAAACTGTCGATACCTAAAACATAAACAGAAGTGTGCATTAACCTTTAGCTTAGTCATCGGTCAAAAATAACCAGTGAGGATGTGTTTAACTATGGCAACTGTCATTTCTAAAGAAAGGTTCATATCGTCCGCGTGTCACCGACGGGCAAACGTTTTGGAAGGCTCTAAATTTAAAGCAACACCAGGTCGACCGCGAGGCGATAAATATATTATTTTTAGCAAAAAATGCGCGGAATTGTTCTGACTCGCTATTTTGTACTTGGTGTGAGTTTTGTTTTTCTTTTGTATTTTTCAATGCAAAACAAAATTTTTACAATCGAATTAGAATGAAGTTATTAATTATTCACATACTCACGACAGATGGTGGCGTGTTGTTACTGAGCTCCATATCGGCTCCATATCTAGGATACAAAACTAATTATTGTTTGAAACGTTCGCCTCATTGTCCTTGTATCATCTAAAGATCACGTCTCCAACTGCTCTAACATAATCGAACCTTGTCATCGTACCGAATGCGAAAACCGCACTTGCATCGTGTAGACCAACATCAGCTTAAGATCGTGAGACAGGACATGTAATCCGTGACATTTAGCTCGATAAAAACAGTTTCTATCGACGAGTGAACAGTTCGTCGCCCGCAGTGTTGTTAGATCGCGCCGAGCCGAGTACACGTAACTGTAGTACAAACACAAATTAGTTCCAAGATGCTGAAGATGGTAAGAGCAGTGTAAACATTTGCGAAACATTTCCGCTACATGTGCTGGCAAACCTCATATTTGCGTAATAGATTTGCAGAAGAAATTCAAGCTTAGTTTGTATTCTATGGTCTTCTATGTGAATGAAACTCGGCGTTCGGGCTACAACGGAGTAGTCACGCGTGAGCTGCGTTTGTCGTCCCCCCCTTTTCGGTGACATGCATCTAACACCTGACATTACCTTTCTCAAACAGTTTGCCCGTATCGCCCGGGCGTACAGCCAACAAGCGGCTGATAACATAGTTCTTTTTGTTTCCGTTTTAGATCATGGCGGCGTTCAAGAGATGGCGGTCGAAGTACAAGCGCTACAAAAATCAAATTCCCGATCAAATGAGGAACAGAATCATCTTGCACTATGGACTCTTCAAAATAACATGGGATTGGATGATTCTCATACTAGTCCTTTATACAGCAATTGAAGTACCATTCGTATCCGCCTTTATAATCGCGCGTGACGACGAAGGAAAAAACGCCAGTAAGTATAATATTGACAAAATAATGTGCCGCTAAGATTGTACTCAGCTAATGTGCGCGCGCGTTGTGAGTGTGTCCGTTTTATAAACCTCCTTGTTGTAGTTATCAGCATTATCAGTGTGCTAAATTCCAGCCTGCGGAGTGTCGTAATTAGGCCGTACAGGTCATTTCAAATTTTTGCGCTTAGGTCATCTAATTGGTATTTTTTTTTCTCCTTCGTTTATCAGATGGAAATGTCTTTGAACTTTATTTATATTGTCTTTCTCGTGACCTGTAAGGAACTTCGAACGTTTTTTTTTAAGTCGACGCTGAAATAATTGAAGTTTACCCAGTTGATGTGTATTTAGTTGATGTGTGATTAGGGTCAGCTATAACTCGTTCCCTAGTGTTGACAAACTTAGCTTCATTTGGACCTTTCTTTGAATTCTTTCTTAGTTTCGTTTACAATATAAATAGTTCTTGGAAACTCGTATTTTTTAAAGGATGTGTTAACGAAGTAAATATTTCTAGAACAAAATAAATATTATTTTCTTTTCAGCAGATATAAAATAGCATATGTTAATATATCATTACTGGCTGAAAAGCACTAATTTTGCCCTTCATAAACTGGCAAAAAATGTGCATATTAATACGTTTGTCTTCTACTGTCGATGAAATTTTCAATAATGCTTAGACAGTCTTGGCTTAATGCTCATCACACAACACTTCACAAGCACTTATCAGAAATATTCAAACATCTCCTCTTCACTATATCTTCACTATACATCTTTGCGATCATTTAACCTCCTTCATTTCAAGCTATCCTCATACATTTATGGTAGAAACAGATGGCTCCGCATTTTTAAGGGATTTCGCTCACTAATATCACTCGCTGTTATATCGCGGTTTTTTGCGCGGAAGCATGTCGTGTGATACGCAATTAGGAGAGCCTGTTTGCATTGTGGTTGTAATTGTTAGGACAAAACCTCGTTCGTTTTGTTAGGACAAAATAGCCAGTCCTTATTTGTATGCAAATCGACAGTATTTGAGTTAGGGTGCAAGTCAGTGGGAAAGGTGGGAATTGTAAATGATTGTTTATAGCAATGATTCTTTATATACCTTTGTGCTGAATATATCTTTTTACTTGAAACTGTTTACACTGATATTACAACGAACCCGCGTAAGAGTACTGTGAGAGTTCCATATTTTTTTCACATATAATTATCCCTCTATTAAAAAATGCCCATCAATAATTCATCCTTGCTTCACATCATATTAGCAGGACTGCTCTTTGAAAAAGTCTTTATTCCATATGCACAAGTATGATCTCGAACTTGACCGGTAAAATTCGTTTTCTATGATCACTTTCGAGAAGTAAACACAGTCCCTCTTAGTGACGAGGAAGTCGCCAAAGCATTTCTTTTGTTGCAACACTGACAGCCTCTTCGCCGGCCGTTCAAGAAATCGATTTGCGTCTTACTTATAAGTGAAAATGTAAGCTAAAGCAATAAAGTCAGAAAGGAATTCAAACGGGCCATGGATGGACACAGGTCGCACACGATTCATTATCAGTTGGCATTTAATCATTTTAGCTGTCATCACGTACCAAGCTCAACACCTGTTCTTGGCGGGAAATCCGCTTTGAGCCACAGTCTAATAACTTCAAACAAACTGCCGGTGTCTTTTGTTTTCAATACTGCATTTAAAATTTCCCGTCAAATAAAAAATTCCCGCCAGACTTGTATATACAGTAATTACACCTTTCACCATATTGACATTATCTTGTCATTTAAATGTCTCTCAACCAAGCCTATTGATATAGTAATATTTGCAGCCTAACTTATTAAGGGCAAGGGAGGTGGAGAGAAAATAGCCTTTTTTACATAGTTAGTAACCTTTTTATAACAGCGAATATCGATTATTTTGGGTGCAATTGAACAGGGGATACTCTTTCCAGGTACTGTATCTTCCAGATACAAACCCCGGTGGGGCTGAAGGGGGTGGGGAACTGCCATTTAAAGGTGGCGGAGATTTTCGACCCCCGTGAAAGGCCTAATGTTAAAGCCTACTACTAGAAAAAAGTAAAACAAAAAGTAATTGTAAACTAATGTTTTTGCTCCACTGCCAGTGTTAAAATAGCTGGTAGTTTGTCTACATCTACATTTTATTAAGTCGGTAAAAGTCCATTCGGATATCACACCAACGTCTTAACATAATTACAGTGATTGTTCGATAAAAAAATACAATGTAGAGACTAATTTATTCCTGAGAGGCCCATCTTGCATGCGCCATCCATCATCAAAATTGGGATTGCTAAGGAAATCCAATCAGAATGCACTTTTTATCGCGGTCCAGTTTGCGATTAATTGTGCCTTTTACATTTCATAAGACTGTGATCATTGACTGCGTCGCGTGTTTTCTTCACAGCTGAAGATGGTTCATTAGATTTCTTCGAGACGTTAAGACGTCGATACCCAGAAGCTTATCCTCTACTCTACACTGATCTGATCATAGACTTTCTTTTCATGATCGATATTCTGATGAATTTCCGCACCACTTATGTGAAGGAAGGCGAGGTCCTTATAACCAATCCGTGGAAGATTGCAGTTCATTATTTAAAGACGTACTTTGTAGTGGATTTTGTAGCTGCCATTCCCTGGGACTTACTAGCCAGCTTCAACTCTGGAACGGAAGAGGTTAGTGCCTAGAATGCGAAACTTACCTAACAGAGGAAAACAGTTGTTAAGCCAAACAAAAACGTGAACCGATGAAAATGCACGAGAGCTCAAATAGTCGAGTTCAACATTTATCTTAGCCTGCAAATACAGCCGCCTCTCATTCGCCCTCGCATGTAGTAGCTAGACTACTCTTATCTTATCACGTCGAATTTGAACCTGCTTAATTTTCCTTGAGATTCACTAGTTTGCCAGGCCGATGATGTAAACTAGCGGTGTATTCCAGCACGTCTGAACGCGCGATGTAGTCTTTCATTCACAGTCATTCATTGACTTTTGTCTGCCACTGTTCTCGTTTAATACCGCCATTCTTTATAAATTTTCAAACGTATCTTATTTTTGTCTTTCCTTTCTAGAACACGATGTTATTTAGCCTTCTAAAGACTGCTCGCTTATTACGACTGTTTCGCGCCGCGCGTAAACTGGATCGAAACTACGAGTACATGACATCGCTGCTGTTCCTAATGATCATGTTCTTTATGCTAGTCGCTCATTGGCTGGCTTGTATCTGGTATGCAATCGGGCAGCAAGAAGGCGTGAAATACGACGGCTTATCCTGGCTTAGTATTTTGGGTTATCAAATGGAGTTACCCATTGATCAGACCAGTGGGCCCACCCTAGAGACGCGGTACTTGACGTCACTTTACTACGTCATGACTCTGTGTACTACTGTAGGGTTTGGAAATGTTTCAGCGAATACAGACGGCGAGAGAATTTTCTCCATATGCTGTATGCTGATGGGAGGTAAGCCGTATTTGTTTGCTCTTGTGTATGTGTTCTTTCAGGAGGATTTTGTTAAAAAAGTGCGGCCATTTTCTTTTCAAGACGCGCCATGATTGATTTAGCTCACTTACAGCAAGAAGTTCAACGACTTATTTAGTTCTATTTCCAATAGCAAACATATATCAAACGTGACATCGAAGTTTTTGGTTTTTTGTTGTCATAAAATTTAATATTTTTAATTGGTAATAGGTTTAACAGTGATTCCCCGGCCATTTAGAATGTTTGATCGATTTTTTTTGTAAGTTGTGTAACAAGATTGCTTTGCTTTGCAGCTGTGATGCACGCTGCCATATTTGGCAATGTGACAGCCATCATTCACGGACAGTATTCAAGTAACTTCCGGTATCGTAAGGAATCTCTGCAGATCAACGAATTCGTTCGATATTTTAAGATTAAGAATCCGCTGGCCAGGAGGCTCAGGGATTATTCGCGTCACACTTGGTCACAAACAAAAGGAACAGACATGGCCAAGGTTAGTATCACGTGATCACGCGGCCTTGCTCTTCTAACGTTATTGTAGAAAGAAAATCCAAAGCGAATGCACTAAACGTCCGTGTAGCGAATCAGATCATATCATATTTTCTCGAGCATTTTAATGTATTGAAATGATTAGTAAATCAACTGTAAAAGATTGCTTTCCAAAAATAGAGATAAAATTACGAGAAAAAAAAAACTGCTCAATGGCTTTTATTGAAATGGTCATAAATAAGGGTAAAAAAAATAAAACCACCTTGCACAGCGGATTTTCCCGCAAAGTTTTAAGTTAGAGCCACTTTGTCATAACGAGTAGTACACATAAAAGTACTTCTCCATAGTTTTTATTGCAAGAGTCAATCACAAGGGTTTAATTAAACCAGAAACTTTAAAGGACATGTTTTTAGAGTTCCCAATGATTCCGGCACTTGGTAGAAATTAAATAATGGCGATGGACTACCCGTGCATCTTTGTGGGACCTGTCGAGATTATCTGCTAATGGTATATTGAATTTCAGGTTCTCCAAAAGTTCCCAGATGGCCTTCAGTACGAAATCCATCTTCATATGCACCTCACTGTTCTGTCGCATTCATTTCTGTTCCATGATTTTGAAGATAGCTGCTTGAGAGCGCTAGCAAAGAAAATGCATCGACACCATCACCTCCCTGGCCACCAGATTCTACACGATGGTGATGATATTGACTCTGTGCATCTCGTGAGACGAGGAAAAATAGACATAATGATGTACAATGAGCCACGAGGAAGAATCAGTAAGTTTGTTGTCAATAATTTCTGTGAATTATAGGTCTAATATTCCTGTATCGGAAAAATTGAAGAATTATATCTTTTTAGATATTTTAACTGCAGCGTCGCTGTGTATATCTTAGCTAGTCTTGATATATTTTGGGGAGCCCGTACGGCGGCTCAAAACACAAATGACGAGTAGAAGTGGTTTGGGATACTACACACTAAAATATCTCGTTAGAGATGTATTATCAGACACTTTTAACCGTATGTAGTGTTGCACGGCGTCATGAGGATGGACTGTAAATGCCTATTAACCTTGTCTCCTATAGTACAGATATCGTCCTCGTTTCGCGAGTTCTTACTGACCCGTTGTTGCAAGAAAAAAAAAACATGTTCTGTTTTCTTGTTGTGAAAGCCGCAAGGGTGAGGTTGTGCACAGGATGCGTGTCTCAGACCAAAAGGAAGCGCAGTCCCCTCACTCTTAGAATATAGTCAACATTATTCTTTTGGCAAGCAGACACTGAAATATTTTTTTTGCCTGAGTTTATTTTGTAAGGGGGTAAAAATTGCACGTGCGAATTAACAGGGAACAGTTTTGGAACATTATTAGATGTTTCTGCCGTTTACCATTGCCTTAAAACAGCTTTTATTCGTGTGTTTTCTAGGGGAAGGAGATGCTTATGGTGCCAGCTTGAGGCAAATTTCGTCAAGACCACGAGCAGTAGTCACCTTACGAGCCTCCACTTGTGTGGACTGTCACGTGATCAAGTTAAGAGATCTTGAAGATGTCATGTCGTCATTCCCTAATCTGCGCGCGCAGCTGTTAAGTATGATGGATGCCGCTGATCACAATGATTTGTATGATGAGGTAATATAGAGACCTGGCTCTTCGTTTTTATTAGAGCACTGTACGAGTAGTCACTCTCTTACCTCGGTCCAGTGTTTTCACGGTGACTAAAGAATATCTTCAGCGTGAGAAACGAAAACCCAGACAGACAGCCCTTTGTGAATCCAACAAGAGAAAATATTTGTTTAGTTTTAAGGGTTTTTTTAAGGGGGGGGGGGGGATTAGGGCTGGGGGTGGAGTTAAGGAGGAGGGGGCATTTTACTACCTCATTAAAACCTGCCGACAGATATTGATCAATTTCATTGTTGCTACCATAATTATGAGCGATGTCTCTGAAGTAGAATGGAGTTCTGTTTTCGTTCGCAACATCAGTTTTATTTTTTGTACTCACTGGTACTTACACGTAATTCCTGCTGCAGCACATCACTACAGAATGAGTTTTTCTCTCTTTTTTCCTCTCGTAGGGTGTTACAAACGGAAATGGTAACGGAGACGTCTATGGAACTGACAAGAATGGCTCAGGATTGCATGCAAAGCTTGGGTCAGACCGAAAACACTCGTGTACGCACAAGAAAAACCGGTTACTCGTGGACCAAGAGTATGAAATGAAACCAATGCTCGGTGTTCGCAGCAGTAAGTTATTAGAACCCAAACCTTCTCACAGCTCGAAAGAAAGACTGGGCAATGGAGACCTGAAGAAATATAAAAGCGTAACTTCCATGGAGGACAACACATCTGCTGAACCAAGTGGACGGTTTATTAATGTAACACAGTTGTTAACTGATATTGAAATTGAATCTCCTGATGATATTAATGAAAATATTAGAACTATTAACGAGGTTATTGAAGACGGTGGGGTCTGTGAAGGAGATTTTTCAGAAGAAGCTCCTCAGCATAAGATAAGCACGGCTAAGTCAACATGTTCTGACTGTAAGACGGAATTTCGACCCACAAAAAGCACGGACTTGGAGGAACGTTTTCAAGAAATGACATCTAATATGCAGAGATTAGAAAGCAGGATGGAAACTCTTATATCTCTTTTAGAAAGAAGTGGAATTGGCGCGACACCTCCAACCCAGGTGAGAGGAACATTAGAGGAAAGAGATCTCAATTGTACCGTGACGTCGGTTTGAGACTTGTACTGCTATTTTGAATATGCATGTATTTGATACCAAGAAGTTAAAACTTCACACGCATGCTGCGTCCAGTATTCGATTATTCACCCGGTCACTAGGTGACCCGTGCGAATATTGTCCTGCGGGCAAAGGCTGAGAAGGTTTTCAGAGCTACTGTATTTCCCGAGTGATACAAATCCATGTGACTGCAAATGAGATAAATCTTTTGACAAGTAAATGCGAAAAGAGGGATATTTTTCCATCGAATCCGAATGACTCGACGTGAGAAGTCGAGAAAACTCTAGAAATTATTTACGTTTTACAATTTTCGTGTACAATTTAAGTTTGAACGGCAAGATTTCCACAGAAACACGAAATAGTTTCACGTCGAAACGTTAGCCGCTTTGCTATAACTAGTAGCACTAAAATCAATCTAAGTTACGTATTAAGATTTCCGTGCGTTTTTTCCACATATACAATCAAGATAAAAGTATGTTGGTTGGTTTATATTATAAATTACAAAATGTGCTTTCGGAACGAAAGCTGAGAACGACAAATAGTAGAAGAAAGTTCAACGTTATTTGAAAAAAAAGTTCAACGCTCTTACATGTCTGAAGTTTCATACTTCAATACTACACTGTCCTTTCCAGCACACATTTTTCTAAACTTGTACAGGAATATTTCGAATTTTTAATATATTCAAATTTTGAGCACAACTCGATCCCAAACTAAAATTTTACTTGAGAAATTCTTGTTACTCATGGTTTTCACTTTTTTAGAAATTGAATTGAAATCCAAACAAATAAAACTAAGAAGCTGAACAAAAAAAAGAGTTATCTACCTTAGGATGGTTCGGGGCAAGGTCTATTTCATCGAGGTTTTTATACAAGGAGTAAGGATTAATTAACAGTTAATCAATTGGCTTAAAAACCGTGCCATCTCTTCTCTGTCTTGGAACGACTTTGGTCAAATTTACAGCTCCAACTAGATTATCTATTTTCAACACATCACGTTTTAGTAAAGAATTGCTCTGAGTCGTTCTTAAAAATTTTTTTCCTGCAAAGTTGAAATATAATCTTTAAATAACTACACCGTTATTTGTCAAGAAAAGCATAATTTCTAATGAGAAATGTTAGTTTTCATAAAAATTTGTAGCAGTTTTTAAAAGGAACGTACTAATTTGTAGAATTTGTAAATATGAATTTTTATACCGTTGTAATGTTTTTGGAAATATCTGTGGGCCAATGACTATTTATTACCACAGACAGGAAATTTCTATTGTAATATCTTCAGATAAATATGTGCAATAAAGATTGTGTTGGATACATTGTGCCTTGCTTTTTATGATGTATCAGTAATCATTTTTTTGGATACTGAATAAATGAACCACTTATGAAATTTAGCATGGCTCACTGAAACAAACGAAAACAAAATCTGAGTAAAAGGTCGTGGCTCGGAGCTCCTTAAAGGCACGGGTTTTAGCCAACTTAAGGCATGGGAAATGGCCATCAAATTCGGTAAAATATAAAAAATAGCCCCTTGAAACAGTGAAGGAACATTTCAAAAACACAACAAAAGAAGGTACGGATGGCCAAAAGCTACGAAGATTGAAACGGATTGCGATTTGGGTTTTTGAAATATTGTTGGGCTGAACAGTTTTCAAAGTTTTAAATCTCGTTTGCTTGTAACTTTAATTTATAACGCCTGGGAGACACATTTGGTTGCAATGAAGCTATGGTTTTGTCATTTAGATCCATAGAAGTAATACAAAAGAAACTTGTCTCAGCCGTGACACAGTCCCTTTAATGTGCTTAAATCTAAACTGACCTCATGCAGTAAGAGTCCTGCATAGTAGGGACGGATCCAGAAAATTCAAAAAAAGAAGGGGCCGAAAAAAATGTGGTGAGAGCGCACACCTCGTACCTGGTGCACATCTCACCTGGGACAAGCCACTCTTCCGTTGCAGTGTATTTTATACTACTCAAGTGTCATAACACCACTTATTCCTATTTCTTTCTTTCCTTGATGTAAGCAAAGCAGCAGTGAATTGGATGACTCCTGTATGTTTTGTAGGTTTACCTCGCGCATTTTGATTTTACAGTGCCGAGTAACAGTCCGTTTTCACTGGGAACGGGCCAATTCTTATCAATGAACGAGAAAAGTCTCTAGTCTATTTGGTGATGTATATCCAGATTCCCAGAACAAAATGTCAAATAAATGTGTGACAAATGAGCAGACCATTCAAAGAACATAGTAAGGAGAATCTTGAACCAAAATCTGCGACACTTTCAATTGGGACACAGTTCCATGGTGATATTCCCGTTGCCTTTGATGCTCCTTTTTGCCCCTCTGGATGTTGTTTATTGCTATCCTGTTGTCCAATCGTCCAAACCAATGACATGTGAAGTGAAGTGAAGTGAAGTGAGGGTGAAGTGAAGTGAAGTGAAGTGAAGTGAAGTAAAGTGAAGTGAAACTTTATTTATACTCGGAATTCCATCAATTACAATTGGTTTTTATGAAAGCCGAGTAAGATTTAAAAATTTAAATAGAGTTTAATAACACATAAATATTAAAGTGGGACAAACAACATGTGTTGGGCGGCCTTAAGGGACGGACCGGGGTTGGGCAATTTCTTCTGAGCAAGATTTTTTTTCTGCAAGGATATTTGCAAAAATTATTTTTCCAACATAATCCTCCGAAAGATACGTTTTTGCGCAATCCCCGTTTACCTGGCGAGGCTTGCTTGATTTTTTATCTCCTTCTTTTCGTGTGCAAGATTTTTTTCGCAATTACCAACCCCCACCCCTCCCTCCTCAACAATTAAACGGTCTGTCCCTAATTAGCGTCTCAGACTGCAGCTTGAGAACCCAGGGTGTCCAATTTCGTGACGTCATTATTTTTGATACCACTTAGCTGAGGTTGTGTCACAGGTCATTTTATCTCGAGTGAGCCTTGGATTGCGTATCTCTCAGCTTCGCACGCAACAGACAGTATACAGCGTTCTGGAAGTTTGGGAAAGCGATTTTTAAACATGACTCGTTCGGCGAAGATCTTGCTGCTTCTGGTCATTTCTATGGTGTACATTTCCACTGTCCGAGGTGAGTTACAAAACATTTTATTCAGTCACAGGATGCGAGATTTCGAACGTGATCGGAGATAGCTGATTATGCTCTCTTTGTTATTTACATCATTGTAAGAAACAATCACACTGTAGTTGTATTTACGGGTCACGAATTCCAGCGGCAAGTACTTAATAAAAGCTGTGAGGAGTTTCTGAAGTGAAAAAGGGAGGTTTAAATACCGTGTTTGTTGAAATACGCGCGCACATGTACACATGCCAATTTCATTTGCTTTACAAATTAATTGCAAATAGTGCAGTGGAAAAATTTTGGCAGCCGTCATCTTTTGACCTTATCTAAACAATAAAGTGTTTGTTGATAAGCATAAGCTTCTTTCGACCAAAATAGCTTATACTTTTCTTCAAACCTACACATGTAATATCCTAGATGCGCTCCAATGCTGCGGGTATTTCACGGTCTTCGACGTTTCATGGCAGACGTGGGGTGTGATTACCCAGGGTGATAAATACTCATATTTCCTGTGTAACTGACAGACGGCCATTTAATATATTTTCAGTCCTCACGATTCCTCAGCTAGGTAACAGTGCTCTTTCTTATCGCTTTATAATGACAGCCACTACCTATCATCGAATGTTCTCTGAATGGCGTTTCAGGGCGGCCACTCTCGCGGATGTGATTTATCTTTCTTGAGATCAATTCCTCATTTAGGAGTTCCTTTTTGCAATGAAGAGAATTTTTTTCAGCCAGTATGAAGTATTTGAAATTCTCATCTGCGTGATTAGGATTATTCAGTGTGAAGGGGCACCATGTGTTTCAAAAGGGTTAAGTACTTTAATTCCAAATCCAACGACACACCTAAGGGAAAGGTAGAACACCCAGTTATCTACATCAATAACCAAAAATACAAGAGAAAAAAACAACTAGTCGAGAGGGTCATTGGATTCAATGAAACACAATCTCATCAAACAACCTGTGACCAGTTTGAAACAAAAATTTCAGCTCTGAAAAAGGTTACAAATTTTTAAAGTGTCATATTTTGTGTAGACCCACCAAAAATTCAAAGAATCGGGTATCACTGAAGAACAGTGGGGACGAGACCAACACCAGGTGTCCGTCTTAATAAAAGATCATCTTAAAGATTATTAAAGTGATCTCAAATCCAAGAGGATTTTGTCATCAGACATATTGATTTCCTCTCGTATTTCCTCCCTTCCTCCCCACCTCTGTATCAGTTGTCTCAGCAATACTATGCATTGTGGGAAATACCCTTGGCGGGATGGATGAAGTAAATCGTCCTCGCGCGGGGTACATTGCCGCTTAGTTAGATCAAGTGTTCGCTAAGGCTTTACTTGCATTTTTGTCAATTTTTTCGATCCTTTTTTCTGTTTATTTGTTTTGCTTGTTTGTTTCATTTTGTGGTTGCTATGAACAAAAAGCGTGGTTCCTCGGAATACTTGATTAAAAACAGCTTCGCAGGATTAACAAAGTTATCTTTCCCCTTCAACTTCAACAACTTCAACTTGGGATCACTTATTCAGTGTATACTATAAATAGATAAACATGGACATAATGAAGTTCCTCATTTAAGATCTATTTGGTGCTTGTTTTTCTGGCAGCTTCTTATTTGAGCTGGGTCACTCGATGCTGCTCCAAAGGTCGCCGAAAAGCCCAAGCGACTAATGATCCAACTTCGTGTAATTCCGACGATTTGTCCCGACGACGATTCAGGAACGTCATGGACCGCATCATCTGCCGACATTCTGAGAGAATTTGTTGTGTCAAAGAAATGCAGAAGTTGAGTTGTCAGAGCGGAAAATACGAGGCATCGTAAGTTATGGCAGAATGAGTTGATGTGTGATTAAAAACCACACAAAATAAAGGGTTTGATTGTTTTTAATATATCATTACTAGTTTTCTTATTATTAAGTTTTCGAAGGTCTTCAGTTCATCTGTAAACTATTGGCTTATAGTTGAATTCCAGGTCGAGAGTTCCGAGATCGAGTCCTGTGTGCAGTTCTCTCGCCACGCAAAAAGTATATGAAAAATGTCACTAGAAATCAAGGCTACTAAAGGGACCTCAAACTAGGCTAAGTTGCCTAATTTTATAATGCTATCTTTTTCTCCTCTGGTAATTTTTTAAATAAAAGCCTCTAACGTAAATTTTAATGCAGAAAATTAGAGCACGTGTTTTGTAGGTGCAAAGGGTCTATTGACAACCCAAAAAGCGCGATGACGCTTTTCTTCTCAAATTTACCTCGGAACTATAACTTTCTGTTATTACCATCACAGGTGAATCCTTTTTGAAGATAAGTATTTTTCTGTTCCTTAGCCTGGGCGAGTCGTGCGACACTTTCAGACCATTTGTTGGTGGAGATGATTTTCGAGAGTGCTGCGACTGCTGTTCTCTGGGAATCCGAGCCAGGGCGGACCCGTATGCGAGCTGTTCTACCGACAAGTTTCCAGAGATCATGTCCAAGAACTTTAGCTTTCCCTGCGTCCAGGCCTTTCACGAGTGTTGCCGTGGTAAGAATAACGATCAACGGTCATTTCTTGCTGTTGTTTTGCTTCTGTATTATCGACTTGTTAAGACACCTTGTTTCTGTTATTTAAATCATCTAAAAAGAACAGGTTTACAAGATAGAATAAAAAAAAACTATCTTTTCAAATGGCCTGTACCACAAAGTTTTACTTGAGGAGAGGGGTTGTAGGTGAACTATTCCAATCAATGTACATCTCTTTACAAATAGTCATTTCCACTTTGAAGCGGTTTGTCTGTAACAACGGGTAGAACTGTTTCAGCTTAAGCCTTGGCTTTCAATACTTTATTCTTGAGCAGAGAAGATCAGGAAACGTTGGTTGAGAAAGCTGCAGTGTTGACCACGGCGCCAACAGTTGCCCGTCGTTTTACCAAACAGATACGACAAAATAACTATATTTACTACATTTATAGAGTGGAGGGGGACAGGGGGGCGGGAGCACGTGAGAAAAGGGGCGGGAAGCGGGATTCCTAAAGTGGCGGGAACCGGGAGAAAACGAGTGAAATTTTGTAACATTTCATTATATTTCGCAATAGACATGGAACAAACAGGAGAGAACAGCTACGGAAAGGGATGGGAGGCGGGAGTAAAAGGTACGGGAGGCGGGAGGTTCAGACCCCCCTGTCCCCCCCCCCCTATAGAGGAAGCCACATCAGCTCTTGCTGGTTTTCATCCGGGTCCTATATTCTGGTCGATTTGGATTTTGGAAATATTGGTTTTTCAAGAGGGAGGAAAACTGGAGAACACGGAGAAAAACCCTCTGAGCAAAGATAAAAATCCACAACAAACTCAATCCAGATATGACGCCGGGACCGGGAATCGAACCCGGACCACATTGGTGGGAGGCGAGCGCTCACCACTGCGCCATCCCTGCTCCCTAAATTAATACAAAGGAGTATTGGAATTTGCCTTACTCGGAGTTTTCTACTAAGAAAAAAATAACTTTAGGTGTACTTTAACACGTTCGATTATCAAACAGAAAGCTTCATTTTTTCTTCACAGGTAACATAACGCTGCCTACGGTTATTCCGACGCTTCCGTCTCGGCAACCAAAGTGTTCTGACAATTTCTGTGAGCAGCTGTGTCGAAAATCACCGAGCGGAGCCGCAGAATGTTATTGTCGTAGCGGCTATGCTCTACAGCCTGACAGAGTTTCTTGTAAAGGTAGGGCAACATCACTGCGTTGCTTTGTCTTGACATTGTGACAAAACACAAAAATCATTCAAAAATCATTCACTATTTAAGACGGAACGTGAATGGATAGACTACTTTGTCCTTGTCCTAAACTTCTTGAAAGCAATTTTAAAAATCTCAACTGAAGAATCCAAACGGAAAATGTCCCATTAACAAAACTAATGGGACTAAATGGATGTTGGGCGCACCCCAGCGTGACATGATGAGGGTGGCGGGAATATACCCGGCAAAGTAAAAAAGATACGGGCGGTAGCAACACATCCTATAAAATACTGAATTAGTTAAGTAATGATACACCCTGCGCGGTAAAGGATGAGCCAAATTTGGCGCGTGTCACAATCGGAAATGGGTGAAAGGTTAAATAAGGGAAGGGATCCATGATTAATCAGCCTGCTACATATACGTGCAAAGCAAAATGTAAGGGGTGCTCCCAAGCCAGTAGTCCTGCTTTATTGAATAAGGGTAGGGTGTGATGGGAAGGAATTTACAGAACTATCGCGCAGTGAATTAATTTCGAACACGATGCAATGTGCACAAGAAATCGTAGAACAAAAAACTTCGATCTACCCGATTATGCATAACTTTTTATCAGTCACGGACTACCAACAATGGAGGCCTGGGTACACAGAGGCTCAAGGCACAAGGGTCAGTTAATGTCGTATGCTATAAACAAGGTAGTTGTTGTAATAAAACAGTTTCACGCAAGACCTTTGGTGTATAAGCAGAGTGTGGACAGAAACTACCCTTTTAAAAACACTGTTGACAGTGGCCTACACAAAAGCCGACTAAACGCTCTTAGTAGATGTAGGTAACTATATTTTACAAGTAAAATTACCATTTGAGCGGACAGCTGTACACAGGCTAGACGGATAACCCTTGGTTAATTTGTCAGGCCAGTCGAAAATCTTACCAGTCAGCACCGCGATGACAAAGGCTGCAGCTATATGCAGACAAGGGATCAATCCTGCACCCCTGTATTAAAGGAATGAGGCCGACAGCAATATGCCCTATTTTGTTGCAGATATCGATGAGTGTCAGACAGGCAGTGTTTGTGCTCCTTTAGAACGCTGTGTCAACATTCCTGGTAGGTACCGATGTGAAAATGAAACTGAGGCAGCCTGCAAACTTGGACAAGAAAAACTGGACGGTAGATGTATAGGTAAGTGGCATGTTTTGGAGGCAAGCGTGGCCGAGAGGTTTAGGGCGCTGGTGTTGTAATCTGGAGGTCACCGGTTCGAGGCCTGCCCTTGCCACTAGCTGGATTTGTTTCTCGGTTGTCCCGAGTTCAAATCCTCGGTCACGCTTTGTATATAGCCAACTGGTCTGCCTCCTGCCAGTTGGGATTTTTAACCTTATGTTCATTTATAAATTGTTTGTTTCCTCTGTTTCAGTGGCATGCCTGTAAACTAGCTATCTCGTTGAGATATGAAGCTAAGTGCATGACCGGCACTATAAACACATATTAATTTTTTTAATTATGTTTCAATAACATGTTAATATAACGAAAAGCTCCTTCCCCTGCCGCCAAACCCTTTGAATCTAAACGTAATCAGTTTTCCGGACATTTCCTTTGTTTCACTTATGGTCCCTATGAACGAAGCAGATTATTTTCTTCCATAATGTAGTACATTCCAACATCAAAATGTAAAGTTAGCGTATCACACCAAAACCAACCGCACCATTTTCTTACCGTGTGTTATGCGTTTCACACAAAATCAATCGCCTCGTTCACATCTAAAACGTCTCGTACGTACATGTATAACATCAAAATTAATGACGTCGTTTGCTTTTTAAGTGCGAAGTGTTTCACACAACCAATCAAATTGCTTCCTGCTTAGTTGCTATGCGACTAACACAAAACCTGTCATATCCTTATATTTTAACTTGTAAAGTGTTCACACCATAACCAATATTATTATACATTAGAATTACTTTGAAACATGTGATTGGTCGAGAGCATTCAGTCAATATACAGTAGCATGTGAACTTGATATGATAACCCAATATCTGCAGCAGATATTGGGTTATCATGTCGAGTTCAAAGTCCTCCTAGTTTCCAAGCCCCTCGTCCGCGTAGTGCTGTCAAACTTTTGAAAATATGGCTGAGCGATTCGCCTCCGTTTCCGAAGAGGAATTGAAAGTTTTGATCGAGAACAAAGATTCTAAAAACACCAAGAGAACAACAAAAACAATTGTAAAAATTCTGAATGATTATTTGAGGGAGAAGAACCTGGAGGAACCACAAGATAAAACCGCTTTGGCCAATGTTCTGACGAAGTTTTAAGCCGGCGCTATAGAAAAAGTGATGGCAAATTGTTTGAAAACGTATAATAAAACAATTATTGAATTCGGTTTTCGCATGATATCTTGAATTATCAAAACCTCGTGTCTGTGTATCTGCCTCAGCCTCGGCTTCGGCAGATAACACAGACCTCGGTTTTGATAATTCACGATAACATGCTCAACCTCATCCAATAATTGCTTAATATCACCTAATGTTCAAACGCGACGCGGGTCATGTAAGCGTTCACATGGCACGATACATAAACACCAATTACAACTGCGGGCTTTTTTACATGTGGATCATTTCGTGAAAATCACGCGCCAATCACATCGCTCGTGAAAACACGTGTCAGTCAAAATAAAAGCGAGGCTGTGATTAATCTGTTCTTTGATTGACAGATATCGATGAATGTGTGCGTGGACAGCACCGCTGTAGTAGTCAACAGACATGCGTCAATAATGACGGATCTTACAGCTGTGCCTGCAGTACAGGTTTCGAAGCCTATGGAAGTTCCTGTTTAGGTCAGTATCCACACAAGGCGCTCATTTGAGATTATTCGAAAATCTAAAAATTATGTCGTTCTGTATCTTAAAATTGTGCGTGGTTCAATGTGGGTACTTTCGTTAAAAAGGAATTTTAATTATACTGAAAAACTGTCATCCACGGTTCATACGAACAACAGAAACAATAACGATAGAAAAGGCTTTCCCGAAAATGTTTGTTTATTTGTGTGCTATTTTTGAATATAACTAACTGTTCAGAAGCTATCTGCAGTTTTAGTCGACGATCTGAAAATTACATTTTATTAGCTACAGTGGAACTGAAAGTATTTGCGTGCTGCTGTTCTTGAGGAATACCGTATCAAGAAATAGTCTATTGTTGTGGCTTAACTTTTTCCATTAAGCACTAGACAATAGTCCTTTTGTTTTTGCATAGTTAGTTTTTGGTTACGCTGAGGGACTTTGGCCGAAGCTAACCGGAAAAGCTCGTGACTAATCGGAAAATTGTCGATCGTGGCAATTTAGCTGCACTGGGGAAGTGGGTAGCGTAAATTTGTACTTGTCAAGTCAAGTTCCGCCACTGCACCCCAAGGAAGAATTTGACGGTGTGCGATAAGATAATTAGTGTCTAATTATTCTCTTGAATAAACAGATAAAAACGAATGTGTAACACAGGAAGCCCAATGCCCACAGTACTCCAGCTGTATCAATACTAACGGATCGTATCGCTGTGAATGCGAAAGAGGACGACAACTACAAAATAACAAATGCGAGGGTAAGATTAACTTAACATGCATCGATAAAGACACCACAGAGGATCAACTACAATGACTGCCGAACAGAGCGCTTAAGTGTCAATGCAATATCTTTTAATGTAATGGGTTATTCAACCACAAAGTAATGTAATAATTATCTTTTTTCATCATCATCATTTCATTACTTCTGTCTTCTTTTATGTACAACCTTGTCAAAGCAATTAAATTTTTTTTTAACTACTCAGCTCGTTTAGTTTATTTCTACTCTGAGTAGTTTTTTTGCCTATTTTAGTTAATTTATTTTATGCTGTAATTTATCTTATATTTAATTTGGCAAAATAAAATGGTTGTTGTTATTAGCCACTTTAGAATAAACAATTGCATAGCATCGTATTAACTATGGTTGCTTGATGATGATGACGATGATGATGATGACGATGATGATGATGATGATGATGATGATGATGATTACTAATATTATTATTTCACAATAGCAGAAGCTAAATTCAGTTACTATTGTTTTCGTTGGTCTGCCTCGGGAATGTATCCCAAAGAATTTTTTACGTGCTACTTTATGCACCAGAGTGATTGATTCTTTTAGTCTGTTAGCATGCCAGTGCTTGCTTTCCTAGCACCTTTATTGCCTCTTAACTTTGATTTTAAAACTAGTAAAACAAACTTATAAGAAATGGTAACGCTCTCCTTTTTCTTTCAGAGGAAAAACAATCATCTTATCAGGGCATGGTAATTTCATAATCGAAGCCGAAAGAAATTCTCGATTTTTCAACATGGATGCAGTTACTTCCATTTTTCCCATCCGTGCCCTACTTGACTTTTCTGCTACCCATTGATCGACATCTTTGTTTTTAATAATGTGTAGATATCGATGAATGTTCCACTGGACAACATTCCTGCCCCCAAGGAACACAATGCCAGAACACGGATGGGTCCCACAAGTGTACCAATGTACAATGCCCGCCTGGACAAGAACTGGGTGCTGACGGCAGGTGCAAACGTAAGTGCTGTTACAATGTTAAAAAAAAATAGACAGGAAATTTGGGAGGAAAGTTCTAGATTGATGAGCTTTAAAGAAACCCGAGTTGGCAAAAATTAGACGACATGCCACAAAGTTAAGCGGGACAATTGTTTCATATCCTTGATTTTACATTTCCAGGTAAATCGAGGGAAACCTTACTACTTTCGTAGAAAACTAAATATGTTTATAAACAAATTGATCTAAAATTTGTCGGTGTAGATGTGAATGAAATATTTTACAGTGGCTCGAAAAATGCCTATTTTTCTAATTTTCGAGATGTTGCGGCGGGCCAGAAGGTGGAAAATATTTAATGGCTCTTAACGCGGCCAGAAAATTATTTTGAATCGAACAAAATCTGTTTTAGATTTTGTCTCGGTAAAGGTCTTTTAGTTGCCAGAGTTTCAAGCAAAATTATTTTTTGACGCCAATTTGAGTGGGCGGTTTTCAGAAAGACGGCCTCTTAATGTGTCCGGTGAGGAAGCTAATAGGTACTTTAGATGTAGTTAGAGGGGATTAAAGCTGTCATGATAACGGTGCTTAGATAATTTTTCTTTTAACCCTTTAATCGAAGCCTGTTATGTTCTAAGATAAAAATAAGAATTCTCATTACCGACTGACTTGTGCTTCTTTTATGGCAGTTCTAAGAATTTAGTAAATCATCAAAACATTTAACTTTGAGAGAACGCTTTTCTTTGTTCGCGGCACCTGTTAGGCAGTAAGTTCCGGTTTGGCAATTAAAACACAGGATGAAGTTTGTCAGCTACAGGATAAAAAAAAAAACATCAGTAACCGTAATGAAAACGAAAAACCTCCTTCTCTGTCCCAACACCATAAAAATTTAACCAAAAAGAGAACGAAAAAAAAAAAAACAGATTAAACTGCAAGTAGGGAACGTAATGCACACATCCGCCTCCAAGAATAATAAGTGAAGGTTCCTCAAAGACATTGCTGTCATTAGTTGCCTGTGTATCAGAAAACGTCACCTTTGAAAACAAAAGACAAGGTGTTTTCAAGAAAAATGTTTCCCAAATCATGGAAAAGATACAAAATGATTTAATTTCGTTTATTCACAACATTTCGTCTTTACGTGTAACTAGATAACTACGCTTCTTTTGATGTCGTATTATAAACAATTTTCGACATTATTATTCTATAATATTCAGTGTCTCTTTTATTTTTCTTGTGTATAAAACATAGGTATCGCTACAAATAACATAGTTCAACCATATACAATAATTAGTTCATTTGCAACGTTTTGTTTCCCTGGATTTGTTCCCGCAATCCCGCAATCGCACAACATCCAAAGGGACATTTCTGTCGAAACCTGAAAGCGTTGGCACACATACCACGTTGTGTATTGGGACATCGCTAATGAAAGCATTTAAATGAATTTCTTTCATAATTATTGCTAATTATTTATTAATCTTGCCCGAACAGTGTGCGTGAGCAGAATTCATTTATCCAGTGATTGTTTACTACGTCGAGTTTTCTTTGGTCTTGTCTTCTTCCTTCTCGATTCTGTAATGATCCCAGCAAAGGACTTTATTGTTGTAGAAGTGAAAGTTCTCTCCAACTCTGAACCTCTGTCTGCAGATCTGACACGAGAAACACTCGATATGGTAGGCATTTTTCCCAGCTCTCATTACAAACTCAAACGCGGCTATTGACTTGCTGCATGCGGCGCAAACACCAGGAATCCCAAACAATCTAAAGAAAGGAAAAACAAAGTTGTAAATGCAGAGCGTAAGAGTCCCCACTAGGGAATTTCGTCCGGTTGCCCCAACAGTCCGCCAGTACTCATTTATACACCTGGGTGTTCTCTGTTAGAACACCTTACAACAACCCCGGTCAGGACTCGATCGAACCCGGTGCAGAGGCCAAAACAATAACTATTATGCAGCAGGAGGGCATTTGCGTGCGCATGCGTCGATATGGGGGCGCACGGCGGCCGACAGAGAAGTTCTGCTATCGATTGTTTACATTCACAATATGCCTAATTTAGCTCAATATAAAAGGTGTTAAGTAAGCTGAACGAACTAAGAGTCCCGCACCTGACAACAACAAGATGTGCGCGGCCGACGATCGACTGGTGAACATTGCACGGGAATGGCGACCGAAGTCGAGAACCAAATACCTGCCATGTAGCGGGAGATCAAACGGACAGCGACGGCACAGACTAAAAAACAGTACTATACGATGTCAAGATCCGGGTTGAGCGAGTGTATGATGTCGACACTGCCGCCGAGCGAACCAGCCACTCAGGCACCAGAAATGAGATCGCTTGCTGGAGGAGCGAATGCTATTGTAGCCCTCGCGACACGAGCTTATCGCACGGAGGACTGCGAGGGACCTGCCCCACACGGCGAGCGATGCACTCGGAATAGCGACCGAGGCACCCTGGCCAGTCGAGGGGAGAGATCAGTGAGTGACATGTGAGAACACCCACTGTCTCCCCTCAGGGACCCTTGTGACCGCCGACCCCGACAAGCGCCCACCGCACAGTGAACTTACCATCACACCCAGCACACGAATAATTCCCTTACGGCCTGATGTCGTGAGGCCCACCTGTCCCACATCCCAATGCTAATCTCCACAAGAGCCTGCCACACACAACCCAGCGACCAAGTGACGAAAACAGACAAAAAACAAAGAAATCTCCGCGCCGTTTTATTCCCAAGATCACGCGGTCTGTACAGCGGTGCACGCAGCGCCCGCAAAATGCCCTCCTGCTCTATTATGCCATGCGTCTCGTCAGGTGAAATAATTTCTTTTGTCATAGCATCCTTTCCCAAGTGCAACGATAAATTGTGTCCAGTTCTTTTTTTGTGGTTCTAAATAGTCTAGAATCTCATCATATTTCTGGTCATGTTTTGCTACAAAAACCGGCTTTTAGCGCCAACTCTAATGAGCCCGTCTGCTTTGTGCAGACCGCTGCCATAATTCAATGGTTCGGTGCCCACCGAGAGATTTAGGAGCATACATGAAAGACATATGGCTCATGGTATCACCGCTGACTTGACGAAGCTGACTTGACGCAGGGGAGTCATGTGTTATTCCCTTATCAATAAAACCATAGTACAGCGATAAACGAATAGACTAATTTAAATAAAATGTAGTCATTGCTAAACTCTTTTTTCAAAATCCGCCTATGTTTGGAATGTTTTTTGGGAGCGATCTACATGGGAGCATACAACAGAACGATATTTTCCGCGCTCGCTCGCAATGGAACTCGTCGGGAGTTATCTGATTGTAATATCTATATTTTCGATGTCTTGGAATTCAGTTGAATCGCTTTGAATTTGCATAAGGAATGCAATTTAATCAATCGAAAGGTTGAAACTTTCTTAACAACGCTTTCGGTCCCTACATTTAATGCTCATCTTGCAATCTTGATATTTTTATTCCAAGAAGATGTATTTGAATAAAAGTGTTTTGAATTAGCTTCGTCGGTGGTTGTGCACCAAACAAAAACATTAAGTGGCATTTGAGTAAGAACCACCAAAAACAACCCTTCAGGTACTGCCGGGTAGCAGAATATTCAAACAAGCACTTCTATTTTCACTGACCTTAAATAGTCCCTCTTGCACAAAATGAGGTTTGCCTTGTTGTAGAGTGTGGAGCCGATATCGCCGAGTTTACACTCACAGCAGTTACACTTTAAACAGCCTTCATGCCAATATAGGCCTAAGGCTTCTAGCAAGTAACGATCATTGATCGGCATTTTACATCCACTGCAAAGATGTCTATTCTGCGACTCTTTTACAAGCTCTACGTTTTTCGTGGCTGGAGAAATAAATAAGAATAACCACATAATTAGCGTGGATTAGCGACAACCGGTTTAGAGTTTTATTGTGTTTTTAAAGTAAAAGTGACGGCCGCTGTCTTGCTTTAGGCTGGGTTTAAATTGACATTTAATAAAATAATTTGCGCTGATCTCACACGGACTTTACCACATTATATTACTACGATTGTACCGCTTGATATTATCGAGTTCAGCGCCGCCTCGTGTATTTAAACATTTAATTCCTTGTAACGCAGAATCTTCCGCCATGTGAAACTGCGTACATAGAATGTAAGCCAAATCTGCTATGACATTTCGCGCGTACATACATACCCATATTTGTCAGGTAATCTCAAGGCCCCGTTGAACGTTCCTCTCGGCGAAAGCCTGTGTTGATGTCTCGAGTGAGGGTACAGAAAAAGTACCGACCACTTTCAACCAGCAATGATTTTTAAACTCATTGTCTCCCGGTATTTCATCAGTCGTGTTGAACGCTAATGATTTCTGGCGGCGAAATAACAAAAACACTGATATTTCGCCAAGTAATTAACTCTAATGACGCACCTCTTACTATTGGCTGAAATGGGCCAAATAAAACAGGTATCCATGTGTAGGAAAAGAAATCATCGTAATTATCAAATGCGATAAGCGAGTTGTAAAATGGAAGGGTTGACCAAGCATACATTTCTGTCATTTATATTGTCCCTCCCAGTCAATATCAGCGGTGGATAAAAGTGATAAAGACGGCAAGAATTCAAGATACACACATGGCCGCGCAAGACTTTTAAAAGATGGTTTTTATGCGGTTTTAAAAAACGAGAAAACGGCTGTTTTCAGATTAATCCTACAGTATGAGAGAATAGTCGCTAATTGGCCATCTGCTCGTAGTTTACATGCAAATTCTTTAAGGTAATTACTATCAAGTTTTGTTTTATGCCACTAATGGCTTCCTTTTACATTTCACGGAAAACACTTTCAATAGCAGAAAAAAAAATCGTAATTAGCTTTCGCTAGTTCTACACCCAAAGTTGAATTCCTTCTGTTAATTTCCCGATATTATTGAAGTGCATTTCTGCTCAGGGATTTTTTAACGTTTCTTTGCAAAGCAATTCTCTTTATCTCTACCCGTAAGGTTGAATTAATATTTGAGAGATTAAGGGCGGAGAAGATTTCTAGCCTTTCTGTGTAATTTGGATAGGAGCGACGTATTAATTGTGCGCCATTATGTAGAGAATAAAAAGCTTTTTAACACGACAGTGGGAACTGAAAAATCTTTTTGCCACAAGCAAAGTTACACGGGTACCAAAATTAAAACTATAGCAAAAAACACCATTCATGAAAGCTAACTTTAGTGGCTGCCGTTGTCTGAGCAGATTTTTTTTACGTTGCTGGGGAATTAATCGTCCTCATGTAAAGCTTTTGTAAGTTTTTACTTATAAAAAAATAGTTATTGGCTAAATAAAACAGCCAATCAAAGTTGTATTTCTTATTCAAATAGATTTCTCAGTGATATCCAAGAAGACAAATAAAATCATTTATTCATTTGTAGTCTCAATCCATTTTCCTGGTGCTAGTGAATAACGCTATATACCTTAATATTATTACTTTGGAATTGTTCTCTTTTTAGGTTTGACATTTTATCTCCTTGTGATTAAGATAAATTTAAAGGTCCTTGCTTCCATTAATACACTTTACATCTACTAAACAGCACGAGTTTTGTTCTAAACCGTTCTATGTTCTTGAATTATGTATTGCCGGTACAAGTTTCAGAATTTTCATCGCCACTTTAAGATTCAATGTTCTCTCGAGAATTTCAGTTGTACTTACACTCAATAGTATACCGATAAATCTAAAATATATATTTATAGTAATATAAGCGAAATGACCTTTTAAAGAAAACGAAAGATAAAACAAGTGCATTCCTCTAGCGCTGAAAAGGAATTCATTTAGTACCAGTATCTATACTACAAAAGAGGAAAAAAACACCTCTTTCTACGTCCATTGTGGAAACTCAAGCGTAACAAGTTTAAATTCGAAAGTTTTGTCAAAACGCCCTTAGAAGCCGCCCGCCCCACATCCCGATAACGAAATTGTTTAGAGCGTTGAGAGCGATCTTCAGCATTGCGCGGTGGATTTTCCAGCAAATAGATCAGGAGATAACATAAATGAAACAACATGTTGCGCTGATATAAATTTTGCGAACAAATAAATTGTTGAGAGATGAATTCTGTGTTCCTATATTACTGCCTGCGTCAATGATTTCGTCAGACATCGAATTGAGCTCTAGCTAAAAAAAACTTCAGTGTTACAGTAACTCTAGCCTTGCAGACACCTCGCTATTACGGACACCCCGTTATTGCAGAACCTAAGACCCCGCGAATGAAAATTACTGAAAATAACTCTCGCCACTACGGACTTCCTGTATTACAGACACCAAATGGTGGTCCCGCCCGAAGGTGTCCGTTATAGTGAGAGTTGACTGTTTTTGTTTACAGCTATTTCAATTAACGTTGTCGGGATCAAAGCTAAAGACAAGAGTGAAAGGCAGTATGGGTAGAAGAAGAGGGCAACTGCACGTGCGATACTAAAATATATAATGACATAACAAACGCGAATTTGCACGTTTTCTATTTCTCAGACATGTGAAACAAGGTGGTTTAGCCACACTGAATCTAAGGAGAATTTTCAAAACTCAGAACAAGCGACAGTGAAAGTAAAGCACAGAAAGGCCCCGAGAGGAAAAACAAACTGGTGCATTCTCCACGTGCGATGATGCTAATGAAGCATATGCAAATTGTAGTGAATACCCAGAACGCCATACGGTCTTGCCTTAGTTTTAGCTTTGACCGACAACGTTTATTGAAATAGCTGTATATTCATAGCACCATACATATAAATAATGTCAATCTCCTCTGGGCATCCAAGCTCCTACAGTATACGAAATTAAATCTAGAATAGGCTTGGACCGGAAAGAAGGAACGTGTAGACGTTTCAGCCTTTTATACCATGCCATAGAAAACAGCCAATCAGAATACAGGAAAGCCGTGATATTCGACGGATTCAACCCAACCTTCCCATCGTGCGCTGCGATTGTATTCTCGACGAATTAGAAGGCGTATCATGGATGGTAAAAATAGACACAACACTCTCGTGGAACTATGGAATATCCCACTGTCACTGTATTCTCGGTTACACACGAGCCTTTAGGCGAGTGTGAACCAAGAAAATACAAGTGAAGTGGGAATTCCATAGAACCACTCGAAAGCGTTGCATAACTAGTATGTATTAGGAAATTTTTGACACGTCCATGATAAAACCGCTGTAAAACGTAGGCCAAAATATTCTCTGATAAAATTATAGCAAAAAGTGTTGGTAACTGGTTCCGGCCAATTTCTTTTTCTCCAAATAACATGCACCTCTCTGTTTTTACTTTCAGCCAAGAAAGTGGATATTTGCTCCAGAATTCAATGTGGAGATGGCTTTGTCTGCGATCCTAAGAGCCCAGGACGGCCTTGTCAAGGTAGGGTAACACAAACGATAATGATGTGAGTCATACTATTACCAACAATTCATTTGAGATTGGTGCTTTTTGCTGTATGCTGCACTTGCAATGCTGACTGCTGACGAGGTCGGGAAAAACGTATGAGCTGTTGACCAAAAGAACTGTTCGTAGTAATGAGATGCCTGTATTAAGCGGCTTTGCGTAGAGCTCGTTTGCAATATTAAACTTAAAAAGGTCTGCTGACAGAGTACTGAACAAAAGCCTCTTTCAGCCAATCGTCTTTAAATACTCACCATCGAACACTTGAGAGTTTTCTTGCGAGCTTGTCACACTGTGACGGGCTCTGCAGATTCTGGCCGTCTTTGAATTACTTTTTTTCTTCTGGTGATTTATGAATTCCAGAGCTTAACTATTGGTAGTGACGTGATTTTATAATCGAACAACCTGAATAAGGACTGGTATATGAAAGATACCCAAAGCCATACGAGATAACGTTGATTCGTTAAACTTATTATGCCAAGTAACGTTAATTTATTGTTTTTCATTTCTTTAGATATTGATGAGTGTTCACTGTCGCCTCCCAAGTGCAAAGCAAACGAAGCTTGTTTTAACTATATCGGGACATTTGAATGTCGAGGTACAAATTTGTGATTATAAAAATTGAAATTCTCAGTGGTGGTGATGGTTTCAAAATCTCTCCCTCCCTTTTGCCCCGCCGTTTCGCCAATCTTTTGAGTACATCTGGATTCGTGTCTACTGTTTTGCCTTGAGTATCACAGCTAAACTATACGATACTCCTAATTTCTCGAACCCTCAATTTTTCCTGATAACTCGAACCAAAAGTCGTATCCTTCCCTCAGTCAAACACTGTAGTCCCCTCCCCCCCCCTGATTTCTTGAACTGCCCGATTTTTTTACCAACTTTGGAATTTCGAAAAGTCTGGATTCTACTGTATAAACTCCCCTCTTCACTAGCATACCTAACTGTCCTAACTAAGTTTATTACTATTGTCATTAATTGACCATGCCACGCTCCCAGAATACAGGCTCCATAGCTCAGTTGGTAAAGCATGGCGCTGGTCACGCGCCGTCACACAACGGTCACACGCCGGCCATGGGTTATGTTTTAAGGCTTCTTTACAAAATGCTGAATTACAATTTAGACCGTTTTACACTGGCGTCCAGTTCTCTCGCCGTTCTTTCCCTACGCTCATCGATCCAAAAAAAAATTCGAAAATATAGAGGGCTGTGAACAGTATAAGATGATCATTTCTTTACTTACAATTTTTTTGTTATATTTATATTTTAGATCCTTGTCAAGGTGTGGATTGTGGTTCCGGGCTGAAGTGTGAGCCCGCAGGAAGATCGTACAGTTGTATGGGTAAGGCAGAATTTTCTGTCTTCTAAACAAAGGAAATTTAACTGATCTAGCACCATTTCAGTTTAAATTTCATGACTGGCAATCGAAACGATCTGGGCAAACATATGAGAACCACCCTTAAGGCGAGACAGTACAACTCATGTCATGGGAGGCGCGGTGGCCTAATGGTTAGCGCGCTCGACTCCGAGTCGAACGGCCCGGGTTCGAGCCCTGACCGGGGCGCTGCGTTGTGTTCTTGGGCAAGACACTTTACTCTCACAGTGCCTCTCTCCACCCAGGTTATAAATGGGTACCGGCGATCTCACTGCTGGGGGGTAATCCCTGCAATGGACTGACATCCCATCCAGGGGGGAGGGGGGGCAGTAGCAATACTCTCAGTCGCTTAATGCTACGGAAACCGGGATAAGCTCCGGCTGTTTGGGGGCAAACCCGGCCACTTGGCTCGGACACAGACTTAACCTTTATCTTACAACTCATGTCATTGCTTCCGTGCTTTTAGATATAAACGAGTGTCGAATCACGCCAAGAAAGTGCACAGGAGAACAAGAGATCTGTGTAAACAGTTATGGAAGCTACAGCTGTCGGTGTCGTGATCAGTTCCAGAGAAACAGTCGGACAAGAAAATGCGAACGTAAGTTTGTGACAGAAAATTACCTAAAGGTTATGACGATTGTTTTTTTTTCGTGTTGGCTGTTGTCGATTACAAGTTAAATATTTTTGGCATATAAGGATTGCCAATTAAGTTCTCTGTAAATTTTCAAAAAGTACAAGTAAAAAGATTTGGTTGGGATGCATGAATCTGGGATTTCTCGTTAAATTTCGTATTTCTATTTTGCGTGCTAATGTTATGTGTTTTTTCCTGTTGTAGGCGTTAACCCCTGCACCTATGAACCCTGCCCCCGTGGGTACAAATGTGTCGTTGTTGATCAGACCAATTATAAGTGTAACGGTGAGTATTAGTTATTGTAGAACAAGGTATTTAGGCAGCAAGTCAGTTATTTAGGCAGACAGGCAGGCAGTCAGGCAAGCAGACACTGAGCGGGCCGGCAATCAGGCAGACAGGCGGGCAGGTAGGCAGGAAAACAGTCATGCAAAAAGGCAGGCCGGCAGTCCGACAAGCAAACAGGGAGGCAGGCATGCAAACAGATAGACTGACCGTACAGACAAGCAGGCAGGCAGGCAGGCATGCAAACGGGCAGTCAGGCAGGCATGTAGTTATTCAGGCAGGCAGCCAGATACTCAGACAAGTAAACACGGAGGCACGCAATCGCGACAGACAGACAGATAGACAAGCAGGCAGTCAGGCAGACATGCAAACGGGCAGTCAGGCAGGCATGTAGTTATTCAGGCATGCGCAGGCAGCCAGATACTCAGACAAGTAAACACGGAGGCAGGCAATCGCGACAGACAGACAGACAAGCAGGCAGTCAGGCAGACACGCAAACGGGCAGTCAGGCAGGCATGTAGTTATTCAGGCAGGCAGCCAGATACTCAGACAAGTAAACACGGAGGCCGGCAATCGCGACAGACAGACAGACAGACAAGCAGGCAGTCAGGCAGACATGTAGGCAGTCGACTGGCAGGCAGTTTGTCAGACAAGCAGACAGACAGACAGACAGACAGAAGACAGACAGACGGACAGACAGAAAGGAGGCAGGCAGGCAGGTAGGCAGTCAGTTATTCATTCAGGCGTCAGGCGGCAGGCAGGAAGGCAATCAGTCCGCCACTTTGCGACTTTTGTTACCTTTGACTTATTTGTCGTCTTTTTCCTAACGTTAACAGAGATCAATGAATGTCTGGAGTCGCCGCCCAAGTGTCGGTCAGATCAGAGGTGTGTTAATTACGCTGGTGGTCACTACTGCACATGCCCAGACGGATATCGACTGAATAGTGTCACCAACAAGTGTGAAGGTATGTACACTTATCTGTCTGTGTATTAGAGAGCTCCTTGTAGAATATCTTTGGCAATGTACATTTCTCTCACAGTACCTCCCTTTCTCGAGATTATTTAGTAAATAGACCCCTTTAGACGGCTGGTATATTGGAGGATAATGCCCGAGGCTGAAAGATTGTCGAAAACTGAACAGTTGGCCGAGAAGCGAAGTTTCGAGGGCAACTGTGAAATTTTGAGAACAATCTTTCAGCCAAGGGCATTATCCTCCAATATACCAACAAGCCAGAAAGGGGTTTATTTATTTTATAACCCTCCGATTAATTTCTACAACGCGCTTTATCGCCGGTAAATAGTAAAAAACCTGCAACGATAATCACGGCCTAACTGCGATTGAAATAATCGGCAAGTTGTTTCGTTTACGAATTTTTTTAACACGGCGGATTCGGTTAAAAAGTTAGTCTTGAAAAAGTGACTCTGTTTATTCGTTTTACACTTGTCTATAAAATCAGGCGACGAATATCAAATCGGACGGGGTATATTGTCTGATACCCGTCGTTCGATTTTGTACCACGTGATGCGTTCTGTTCAATGAGCGCGTACAAAAATTAATCGGTGGGTTATAAAAATGGATATCGATGACCTGACGTGATCTTGAAGGGTGTGCGCGTGTTTGGAGGAAAGGGCATCCAGTCAAAGGAACAATCTTATTTTAGTGCCATGCAATGGGAAACAGCCCTACAAACAACAACAACCAATTTATTTTTGCCAAAAAAGATAGAATATTTTGGAGCATAAAAAGGCAAAAAAATTGCTTAGAATAGTAATAAACTAAACAACGACAATTGAAAAAAGAAATCAAACGAATAGCAATAATTGGAGAGTGAGATACTGGAAAAGTTGCGGCAATACACAGAATCATTTTAAATTCATTACGTTTCTCTTCTTTCCTCTAGATATCGATGAATGTAGCGAAAGGAGATCGGGCTGCAGCCAGATTTGCGAAAACACGCCTGGTTCATTCGTCTGCCGTTGTAGGAAAGGTTACGAGATGACGCCCAATGGACGATTTTGTAAAGGTAAGAATGGACACAAAATCTAGTTAGAAATGATGATACACGCGATTATTGGGAACAACGATTTTTTGCAAAAGTCAGAAAAATGTAGCAAATTTATAGTTGAAGAAACTTTGTGCTAGCAAGTCTATCTTTTTGAACTACCTTTAAAATATTACAATATCTCGCCCTGTCTTGCCGTAGTTTGCAGGTAATAATAATAATAATAATAATAATAATAATAATAATAATAATAATAATAATAATAATAATAATACATGAAAGTCATGAAAAACTATTAATTATAGTTTGGAATCGAGGGGGGGAGAGAAGGAAAAATTTGGGATAAAAAAGGGGTAACCCCAAAAAATGGTAAAAAAAATTATTAAAAAAAAAAATTATAAAAAAAAAAAAAAAAAAAAAAAAAAAAAAAAAAAAAAAAAAAAAAAAAAAAAAAATAATAATAATAATAATAATAATAATAATAACTTTATTATCGTGTCAAACTGTAGTAGCTGAGGGGAAAAGTCCCCTCTACTAATTGTGGACACCTAATATGCCTAACTAAAAACATAATTAATATACCGTAGAATTCCGGTTATAAGCCCCCCCCCCCCCGCTTATAAGCCCCCCGGTTATAGGCCCATCATCCTGGAAACAAAAAAATACATCCGATTATAAGCCCCCCCCGGATATAAGCCCCCCTCTAAATGTTGCTTTATTATGCGTTTTTAACTAAAAAACGTATTTCCATAACACTCCTGTGGCTCGTTTCGAAACGTTTTTTTCATTCCGCTTATAAGCCCTCCCGGATATAAGCCCCTTCGCTTATAAGCCCACCCAAAACGCCTTACGAAGTTGTATAAGCCCAGGGCTTATAACCGGAATTCTACGGTATATAAATTGCAAAATATTTATAGACATTTAAAAAAACCTAATTACAACTATTAACTAAGCTAAAAAACTGTACAAATATATTACAATTCTGTTTCTTTAACTATATTAAAATATAAAAATAAAAATTATGTTAAAAATAAAAATTATGTAATGTAATGTTGGCGGCCAGTCATTCTTGGCATAGGTTGCAGCCTCGACAGTCACTGACATTTGCAGCTAGGGCAGCGAGGTCCTGATTACGTATAACGCTTTTAAATTGCTTCAAAGAGGGTAAATTTCTTAGTTTAGGAGTGAGATCATTCCACAGTTTGGGCCCTAGGTAACGGAGCGATTGTTTTCCATATGTTACCGAAGAGAATCGAGGTTGAACAAATTTTTGCAAAAGGCTGTCTCAGACTCGTTTGCTACGTTAATAATAAAGGCCAACGAATCCACATCAACACTGAGCAGATGTGCTACAGCTGCAGACTTGGCTGTTTAGTTTACAGATAACAATTATTGCAAAACTGTTCATCTCAGTGCGACTCGAAATAAAAATAGCTAACAGGAACTGTTTGTCAACCCTGCCGAGATTTATTAAATAAAAAAAAAATCCAGCATAAAAATCTCCTAACAATCAAAATACCGGTACACTGCAGAAAAGGAGGATGCCTGTTTATGTGATAATCTTCTTATTTAATGAACAGATATTGATGAGTGCAGTAAAGGTATTTCTGGATGTTCCCATGTCTGCGAGAATACCCTTGGGTCCTTTGTGTGTCGATGTAGACGGGGATACGAACTAAATCCTGACGGACGAACTTGTAAAGGTATGTGTCTGCAAATGTTTATATCAAATGTTAAATGCGATGCTATGGTACGCCGTGAAATATCTCGTTCGCGAGTGACTTGATGTAACAAAATATGCATACACTACTCAAGTAGTTTGACACAAAAAGGTATTGCATAAGCTTTTGGTTTTTTTCCTGTTTTTGTAATTTTTGAGTTTGTGAGTTTTTGGGCAAGAATCGACTAGAAATTGTGATGGACGCGGCAAATCGTGGCATGAAAACACAAACAAGAACATGAAACTAGTTTCAACATTTTTATTGGCTATTGGAAGAAAAGAAAATACGATTGTGCAAAAACAGTTGTTTAATTCACAACCTATATTATTATATCCCTTACTGACCCATTGTGTGTTGAACCCGGTGATATTTTTTCTATTGTCTCACTGTGTTGTCCTTGTAGATAGGAACGAATGCGAGTCAGTGAGATGTGCTTATCGATGTGTTAACACTGGTGGAAGTTACCGATGCATTTGTCCGCGTGGTTATAACTCTTCCAACTACTACTGCTCAGGTGAGGGCCTGGTGTTGAAATATTGCACTTCCGGTCTAGAATCGTCTTGGAGCAGGGATAGTCTAGTAGGTAGTACTGGGCACCAAATCACGGTTGTCAGGATACAAAAGTTTTAAAAGAACACTTCATGTACAGGCCACCAAATGGTGTCAGCATACAAAAATTTAAAAGAATACTTCTGTACGGCCCCACTTTAAAAGAATACTTCATGTACAGGCCACCATATGGTGTCAGCATACATGTTGCTTAGTAACTCCTATACCGAAAACCGCGGGCTCAGTCATTTCTCAGAGTCAGAGTCGACAAACACAGAGTAACGCAATCGTTTTTTCCTGTCACGCTTCAGATTTTGATGAGTGCGCAGCAGGAGTTGCTCAATGCAAAAACAATGAATTCTGCTTCAACACTTACGGTCATTACAGATGCATTAATAAAATGGAGTGCCCTGCAGACTACGTGCAAGTCTCTGATACGTAAGTATTCAAAAAAACGTCATTACCGTATCACGTTTTTCCCTATTTGTTCCTTGCGAGAGATTGCGTGACGATGCGTGTTTAATTTTTCATCATTTATCAGCAAGGAGGTCCAGGAAAGCTTTTTGTAAAATGTACCACCATTTGTAGATCAACAGGATATGATCTCGCCCTCTTGTGTTAAACTCCTTGGGTGGGTGGTAGTCAGATTACTGATGGCACGAATGCAGCAATAATTGAATACCCAAAAGTAAATCACTGTGACAAGATGGTTATTCCTTTTTGCAAACTCAATAACCAATAACCTGGCAGAATCTCGCAACCCGTAAAGTACTGAATTAGAGCAGACCTTAACTTATCTTGTATTCTTTCTGATTCGTGTCCTATGTTAGGCGTTGTGACCGAAGCTGCAAAGATGGCGACTTGGCCTGCTTTAACAGGAAGGTTCAGAGGTATAGTCAGTGGACTTTCAAGCTACGCAGCAACGATCCCCCCTCAAGAATCTTCAGTTACCGTATTGTGACTTATGGTAAGGACTCGTTGTAAGGGGCTTTGTGTATAATAAAACCACGACTTTTAACGAAGCAAGATCGCTTCTGAGTCATGCAGTGTATCAGATTGTTTTTTTACTCGATTTCGGACCTTTATGGCGCGCAGGTTACGCTCGATCAAAAACACTACAGAGATTTCTGTACAGCCTCTCATTAATATGGAATACAACGCACGAAGATAAAGGTCAGACTTAATTTGAGTATTGTCAACTTGCGTTCAATAAAAAAATGAACAAAACGGGATTCTGTCAGCTGGATCGATAACAGGTAATGTTTTAAAATCCATTTTAATCTCATCCAGCTCGGGCCATATATAGTTCCCTCCAATTTTTTAAAACTTGTAGCCTTTTCAATGATGGGAAAACTTTTTTTGCGCACGGTGCAACATCTGTAGTGGAATTTATATTTTGAATGTCAGGAAATGGCTGAATGCTAGATTTGTTTGTTTGTGTTATGTGCCATCAAGGGTATTTTTAAGTGTTATCAACTTGAGGCATAAAAATTTCATTCTTGTTTTTTTTTTATTGCAGGCTACAGGACACGCCCAAATATCACATTTTACTTTCACCGTGGAAACGAAGAGGATAATTTCGAAATAACAACAAATGATGAGGGTAATGGGGTAATTGCATACATTCGAAACAAGAAAAGAATCACAGGCCCCAAGATTTTCTTCCTGGAATTCCGCGGAGATGTCATTGATTCCGAGACTAAAGATCTGGCGTCACGCTATGTGCATCGTATGTACGTCTTCGTATCGCGTTACAACTTTTAGTCGGCTTTCGTGTGTCACGCACGTTAAGTTTCCTTGTATTGTCAAATTCGTAGTACGCCTTTCTTTAGTTTTAAAAAGGATTGTGTCCGAGGTTATAAATTTACTCACTGATAAGATAAAAAGCGAAATTACAATAATGAACATAATAGAAGGAGTGGGGGACCATACGGTCAGAAATAACTGTCTAGAAAAATGTAAACGTTGCCCACCTTGGTAAACTTGCTATCTTATTGTGATTTGGCTACACTAAATTTACATATCTACTTGGGCCCAGCTCTTTTTTTAACTTGCTAAGGGCTAGTTTTTAGGCAAAATAATGACAAGAATAAGCAGAAGCATTAGAAGAAGGAACACAGTTGTTCTTCGTGTGTTTACACACTAAGAATCAAGGCGGCGTTAAGTAAAAAATCTCTGCTCCCCTTGTACTCATGCTTGACTTCCTAGTCAGGGCAACTTAAATACAAAAATTGTTTTCAGGTTGCGTTTACTTTGTCGGTGTTAGCCAGATTTTGGTAAATATAGCTATTTAGTACTTCTCGAGTTTATTTAGAACAGGACTTTGACTGAGTGAAGTCTAAACATAGAGGCAGAGTTGTTGAGGTACAAACCTGCCTATGAACATGCCAATTGTTTTTGCTGCGGTATTTACATTGCATTTTAGCTGATGCTCTGAAACAATATAGCACTCTGGGAGTGCCATTAATCATTCTTTAAATTTATATGTATACGTTTATCTATTTTTCGTTCTCGGAAATATTAGCTTGTCAAGCTACTCTAAATTCGAGTTTAAATAAAGTTTTATTATTATTATTATTATTATTTGTACCAAGCCTCACTTGGCTACCTTGCAGTTTTGCGTAAAGTTTTATTACAACTATGATTGTATAAAACGAGTTTGGATCCAAACACAGTTGTGACGTCATGCTGTCATTTTTGGCACAAAAATTTGTTTTGTGAGATACAGTATCAAGTAAAATAGTCTTTGTAGTCGGACTTCGTGCGCTTTGCTAGAGGGTCCTCTTGCTGTTTGTTGACTCTCGATAGGAGAAGAGACAGCCGAAAATCGGTTAGAATTTACTTCATGTAGTCTATCACAAGGAGTGACAAAATGGTCACCACGTCATAAACCATGCTTTTTGGTAGAGCAAACTGCATGATGGCTATATTTTCAGAAGCGTTATTTTTTGTTATTTTAGAAGAATGGTTCAGAAGTCTATAGCCATTACGTTCTTTGACTCATGGACTTCTGTTTAGTGATATTAAAGCATATAAAGGTAGTTGTGTTCAAGAGGATCTTTGAAATATGCCAAATGCCGAAATATCTATAAGAAGTCTGCCTAAGCAGTCAAAAAAATAAAACGTTTACGCTAATAAACACTTGTCCTTGCTTTATTTATTTCCCTTTTGTTGATAAAAGGAGTAAATTCGAGGAGGAAATTAAATGGAATTCTTCGTCATACTCGCCCCAGTCTAAGAGAGGACTGGGGAAGAGTCTAAAATGACATACCCCTTTATAGCTTTGATGTATGGTCGGGGCTCCCCAAAAGCCATCATGACATATTCAAACAATTGGTGTATCTCGAATGGTTTATATGTGTGTTTTGTTGATTTATCTTGCTGACTGGCATGCGTTTTGTAGAGTTCGTGTTGTCCCTCATATCTCGAGTTTTCTCAAAATTGCAAATTAGTGTCCGCTCAGTAAATATAGGACTGCAATATTGAAGGGGAACTTTCATCATCTTTTTGAGGGGCTCAGTGGTTTGACTTTGCAGAATAACATTCGACGGCAGCTGACACCAGAGATGAATGTCCAAGACACTGATGTTCACGTTTTTCCCAGATTCCTGTAATTTTGAAAGACCTTTCAGAAGATGCTCAATTTTTTAAATTTGTGTTCATAAAATTTTATTCAATAAACTGAGTACTGCAGTTACAGAACAAATACCCAGTGATCAAGAGAGTGCTCCTTAAAGCTATAGCTAACATTTCAAACTATTTACATCAATTACGTAACTACATGGACACAGTCCAAGTTAGGCGGTCACTTAAACTGCTGTTTTAAATTTAGCTCTCGGTGAGGCACGTCATTTAGGGCCCGGACGCACGGGGGCGAAGATCGCACCAGCCGGAGACAGGCGCCCGGGGACAGACACCAATGCGCCTGACACCGGGCCGCGCCCGCCGGAGCAGGACAGCAGCGACGACAGGCAGACGCACAGAGACGCAGGAGGCCAAGGACCGACCACACACACGGCCGCCCCGGCGGCACCGCCGGACGACCGCGCGACAGCGCGGAGCAAGACAGGACAAGCGAAAAAACGGCCCGGCCGGAACGAGACCCGCGAACGGGCGAAGGGACAGAACGAGACACGGACAAGGGGGAGAGCCGGGGGGCGAGACGGAGAGCCAAATTGTCGTCAGTGCGTCGGGCCCTTAGCCATTACGATTACAAAGGTGTGAATAAATAATATAAATTAGGTTCTTAAAATCACATCAGTCTAGTCTAAGTATGCTGTAAAAGCCGTGCGGAAAAAGTTCTGATTCCGAAAAAACAATCAGTTTAAAGTAGTGCACCACTGCTAGTTTCCTATTTAGAAAGTAAGTAAGCTTTTATGGCTTTACTGGCTTAGTAACTAAAAATCGTAGGAAAGTTGACTATTCAATTTCCACAGCATTTCCACTGAGCTTTCAGCTGCCAGTAGTTTCCACTTTTTATATACACCCCTTTTGCGTTTCCTGAAATATGAAATAAGAAATGAAAAACATGGTTAAAAAATGTGAGAAGCAAGGTACTTTCGTAAACTTATCATTCAAGGGGGACCTTGCTCACAATGCTACAAAAACATTTACTTAAGGTAATGTCGAGAAGTCGCCTTCAAACTCGGCTATAGTCAAGGCTAAGTAATGCGGCGAATAGCTGTTTGTTAACCCTATCCAGATCAAGGGGGGGGGGGGGGCGGGGGGACGGAAGGTGCCCGCGCTGACTGTGAACGCTAATAACGTTTTTAAGATTCAACTGAACGCTGCAACTTTGCCAGTTTATCTAAAATTTAACTGGGAATAATTTGGGGGTATAGGTTGTTGTGTCAGGAACTTCACGTTACCATGGCAACGGCATTTTGACAGGCATGTTTTCCCAAATTTGTAATTATTGTGTTCCTGTTAATGAAAAATTTACCTTAATGCAATTATTTTCACCTTTTTAGAGTTTCATGGCATTGTTTAATGGATTTTGAGTAGTTTGCAGTAATTTTGGGAGGTTTTCTGATGTTTTGGACAAATTTTAAAATCCAAGATGGCAGATCCAAGATGGCGGCTGTTTTCACATCATGATGTAATTGTCACATGATGTGACGTCAACATCCCACGTGACATACATCAAAAGATAGATTTTTGGGCATACTATATATCCTCCAGAGTATCCTCCAGAGAAGCTATTCTCCCAGAGGAGACATAAGGAAGCAGATGATGATATATCCTCCAAGTTTTAATTGTGATTGCTTAAATAATCTGGAAAATAAGCCCGGACTGAATAGGGTTAATTTTGTCGAGCAACAATGTTGCTTTGCAACTTGTAAAGCATTGAACATTGCGCGTACTACCACTCATGTTGCAAGTTGCGCCAACGTTTTGCGCGAGATAGACATGGGTTCAATTTTGTGTAACATGTTGCCGCACCGTGCATCAGGAGTGGTAATCAGATACGCACAATAAAGCTTTTCAGCTTGCAATGCAACATTGTTGCGCATAAGTTTACTAGAAAATGTTGCCATATTACTTCGCCTTTTGTAAAAGAAAAGTCAAATTCCACGTTTAGGCTCATCATTGAAATTCTCAAGTGCAAAATCTCAAGCCTCGTTTCAGTTATCCATAATTTTTCTCTGTGTCATTTGGGAACTATGATGTGTTGTGGGGAGTGCATGGAAGAATAAAAAGGAATGAAAGAAGCATATCACCGAGAGAAACGCAGGAAAAATAATGACCATCAAGCTTTGGACTTTTAATTAGATTATTGTTTATAGTAGATTCTTAATTTTTTAGTACATTAGAGAGGGCCACAAATTTATTAGTTGTAAAACTATTACGTGTAACCCTCTATAAATAAAGTTTGATTGATTGATTGATTGATTAAAAAACCCGTCCAAATGATGTTATGATTGAATTTGCAAAGTTAACGGAACGACGACACAAGAACAGGAGACGAGATAGTTACCTCCCCAGATAGTTGAAGTCCCCTTCGTCTTGGCAGATTCTGGATTATCAGTGTGCGAGTAGTTCTCCTCGATCGTAACCAAGTTCTCCTGTATGTTGCTGTTCTTTGCTTCTTCCCATACATGTTTATCGATTCCATACCAGGCCCCTTGGGTGCCTTGTTTGCGCATGTAAGCACGGCCGTTGCATGCTATGCCATACAAGTCGTCCCCATCTTGGCCAATCACATAGCAAACTTGTTGGTCCATGGCTGAGGAAGAAATCAATACAAAACGATGACTCAATCACATTAGTTTCTTAACATTTGTTTACACAGATAGACGGCATCATTCATTCCCTTTTGTTAAGCTAACGATTCATTACCCGAACAAATTTTTATCATAATACAAAAAGTTCTAAGTTTTTTAACTTTACGAGTAGCCCTGGCCACGGATATCTAAGTCAACACAGGTTGGCGTATTATCCTGACCTGCGACTCCTCTTCCTTCGTGTACTTGATGTGACTTTCGTTCATTGATACTTCCAACACAAGTCGACCACCTCAAGCAGTGGTTTTGCTAACTTAAATAATGCCACGCATGGTACTAATGTAAATCCGAAAACACTGATTAAAGCTTTCTTTTCAACGTGCTGTCAGTTTGGTAACCCAGCTGATGTCTGTACCCAAGTTCATTTGTGTCGTCTTTCGATTCCGTGTGGCCAGGGCTTTGGATGATACCCTTGTTATCCATGTAACAATAAAGTCAAAAGGTAACCAGTAAAAACCTTGTGGTATTTGGTGGCGTATTTTAATCCCTGCGCTTTTCACAGACAACTGAGATGAAAGAAAACTCGAAAGCTCTTGAGTGTACGCTTGTCGAGTCTTACTTTTAAACCAGAAATAACTTCATGTAAAAATATAAATTATATCTATGTGTTACCAATCCAGCTGTATGTCTTGTCAGCAGTTGAGTAGCAGCTTGACTTCACCCTGGAGTAAAAATAAACACCAGACATGATTAGTCCAAATTCCCTTTACTGATTACAATATATTTGTTTTGATGTGAGTTGTGAGTAACAATAAACACCAGACACGATTAGTCCAAATTCCCTTTACTGATTACAATATATTTGTTTTGATGTGAGTTGTGAGTAACAATAAACACCAGACACGATTAGTCCAAATTCCCTTTACTGATTGCAAGATATTTGTTTTGATGTGAGTTGTGAGAATCTAACAGTACATCATCACAATACTCATCCTCTAGCTAGTTGTTGACTATCCGTACTCTAGTCCTCTTTGTAGCTCTTTGTTTGGCAATGTAATGATATTGTACGGAGTAATAAGTCACAGTGATCAGATACACTCTTTTTATTTTATAAGAATATTGTTTTTCCGACCCAGGCTGAATATTCTTATTTTCCTGTTGAATTTAGGCTGAAAACATTCTTATGAACATTCTTAGATAATACCCTTTAATACCGTTTGACATTTCCGTTTCAGTACGTAATGGGTATCAATTAATGTACTGTTCATCGAACTGTCATGAGCATCGAACATTTTGGCTAGTGCAAGTTTTTATCGTGTTATTGGATAGTTAAAGGTTTTGCCGTTTAGAGAGATAAATGATTTTATACGGTTCAGTTAATTAAAAAATATCTTATTCTATTTTATTTACAAATTTTCAACACAAAATTTTGTTCTTTTCAAAATCTCAGCCTCAGATTTATTCTTAAAATATTCTTAAAAATTCGCAAATTTCAGCCTTGATATTCTTATAAACTAGATTCTTATAAAATAAAAAGAGCGTAAGACGCCTAGGGTATATCTACCAGCCATACCTAAGAACACTAGAAACCTTATATTTAAGCGAAAAGAAACATTTTGGACTAATTTGGAATTTAAGTTACACTGAAGGCCACAAGAACAGACACACAAGGTTTTGATAACAGTTTGCTCATTTTGAGAAGACATAGACCCTTGCCATAAGAATTATCTAGACCAAAAAGTATCGAGTTATTCTATCGAATTCAAATTGCCTTGATTTTACCAAAAAGGGTTTGGATAGCCTGTCCGCCTGTACTTTGTTTTAGTTCTGATTACTTTAGAGTCAGAAAATTGTCAAAATATCTGTTTAAATGTAATATATTTACCTGTCCTTTGATTTCTGGCACACGTATAAAATGTCATTGGTTGGGTCCACCAGAAATCCTCGGCTATACACCTCTGGAATGAGAACAAATGGTGTATTATAAGATTACACTCAGTAATTTATTAAGTTTTAATTTGACGTTTTTGTTTCTGACTTTTCATGTATTAAAAGCGAAACCTCCCAACAGTTAAAGGTCTTTCCCTCCATCTACCAACTTCTGAAAATATAGATGGAGCTAGGTTGGTAGGATAAATAAAAAATAAAACCATTAAACCAAAAAAACTCAGGAATGGACGAGCGGAATTAAACAATTCCGAGGGGCTTATTGATAGTTTTGTAATTGGTTTTTAAAAATGAATTTGAACTTTGAGCACAGGAATTATACTTACCTGAAAGTTCTGAAGGCGTTTCCACAGGGGCACCATCACCTGAAAATACAATTGCAACAATATTGACAATTAATCTGTTATAAAACATGTGGGCTAAGTCTTTTAGGACGATTTTCACTTGAGTATCGAAAGTAATTTTCACTTGCTTTGGTTTGGCATCATTACGCTTATTGATTGGTTGAAAAAACTCGCGTCATGTTCTCAAGCAATCAGAAGTCAAACCAAAACCAATCGTGACTCGCTCACAAACATTTTCCCGCGCTTCGCGCCGAAAACATGTACTTTGATTGGTTCAATGTATTGTCCACTGCGATTGGCCAGAGTGATTACTTTGATTGTATAGCCATGCAGGGTAAATGATGCACGCCCTGGCCTTTGGCGGTAAGCCATTCTCGCGTCCTAATCGATTAGGAGTCAAGAATGGCCCCTCAAAATGTCGCAGTGCTCGCAATGCTCGCAAAATTTTAGTGGGTGCTCGTTTGCTCGTGCTCGCACATTTTTACAAGTGCTCGCATGCTCGGTTTTTAGTGGAGGTAAATTTTTTAAAAGTGCTCGTTGCTCGCAAGGCTAATTTTTCCAATGCTCGTGCTCGCAAAGAAAAACGCTGTGCTCGCATGCTCGCAAATGCTCGAAAGACCATTTGATACCCCTAATCGATTCTTGTTCGTGTTTTCTCAAGTACAAGTAGTGGTATTGTGTTGCTGAGTGTCAGAATTAAGAATGACGGGTTTGACCTCCCCGAGGCCGTGCTTAAATCGATAACAGTAACTGCAATAAAACCTAAGTCAAAGAAAAAGTCACTATGCAAATTTTAATTTACGGATATAGGAAGTTTCAATGATTTCGTGCAAGGAGGTTTTAAGTATTCAACCCTCCCCCACCCGCTCTTCAATAATCGAATATGCCCGGCATGAAGTTTATGGTTCCCATTCTCCTCTTTACCTGGCGACTTAAACTTGAGAGACACTGGTACGGGAGGAGCTCCATACACCGCTGACATACTGAATGGACTGTATGACAGCTGTATCGGGGACACGGCGTAAGTGTCGCCTGGCGGCATAAGTCCATCAGGGTCCAGATTGCCTTCCACTGAGAAGGAGAAACGGTCCAAGAAGTGCATTCTATTGTCGAACTAGAAATAAAACATGACGAAATCAGAAACATGTACAGACTTGTCACGGAGGGCCCGCTGTTGGTTGCTGTTTACCTCGCTGTTTTCCTCGCTGCTCTGAGGTACGGAAAACGCGCCATTCTCAAATTTATAAACAACGTTTCTCTAGGTTTAATTTTCTACTCACGCTAAACTTGGGTCCTTGCTGTGTTTGCTGGTAGGTCAGCTCAGGATCATGGTCCAACTTAGTATACTTCACATATGGCGGTATCATCCAGAACACGTTCACATTGTCGGCGTATTGCTGTGATTGTTCGGCGTGATAGATGGTTCCATTGAAATGCACTTTAGAGCTGAGGAGATTTCAAATATCCTAAATTACCATCTAACTAATTCATCAATGGATTTACAACCGTTCCTAAGAGTGATTCTCCAAAAGAATCAATAACAATACTTTTGGGTTGAGCTTTACCGTTAGCTTGAAGTCGTTTGCACTGATTCTTTGTCATCCCTACACCTGGGACAACAGCAAATGCTAAAAATAGGTCACCAAGGGTGACATGAGTCTAATGCCGTATGGCATAGTGATACAGATTGCGCGGTTTTCGTAAGCCGGTTAAAATTGGTTAGAGGTTTGTGTTCGGGAGTTTAATTTAAAATGCTTATAGCAAGCTAGGGGACGTGGATGATTATGGATGAAAACGAAACAGTCATAAATGTTATATGCTTCACAAAATTTAAAGTATGAACAGGAGTTGATGTTACTTCTTCCGTATTGTCCGTAAAAGCAGAAACGATTAAACATTTGGACAAGATTGCGTGACGATTTACAAAAAGCATGTTCATTACAACAAGGGTTGAAGAACTTCACATCGTTTTCTTTCAGATTTTTCACCATTTTGATGATGACTCTTGAAACAGATTTTGCAATAAAAGCACTTGAAATAGTGACTGTTACTCCATTGTACTGTAAGCACTTAGTGACAGATTTTCCTAATCAAAAGCCCTCTGGGCTTAGTGTCTCGTGACTCTTTTCAGAGTTTAATTTATTTGAAATTTATTTTATCTAGTTTTGAAGCTGTGCTCCGTCGGCGAATCGAAGGTCTATATTGGCATGACGGAGCACAGCTTTAAAACTAGATATAACAACCACAAGCTCTCTTTCAAGCATCGTAAGCATTCCCACGACACTGTCCTATCAAAGTACATCTGGGACCAAAGAGACAAAAACACCGATTTCTCAATCAAGTGGTCAATTGTCACGCGAGCAAGCTCTTACAGGGGAAACCAGTCTCGCTGCAATTTGTGTCTGACAGAGAAGCCTCTGCATTCTATCCGCTGACAGATCTACTCTCCTCAATAAGAGATCTGAATTAATCACCAAGTGCAGGCACGAAAACAAGTTTTATGCAGCCAGTCAAAAGCAGGATCGCTCAAACCGCCCTCCATGAGTGTAGTTTAAATTTTCTTTCAACTGCTATTAACGGCACAGTCTGATGATCGCCTCGTGCGTGAAACTTTAAGTAACTGTCCGTGCAGTCTCAATCTTTTAATTATAGTATCCCGCTCTGCATGTATTTGCATCGAGCACTCGTACGATTTGTGAAACCATTTACATTTTTCTTTGTTTATATATAAGATTACATGCTTAAAAACAAAGTTTTGAAATCGATGCCTTAATGGTATCCATTGCGATCACTATCACGGTAATTAAGCGTCCATTGATTCATATATAATAATTGATTTTGCTATTTCTGTCAGGCGGATAATGTTTGTACTTATAATTGTCACGCGCTTTTCCGATACCTTATCAAAAGCGATTTTTCCAAGCAGCCGAAGTAGCTGAAAAAAACAACATGTAGCGTTGAACAAAGGACTCCGATAACAGCAGCAGAAATTTGAGAAATTCTCTGATAAGGTTCTGAATTGATTGTCGCAAAATATTATCTCTCAAGTAACGCAACCCGTGACATGTAATTATATATAGCGTGCACGTAAATTTAGTGCTTTTGGAAAAATCCAACCGGTTGACCAAAATTTTGCTTTACTAATCCGAAAATACTTGGATCAATGATCTGAAGCCACTAGAGATTTTTAGAAGATCTTGGGAAAGGATTCGAAAAAACTTGGCCCAGCGGTTTTTGTGAAATAGGTTCTAAACCATACGGAAGTTTGCAAATTAGATAGGATAGCAGATAGTTTTATATTTTGAACGGGAAACAGGTTTAATAGAACAGCCACTGTGTGCCTAGAGAAGTTGTATACTTTTAAATTTCGAGTGAAATTTGCACTGATCATTTCGCATCATTCTTCGCTCTCAGATGCTTTCTCGTCACATTTGCACGCTAAAGAACACTGTTTTTTTTGTAAAAATTTTGTATTTAAACTATTTTAGTTAGGATCGGAAAAATATTATTTTTTTATGAAAATTTTTACGGGGAGGAATCGTTCGATTTCTGATAAAAGAGGACAAGCCCCATTACCAAAACATATGTATTAGTTGTGTTACACAGAGCCCTACAGTAGGTTCCGCGTAAGGAACGGTGACCGCCACCAGGTAATAACCATGTCAATCTCCATGGTATCACAAAGCAAAAGACTCCGTGACATTTAGCGAGGTAAATAGCTAGTTCAAGTACCCTAGAGAAATGGCAGAGAGAGAAAGAGAGGAAAGAAAATACGATGGCGTGAGGTATTCTAAACCTCAGAAGGTCAATTGCGTACTTTTATTTTTACAATTAAGGTAAATTTCTTATGGAAGGGATTTTTTTATTTACTCGCCAGCTCCAGCAGCGCGCTCAAAACAATTCCTCAAGGCCGCGCTACTTTAGGGCGCGCCACTCACCCGAAGAATGTATAAAGATTTTGCGACAGGGGAGCGGCGGGGCTTTTTTTTCAGAGACTGGCTATGCATTTGTCGAGGACGCAGGAATAACACGGCTACCAGTTTTTTTTAGGAAAAATTTCTACACAATAGCCCCAACCCTAACCTACAGTTGATAAACCAGCGCGTTAGTTGCGACCTTTTAAAGAAACATATTTCTTGAAGAAATTCCGGCGGCCCAGATCACAAAGCAAATGTTGAATGCGGGAAAATCCGCGGCCCAAAAGAAATGTTGACATGGGGGAAATCGGCGGCCCAGAAAGCAAACACGCATGGAATGCACCTCTCCCCCTGTAGAATATCTCGTGTCGTCATGACAACGTCATGACGTCACGAGACAAAAGGTGTAAATGCTCACGTCAATATAATGATGACTTTTGAACGCTGGAAACTAGGCATTATTATCGAGCTACCATACACAGGAGCGAAGACTGTTTATCAGATGTACAATTCGCGAACACACTTCCATATCAAGTAACCATTTTATGATTTTTCTAGCTGTAAGAAGAACTTAAGATCTCTGAGAGTCGTAAAGATGAAATTCGATTTAGTGTATGGCAAAGGCCGGGACAGTGTAATACTGCAAAGCGGCCAAACAAACGGATTTTGATTTAGTCGCGTAACTTGATTTACATTTATCCATGTAATCTTTTATTTTTGAAGGTTTTTGTTTGCACTGTAAAGAAAAAATTGGTCAAAATTCGAATGACTTAAATACAAAAACCGAGGTAAAGTTTTCTATTTTTTAAAACAAAATAAATATTTGGTCGCATTGTGTAAATAAACGCGAGTCGCCGTCGAAATATTTTTTCTCAAAGACGTCTTGCTTTTTAAGCAAGACGAAAACACAAGTGCTTAACTGAACTGAAAACGAAGATTTATTTTCACAAAAAGCTTACAAATGTCTTAACTGGAAAATTATTTCGTCATGTTCAAGTGTTGAATAATCGTGACTTGAGAAAGAACTTTTAATTATGCGTGGGAACACGTGTCGCTGATTGGCTGTTTTTAATTGAAACTAATCGTGCGTGTCCGTACGGAGTCCGTTCTTGCAGCTGATCATTGTTTTCTACATTACAGCAAACGATTATCGATCCCGAACCATTCCCTTGGGATTGCTAACAGCTTTTTTCATATAACAAAGAGTCTAATGCGCATGCGCAAAGCGCACGCAAGCATTAGACTCAAAAAACCATCGCATTTTATTCCAGTTGCATTGCTCCTCCGATTTTTCTTCCGTTTCCCCTAAAACTACAACACATTCACAAACACTTCCAAATTGGATACAAGCAAAGCTGAGTTAAGCTGACTGGGCTTCCTCAGTTGTTCAGCCTAATTTTTTTACCTTTCATGAGACCCTTTCGCTGCAATACCCAACCTTGTCAAAGCTAAAAATCCAGTGAGCCTCCATTCTCATCAAAAAATGTGCTCAAGAATGTGATTTTTTTTTCATCAGTAACGTTTATAAGTTTATCTTACCTTCTTTCTAGAGTGGTCGCTTCACTGCATGGCAGCTTAGTGCCCGGAAGTTCACAAGTCGCTTGAACCTGTAAGATTGGTCTCCTGTCGACAGGAACATCAGCAATCAGCGCTACGTCACCGATCCACATCATACGCTTGCCGCCACGAACCCCCACCCCTACCCAGTGCTTTGAACCATTTGTCACGTGTGCGTGGTCGTTCACAACGATCTCGAACTCCAGCATGATCTTGTTATCTGGGTGATCCACAGTCCCGATGGTATTTTCTACCGTGCCGAAGTCGATCGTACCGCGGTCGTAAAGCTTCTGATCTCCGACGGTGGAAGTGAGTTGTGCAGTTATTTGGCTAAGGGCAGTGTTGTTTTTGATGTTTGTACCAACTTGGACGACACGAAGTGAGACAAGAGACATGATTGAAGTTTCATTCACAGGAAGGATGACCTGTAATAGTAAAATATCACTGAAATGTTTCCTCTTCATTACTCGAGCTGAAAAACTGGGCGTTTTTCTGCAAACGTGACCATTAGAGACTTGTTAAGTTGACAAGCGCAACACTACCCCGACTATTCTTGATGTAATTGCTTTGTTTTTCAAAGTTATTCTCTCACCAGTATTACGTTTATAAAAAAGAGGCACTAAGTTTTCCATACGCCATTGTTGTTGGCATATTACAAAGAAGCACTATAAAGTCCAGTTATTTTATGGCTTTTGTCACGAGAAAAACTAGAAAGCTCTCGCGTGTATTTAAGAAGTTGTCACCTAGCTCTGCAAGACGCATGCTCATAGCAGTCAAACGTACGGCGCGTGCGCATTCTTGCCAAGATTGTTACCAAGTGATTTTGCTTAAAGTCAATAGATAAAGCAAAATGTGATAATTTAGTACTTGTTGGCCCCTAGCATTATCTTGTTATGTCTTTGCAATGTGCTAATGTTGTAACGATTTCTTACCAATGTCTAGCACATTATGCTTCGAACTCTTCAATTCAATTCAAGTCATGCAATGTTTTAAAAACCGGAAGCGATGATGAAGTTTGGCGTTTGATCGCCGCGCGGGGACACAATTAGGACGCCTTAATTGCTCAGGAACCTGACGTTTACTGATGACTTAGTTATTTCTTCGAGGGGGGTCCCAAACAAAAAAGCGCCAGTGTTAACGACTGTGAGAATCAAGTAATAAGTACCAAGACAACTGTAAAATTCAGTGAGATAAAACCTCCTACCTCTACTTTTAAAGTGGAAACGATTCGTCTCATCAATATGTTGAAGGAAAACTTGGCGCGGCCACCGATTCGTATCTGATTGGTCGAATTGTTGAGTTTTAGCGAGAAACCTGGGACTCCAGCCACGAAGGGCGGTGAAGGCTTGTGGGTAGTGTTGAGTTTATCATCTCCTCTCAAGTTCTGGTAATTGAGCTGAAGAAAGATATCAAGTGGCTCGAGTGGAGAAATTTTGTCGCTGACAATCAGAACTAAATCCCCAGTTATCTGTTGCCCTGAAAGATAAGAAACAATGTTAATAAAAAGAAATTGTCCGTCACAGGAAGGAATCCAGTCAAGCGCAAGGCACGCGAATTTTGTAATTAGGCACTTTGTTAAATTGCCCGCTACCATTTGGTGAAAAATAGAGTGCTGAAAACCACCATTAACTAATTAATTTTAACAATGTTGGTATAGATATGATGAAAGGATATTAGAAGATATAATTGGCTACAAACACCACATTTTGATAATGAAAGCTACTGCTTACCTTTTGCCAACGTTGCGACGGCGATTTCACCGGATTGAAAATGACTGTTTATCGTCAGTGGCTGGTCTGAGCCACCTGGCTCATCATAGGTCCCCTCCAGAATTTGCAGTGTGTTAGAGTAGAATGATACTCGCACGTTCTGCGCGTCCTCGTAAGATGTGTTTTCCATGTGATTGACAGTCCAGTTGACAAACAGCTTGTCTCCGATCAAGTATCGATTACTGGCAGTGTCGTTGGTAGTTGTAAATGTGGCCGTTAGCGATGGCTCACTCTATTTGTAGCAAAAATGAAAAAAAAAGAAGTGTAAAAAATAATAAAAAGTAGCGGACTGATAAATTGATTAAACTTTTTATTATTTAACTCCACTCAGCCAGTGGAGGTATCACTTATCTGCACACAAAGCTAAACACAGTTCAAAGCCTGGTTATCGGGCAAGAAAAACCTTTTCTATAAGTTATAGTGCGTAATCTTGCTGTATATGTCGTTTGTAGCTCGGCGCACCTCACAAGATGGCCGGAATACAGAAACACTTGTTACAATATACACAAATACTGCATACTCCAAATTGTTTTTCATGTAAGTCTTTTTCTTCAGTTTCTGAACTCAGTCGTCAGTCAGTCAGTCACTCAATCAGTCAGTCAGTCAGTCAGACAGTCAGTCAATCAGTCAATCAAGCTTTCGAAACTAATATTACACCAACTTCTATTCCCTGAGGGAATCTGAGATTAAAAAGTGATACGCACCTTGTACACATACAGCGCCTCTTGACCCACCCACAGCATTTGATAGCCACTGCGCATGCCTGCTCCCACCCAATGTTTTGAGTCATTGGCCAGCATGGGATGATCTCGTATAGTGACGTTGTATTCTATGACGATCTTGTTAAGGGATGCATCGCTCCCACGTACCTTGTAGGGAAATAAAACAAATGAAGAAGAAGGGAAATTGAATTAGCAGATTTTGTTCTTAGCGTATTTGGACGTCTTGCTTCTTTTCAACTCATGGAATATCACAAAACGAAATGTTGGGATGGTGAGGACTCACGTCACGTGTCAACACGTAATAATAATAATAATAATAATAATAATAATAATAATAATAATAATAATAATAAAAATAATAATAATTTGCTAATTTATATAGTGCATATTATTGTCACATCAAGTAACACACATCACGTTGCATGGCATCTCGACACGTCATGTCAACCAGTCTTACAAATGGGTATGATTTCTGCTTCACTCTACGGTATACGGTTTCAGTCATATTTTATTATATATGAACTAGATCTAGACAAGACTCTCTAAATCATACACATAACTTAGTATCGCCATCTGTGACAATTCCACAGAGGGTTTCACTTACAGTTAAGTTTCCGAAGTCCAGAACAGCCCGATCATTGAAGGGCGCTTCGTCACTGGAATCGTATGAAACAGGAGCAGCCGGTATTCCGCCTCCAGAAGTCTTGACGTTGCTTCCCACGCTCTTGACTTGTACATTGTGCAGCTCCATGAAGGAGAAATCATTGATGTTGGTGCTTATCTCCACCAGCAGCGAAAAGTCCAGATGGGGCATGGTGATAGTCATGGTATAACCCGTGGTATTGCTAACCCATAAGTCTGCAAATCATATCAAAGGCAAGGCAGTGAATATATCAACCCCTAAGATCTAATCAGGAACACTTGCAATCAGTATGATTTGTAAAACGACATATGTGTTTTTGGGTGACGTTCAATTAAAATTGTGCTGTGTTCATTTTTTACTACAGCCAAGTAAATAACCAAAACAGTATGATTATAAATCAACATGTGCTTGATCAAGTTGATACTCATCAGTAATACACTTACATGAGTACGAATTCCTTGTCATTGATACTGTTGGGAACACAGCATACAGGGTTGGCTGTGAGGGAGCTGGGCCATAATGGTAATTGTCGCCGCCGCCATCCTGGCCAGTGACTAGCACAGCAAAGTAAAGATTTGACAAAGGCTGAATCGAGTCTGTAACCTTAGCCCCGAAAGTAACAGACACCAAATCTGCGCTACCAAGCGTTGTGACATCGAAAGAAATTGCGCTGGAGTTGAACTGGGGCCCTCCAGTGATACTCCCGACGCCGGCCAATACTGACCAGGAATTTTGTACAGGCTCCAGGAACTGGGACCAGAGAACAACTTTCAGGTTGTTTTTCAAATCCACCGCTACTGACTGGTTGTGTGTCAAGTTAAGTTGGAACGAGATCGTGTCGCCAATGTTGTAGTAGGTGACATTATGAATTACTGGGTTGAAATCAGCTTTCAACGACTGCGAGACTGTCGAAGGCTAAAAAACAATGAATTATTCACCACAACTAAGAAAATTTTTTATACCTGTTTCTCTAACTATCAAAGAGCTCTGAATGTTTGCCTCCTTGCTTAACGCGCGATTTTAAAAGTCATTGTATTTAGCTGAGTAAATCGACGCATAAAGACTCTCGTTTGTTCTCGAATAGCATAAAACAACCGATTGGTAGGAAAATCTTGTCAGTAGTGACGTAAAGGCTTACATTTGGGATAGAGCGTCTGACAACATGATGCATTTCCTCTGCGTCGTCATCATCACAGTCGTCTTGGAATTCATTTACACAGGCTGCGTCTGAAAAAAGTGTTTCATAACAAGTTTAGGGCATTTGCGTATGTTGCATTTAAAAAGGACCTCTCGGGGTCTGGGGAGAGGGGGGGGGGGGTGAGGGTGTTTACACGTTTCTTTGAAGTTTCTCTCTTGTTCCCTACATTTTTTCTTTTTTTTTTCTAGGAGGCTCACGAAGATCTAAAACAAAAAGACTGCGCTCAAAATTATGGCATACTACTGAAGCTAAAGTAGATAAGTGTGTAGTGGTTCCATACTTAATAAAGAATTGCTGTTTCCAGCTGCTAACGATTCATGTCGCTGACGCGCGCATTTAAAACATAATATGTATTATCTCTCGTGAGTTAACAGACTCGCTGTTTGCAGTACATATCACCATAGCAATTAACACACGCAAGCTTAGCAAGCACTTGCTTTACAAGAACTGTCAAATTGATTTCGCTTGTCTGTGTTCGTAAGCTAATTTTCAACATCATCGCCCGCTCTTATCAAAACCGGCCCTTTCCACTAGTAGACCGTCTCTTGTTAGTGAAGGAGCTCCTTGTTAATCTAAAAATATTTTGACAACCTTAGGACGCTTATCATCGTCAACAAGAGAACAAGAAAAAGCCAAAGTTAAATTTCATGTCATCACGGTTTGCAGCACCTGTAACTTTGAAACTTCATTCTGAATAAATCAGCTTTTCAGTTCACCATTTTTCTTTTTCCTTTCTCATTACATTTTCCCTTGTCTGCTTTTGACAGAAAATAAGGACCATTACATATAATTCCGCAAAATGTTGAACTTTTTGCTTCTTATTGCGACTAGCTAAAATTTTAGCAATCCACAAAGTAGTTTTTGATATTGATGTATGGTAAATTGCCGTTCGAACTAACATAAACGTTTGAAAAATTTCCGGCATCGCGTTCAAGTTATTTCCTCGTGTATGACATTCCGTTCAAAAAGGAAAAGATCTGAGATACAATTCTCGAAACAAGAAAGATAAAAACTTATAAACAGGACTGATAAATTCAAAGCTTTTCATATTGAGTTTAACTACTCCAATATCTCTTTAAGCTAACTGACCAAATTTAATGACATCTTTTCAGTATGTAGATATGTGATTCTAAATTTTAGTCCCCGCTACAACACGCTGTCAAACTCTGAGACATTAGCAAGTTGAGCCGGCACAAACGACAGCTGAAATCCAAGCTCCATTCAAATAGAAATACAATCTACTTTGTTTCAAGATTAAGATCCTAAAACTTAGCCAATCTGTCCTATTTTATTGCAATGTCTTAGCCGGCTTTCTTTTCCGATCGTAGATCGTAGTGCGTAGCGCGCATAAAAGGTCATCAGTTATCAGAAATCTTTGAAGAAGATAACTTTATGCTGTAAATACTTACTCGCCGCATTGTAAAAGGAAAGTTGTTTTATAAGGCAAAACAAAAAATGTCTTACCCACCGCACACGTCTTCAGGTTGAAAATGTAAATTTAAGTTTACTAGGTTATACGCAGCTCTACAAGATTGAACTCTCAACTAACATTGTAACTATTTTACTGCTGTGATCTCTTTTGAACAGCGCCAGCGGTATCAAGGGTTTTTTCCAAACCCAATTTCAGGAGTGAAAATTGTCGGTTTCTGACGAATTTCAGAAACATTTGTTTTTAGCAAATTTAATTTAGTTGCTTAGCTTCATTATGAATTTCTCACTATACCTGGTTTTTAGTGTGAAATGCTGTGCTGGTTTTTAATGTGCAAATGCTGTTTATTTTCTCCCCGTTTCAGCTGCTACTTTCAAGACACTACGGAATAAACTGACTAGGGCCTCGGGAAAAGAAATTCAATGACGTTTACTCTGAAACGTTTTCACAAACTTATGTAAGCTTTCAAATACAAAAAACAATTGACACTATTTCGTGTATATTCAATAGAAGAAACAATTTTTGTTCAATCCCTTAAAGCAGACCAATACTGGTCTTTTGGTTGTTTCGTTAAGGGAAAAAATGTTAAGTTGCATGTAGGTCAGACGATTTGTAACTGTACGTAAGAAATAAATTATTTCGTTTCACATGGCATATATCCAAACCACTTCAGTATTAGAAAACAAATTTTCTTTTGTATTCAGGCGTTGAAGGCAACCTACTGTTCCTATATTGTTGCACCGTTATTCCCAAGGATGGTCGAAACGCCAAAATTATAAGAATGATTGTGTATAGAGCAGATTCAGTATCGTATTGAGTTACAAACCAACATACAGTAAAACCAAACAAGCTTCGTTATGTGCAAACTTACATTGCACGCTGCGACACTTTCGTTCGTTAATAATACATGACAACGGAGTACTGTACTGCAATCGACGAAGCTTTTTACTATAGTTGTAAACGGAAGCCGAGCTCTGCCTCCAGTAAAACCATAATGCAATTAAACGTTTAAAGAAAGGCTATTTATGGTCAGTTAAAACTAGTCGGGGACGGCTTTTAAGGGTTTGGACGTTTGAACACAGGTATATTTCGATTCGTTTTGATTAAAAGTTAGAAAGCTAAATATTTTTCACGCGTAACACAAAAACATCTGTTGCGAGCATTAATGTAAATTCAAAAAGGGTTGTTCTTGTTGTTAGACTTCACTGATAAAAGCAAAATGTTTTATGCAATATTTTTGAGGTCTCTATTCTACTACTGACCCATTTAAAGATCCGAAGCTAAAAGGCAACTCAGCGAAATTTCGTCCTGTGAAGATCGCTCGCGTACTGAGCAAAATTTATTACATCTCAATTTTTTTCGCATTTTGCTTCGTAACAATTCATAATTTCCAGTTTGTTATAATCAAAATCGGCGTGAAATCGGTTCGAATGGTCGTAAAATTTCAATAATTTGCGGTCATGGATTAATCGAAAATTTTCGCTAATGTGCTTCGAGGATTAAGCGTAAATAAAGGAAACAGAATTGTTATTTTTTATACTTACGAGCCATGGGTCTGCCGGCAACGAAGAATGTTGCAAAGCAACAAATAAGGAAATATACGCCGCACAATGAGGTTGTACAAGCGTTCATCTTTATGGATCGTGCTGAGCGAATTTAGACCATGAAGAAGATTTCCGTTTTCTCCCGAAATATCGAACTTCTTCACCTGTCCACTATATCGGACAAATCGTCGCTTTAAAAGATGTCCAAGACTTGAGTTATGAGGTGCCTGTCTTTTGTCTCCTATTGGGCAATTCTGACACTTTGCAATAGCTAGAAATTTGAATTTCAAAGGCGAGTCAACAAAACGATATGCAAATTTCCCGTTCACTCACGCTTGTATAAATAAGCAAAAAACCCAGCGATCTTAGCTGAATTATCAGGGCTAGAAACTCTGCCTTGAAAATTACTTCTCGAAAAGTAACTCTCGATTTTCTTAGCGTATTATTTATTGATATTCAATGCATATGAAACGAACCTACAGCTGCGCAAGCAAGCTTGTATAATAAAACCTTTGGTTTTGTTAACTTCCATAGAAGGTAAATTACACAGCTAAAATTAATTGATAGACGATCGGTAACTATGGAACCGGGATTCGCTGATTAATAAGAAAAAGGCCTCATGTCTGCGAGTTAACTTACACACACCAGGTGGGCTACTTTAAAAAAAGTTATATTTGGGTTTCCATTTCAAAGGAGGGAAAATATTGCAAGTAAACCTATAAAATTATTTAATCAGGCTTACTGATGTGAACGACTTTTCTCGTTACGCGTAAAAGGAGACATGAAGCCGAAACCTGAGTTCTTGGTTGTGTGTACGTAAGTAATTAAAAATAGTGTCATGAAATGCAACTGTTGTTAGGGGATTGGAAGAGAAAATCAGTCAAAAAAAATAACAAAAGAACTACGAATGCCAATCTTAATTCAATTTTTAGTGTTCTACAAAGAAAAGTGAGATATAGTAAAAACTCATTTGTTTAACGGAGCTTGAATCGCTGGAAACTTCTTACATTAAAATGCAAGACGTGGTCACTGAACCGTTTCGTTTCGTTTTTACTCCTTTCAGAAAAAAAAAAATCTTTGAAAAGTTAAGGTTTTTTTTACGCGAGTTTTTTGCAAGTCACCGTTTACAGTCAAACGTGTGCTGGCTAGAGACATGACCGGAAAGACATGAAAGCAGGTGGCAAATAAATATAAATAGTAACCCTGAGGACAGTTTGACGGGCCGACACAACTACGAACAAAATTCCTGTTTGCAGCAGTTTTGACATCTGTGATGGTAATTGAGATCACCGCGCTATTGTGATCTCACGGCATGCAGTTTGTTTTTAGAGCAATAAGCACTCATGTCTACATTATCGTCCTTGAAAAGCAGTCAATTTTGTCTTCTTGAGTTGCTATCTGAGTGTTTCGCCACAGATGCATTTTCGTTTTAAAAATTGACAGATTGAACTTCCTTTAGATCACTTTTTTGTCAGTTTAGGTTCAATTTTTTAAAGACCATTGGACAGTTCACTCAGAGTCATGTTTAGAAAGGTGGAAAATGTTAATTGCCTTTAGGCTACCGAGTCGATACCGGGCGTAAATTTTATAACATAATTTTACACTATTAAATGATAACCCCTAGGTTTTGTTCAAGTAGCAGTTTGTTCAAGCGGTGGGGTTTTCTCAGGGTGGTGGTGGTGAGGGCTTGGGGACCGGGAGGGATTAGGGATATTATCGGAGGGATTTTTTTTTAATACTTGATGCGGTTTACTACATACCACTGATTCCGGACTGAGGAAGTTATAAGCTAATTTGAAATAAAAATGAAACATCAATCGGGTATCATGCATTTCTTCCATATACAAACAGTACACTAATTTGTGTTTATTCCCTTAAAAACACATTTTATAATAACACAGCAATAAAGAATACCACCTAGATTGTGCGCGGCAACTTTGAGGATTCCGAGCAACTTTTTTGAAGGAGAGCAACTTTTCCAAATTAAGCATAATTTCGGCAGCTTTTGAGCAAGTTTGAGCCGAAATGCTAGAATTGTTTACGTTATTGACATTCCTTGTAGACCATATGGTACAAGTAAACTCTGGAACTGTTCTAGAAACATCTCAGCACGTTTCTGAATCTCTGTAAAAAAAGTTCTTTTTGCCGAAGGGGAAGGGGTAGGCGGCGCCGGGGAGAACAGGCTGACCACAAGGTAACCTGTGGTGTTTAACTGCAAATACATTGATGTGCTGTATAAAAACATAATGGCAGACGTCTCGTTATCTTCTTCAAGTGACGAGGAAAGAGTGTTAGGAGACCCCATTCAGTTTGCAACCAGACAAAGGAGCCTGTATTTGGCTAGCAAATTCGGAGCCCGAGAGAGAGCTTTTATTTCCCAAAAGGGAAAACCAATCGTTAATAGTGGTAATTAATTTTTGACTGCAATTTTTTAGATTTAATACAACTTTTGAAAATCTGAGCAAATTTTAAGCATTTTTTGGCATACATTTTGGAGCAAAATAATCATAAACCGTTGGGGATTGAGGCGAGTGTGGTAGCACGCAATGCATCATGGTATGCACAGTGTTTCCTTAGCAACCGTGCAAAGCAAGAAGAACTGATTACAAAAGGCGGCCAGCAACACAGTTTGCTTTAGATACAGGCCAAGAACAGTGCAAAGGTAAAGCAGTGATCATCATTTTAGTGCGCTAGAGATCTCAAGAACGAGAGAAAATGTATAAGCTTGATCTTCCTTTGGATATGAAGGAAAGCGCCGCCATAGAAAGGCGGCGTAATCGAGAGTTGCAGCGGCAAAGTCGAATATTCAACGCCCGAGTACGAACCATCGGGGTAAGAATTGCTTCTTGTAAAATTCATTTACAGCGTAGTTTAAATGACCCTAGCTAGTTTGGTGCAATTCTATGGATGGATAAATGTATGTTGGTTCTTTATTTGTGTTCTGTGTTTGTTGTAATTGGGTATAATCCATCGCATAAATGAATGCGTCTCGAATTGGAAATGAGTAAGCTTATACCGTAATTTTGAAGGATATGGAATCGAACGAACCACCTGTGGAACTCACGGCTGTTTTACCTACACTGTTTGTTGCCGTGGGAATTTTTTTTAAGGTTTCTGTACTGTTGTATTTCCTTTAGATTGACTTAAATGCACTGAGTGAGCAAGTGCAGGATAGAACACGACGCGAAGTTGAAGAGGAAAGACGACATAATGCTTTTGGTAAGTGTTGGAGTCCAGCTCAAGCTATTAAATTAAATGACCCTGGCTTCCTAAACTATTTGATTTGTTTATACACTACTGAACAGAGCAACTTTAATGAGAGTTTTAACTGTACAGTCATGTAGTGAAGTATTCAACTCCCGGACACAACTGAAGCAACTCAGCGTAACAGACGTTCTAGGCTTACCCAAAGTAATTTTCTCAAGGGTGTCAACAAGAGAAAAAACTTGTGAAAGATTCTATTCTATCAGAGATGTCACTGTCATGCAGTGGTCATAAAAAAGGAAAGAAATATTGAATCAAATCTTTCGTGGCAGCTTAGTGTAACATGTACATTAGGTAGTGTAAATTAATTTTTAGTCTTCATTTGATTGTTGATTTGTTATGCTGGTTTACATTGCACTAGCAACCAAGTCGGTTGAGATCCTTGTACTTTTGATTGTGATTTAATGTACAGTATTTGTCCAGCCTCTCGTGCTTCCCACTCTCTTGCAAGTACAGAGTATAACACCCCTTCTGCTATGTAGTGATACAGAACTACACAGTCATAAAATAAAACATCAGTCTGGGCCATAATGCACAATGTAATTTTGTTATTTTCTGCTAATTAATGAGTACATTTTCCCTCCTGTTACAGCTGCTGACATGACAAGAAATGATAAGATTTCTGTCCTACTTCAAAAACGCCAAGAACATGACATACGTGAGCTAAATAAGGCTGTGAACGAGTTCCGCCAATCCCACCAACAGCCAGATGCTCGACGAGAGTTTGACCTGAATGATCCTGACAGTTTAAAGAAAGACAAGCCAGCCAGAGTATCAGATGACGACCCGCGATGTGGTGTTGCATCACTTCAGAAGTTTGTTGGTGAAGATTTAAATGGCAAGGCACGAGAAAAGTTACAACAAGAACAAGCACGGTAAGCACTTGTTCATCTTTGAGCTGAGTGTTTTTAATAACCAACCCCTTCTTGGGGGATGATATGCAGATGTCTGATCCTTGCCACTTCCAAAAGCTCTGGTGTTAAAGGTTGAAAAGTAATCCCAATTTTCAAATATTTAAATAAGAAACAGCAACATACAAAAGAATGACTCGCCTGCAGGAGTATCAAAATCCCCTGTCACTTCATGCTAAGCAACCGCTTCATACGGTACTTCATGGTTCAAATGCAGACTTTCTACCACATTAAAGAACACCTCATCAGAAGCATTGACTGAGATATCTTAAGTTTAGACTTAAAGGTAACTTATTTATTTCAATATTTCCTTATCTACAGGGAATGGATAAAACAACAGACAAATGAAAGGGACCAAGCCCTTGCAAATCAGAAGTATGCAGACCACTTATATGATTTAAAAGCCAGAGAAATGGACCAAAGGGCATGTGAACTTGCAAGTGCAGAAGCAGATTGTCGCCGTGCAATAAATATGGCAGCAAAAGACCTGAATCGAGCTTTAGCTAGAGAGAGACAATCCAAGGAAGATGCAGAGAAACAACAAGAACAAGATGACAACTTTACTGAAATTTCCAATTCTGTGTTTGGTGACATGCTAACAGAAAATCCTGATGTGGCTCAGAGTGCATTTGGACCACACAGGGTTATTACTGATCGCTGGAAGGGAATGAGCCCAGCTCAACTGGCTGAAATAAGGCGCATTCAACAGGCGCAGCTGGAAGAAAAGGAGGTAAGGCCTATTTCACTGTAGATATTTTTTAAATACCTTGTAAGTAATTATTAGCGGAGCTCCTAAGTGTAGCACCATAGCCATGAAAGAAGGAACACTATCGAAATGAGTTTTCGTGGTCACTGGTCAACATGGATAGCGGCATGGTTCGCGGGCGCGTACGAACAGCGTACATACGTACATACGGAGTCGCGCAACATGGCGGCCATAGTTTGATGGTAAAAAGAGTGAAGCAAGAAGCCGTATAAAGGCGGCCTTTAAAATATAAAGAGGTTTGAAAAGAAAAACAAGATGCAATGAAACAAAATGTGGCTGAAAATTACGTGTAAAAAGTAATCGACTGCCAAAAAAGTGGACATTGAGAGCCATATTAAATCGATCAATGACTTTCGTGTCTATCTGTAAAGCCAGCATCGTACATAAAGGAGCATTCGAAAGCTAAATCGGGTTGATATAATAAACAAACCATTTTATTGCTACGGGGTAAAAAAAAAAATTGACCCTCTGGGATTTGAACTCACAACCTCCCGATTCGCAGACTGGCACCTTACCGATTGAGCTAATCCGACAGACTCTGTAATACACGTTGAATATATCCTATATCAATGTAATAGATATTGTGGAGTCTACTAAACTGCTGCGAAACTATAACAGGATCGCGAAACTATTTTCTATTGCTAGAAAGCAGATAATTTACTGCCCCGCTTTAAGATTATTATTTTTGTCGTACTGCTGACATTCAGTTTAACCGTGAGCTATTTAAATTTGTCTTGCACCTATAAACCGCCATAAACATTAGTACTTTGGCCGCTTATTCACTAGAATGAAAACATTGTAAACTCCAGTGAAAATTAAATAAATGGGGAGCTCCGCTTTTAGGCGTGCCTAAATCTATATATTATTATTATTAGGGTTGTATGTATATAAGAAAACAAAAACAAAATAGTCTGATGAAGTCCATACTGCCACAAGTTTAAAATTCAATTGCTCAGGAAAATTGGTGAGAGCTAGGCAACTAGGAATGTGATTCTAAGCATAATGCTGTGTGGAAAAAAAGTTTTAGAAATAGCATGTAAAAAGCCTTGAATTGTGTTTGATAACATGAAATGTAATTATATTCTACTGTACCACTCAAAACCTATAGCAGTTATGACATCTAAGAAGTCCCATGTCTAACAATTCTTGTCTTCAAATTGATTGTTTACAGAGGCTAAAACAGCAAGAAGAAGAGCAGGAAAAGGAATACAACAGACTGAGGTTGACGCAAGCCAAGGCAGGAATACTGGCTGAGCGTGCCATTGACAGAAAGAAAAGGGAGATTGAAAAAGACCAGGCTGATGAAAACAGAAGACTGTCAGCTGAACAGACAGCCAAGTAAGTATTCAGTGATGTAAAATTACATCACTGAACAGTAGAAGTAGCTTTGATCATAGAGGCTAGAAGCATCACATTCACCCTGAATGCATGAAGACAGCATTATAAATTATACAAAGATCATTTTCTGATGGGAAGGTGACCATTTGGCTATACAAACGATTTGGTAGACCCCATGACATCCAGGTTTAAGTTCTGTGTGTGCTGCTCCCTGGCTAGGCCACTTCCTTCATTGTTGAGACCAAGGGATTGTTCTTTAACAATTTAGTACTAAAGTTAACCCTAACACTAGTTTCCCAAAACTTATTCTATATTTTTGTTCTTTATTTACAGACTTGAATACATAGACAAAGAAGTTTACACGAATGTTCCCACAGCAGCTTACTTTATGCAGTTTAACACAACAAGCAGATGAAGTGCCCTTGTCAGTTTAATAGTGTACAAAACAATTTAATCTTTGACTTTTTAAATCAGCAAGTGTTTTTAAGGACCATGCATGTTCTGAGACTATTTTGCCAAGTTTTAAGAAACTGGACTAATGCAAAAGAAGCATGAATCTGCAAGATGTTGCCATTTTAAAGAATTTTATTTAGTCTTCAGAATTTTATTTACACTCTGATGTATATCTTAATATGTAATGGACCTGATTAAAGGTATTTGACTTCAACAAGTCAGTGTAATGTTATTTTGTTGTTATTTTAGTCGTGGGAGGGGGGACTTCCATACAAAAGTGACACATTTGATTCTCTAAACCCCTATAGCTATCAGAATCTCTTCCGAGGGATGGAGTTTGAACACTTTTGTACATCAAAACATAATTTCAGTAAAAAAACAAAACATTAACTGATATTTTTTGCAATAATCATGATTTCTCAATACACAAGAAGTTCCTGCCATATATACTATTTTCTTAAAGTACTGAGATCACACTATTGGGGGTAATTGAAGGTTTAATATCTTTTTCACATGTATATAATATAGAAGTTCCCCCATGTCCAAGGGGTGTAAACTAAAGTTCAGCTAGGGGAATTTAGTGCCTTAATGGCAGATCTTTGTAACAGAGATAACACTAGCAGACCAAAACTAATAAACTTTGACAGTTGTTGTGACATTCATTTTCTTCACAGCATTTTAACCCTTGTTTTGTTACACTAATCAGGGTTAACAGTAATGACCTAAATCTTAGAATACTGGACAGTGTATACATCATTTAGTACATATATATATCTTAACCTTTAAACACTTTCCAATTCTAAATTAAACTAATTTTTGCATTTAATATTCTAACTGTTTAATAGGTAATTTCAGTCAGTTTCTTTGCTCTCAGCATAACTTCATCTAATCAGACTGGTACCCAGTCGTCATTTATTAAAAAAACATCTGATGAGTCTGGGAATGCCAATTGAAGTGTGAAACTCCCAAGTCATGTAACATGACTGAATACATCGTACTAGCTTACGGTAGTCAATGTAAAACATTGAAAAATTGATGTCTTTATTATAAATGAAACATTAATATTTGCCAATAAAATTTAAATTTTTGTCAGGGTCTGAAAATAAAAATATTAATTTGATAATGTTACAAAAAAGAAATGGGTTTTTGTTTGGAAACCCAGGAATAGATGTTGATGCAAGAAAAAGTGAAATAAAAATATTATTTTGTAAATGTTGCAAACAAAGTTGAAATTTATGCCAATTCTGCCAGTTGTTTAATTCTTTCACCCCTCAAAAGATCTTTTTCCCAGGTCTTCAATAAAATTAACAATTTTTTAAAATTAATATTGATCTACCTCGTGCAAGTTTAAATAATAAAAGCTAAACGTTATACTATTGTTATTGAATTACAGGCAATCAAGTAATGTTTAATACATGAGCAGCAGTGTTTTATCAAGTTTAAAACATGAGGCGCAGCCAAGTGTTTTAGACTTGATAAAACACAAACTGCGAATTTTTTGAACGGTTTAAAAATCTTCTGACGTAGATCAACTCATTCTTGCACTAATATTTAGATTTGGGGTTATTTTGGCCTAGAAAATTAGACGTAAAGTTTAGCCGTGTCTTTATCAGATATAAAGGCACTCATTAAACATTAATTTCTTTTGTATTTTCTTTATGAATTATTGATGGCTTTTTTAAAGCCTAGAAAAAGAATTCTATGGAAATGAAATTCCAAAAAAAAAATATCTCGGTCTGTTTTACCTTCAAAAAGCTACTTAGTAATAAACTTTATTGAAAGTAAAATGACAGTATAAAGTGAGTTGCAAGTAAAGTAAAAAAAATGAAATAAAAACAGCATCAGATTGACTGACTGAGTATATCTCGTTGTTTAAAAGTTCTAGATGTAACCTTGCAAACATTTGCTGGTTTAGTATTAATTGAGATCCTTTTGAGTTACAGATGATGTTCAAAAGTGTTGTATGTTGTTCGGTTGTCACTCTTGCTGCTTCTGTTTCCTCGTGGCCCTAAAAGGTGATAAATGAATTTAAATTACTCACATATCTTTGGCTACCAACCAAAGAAATGTCCCACTCAGTGAATTCCCAATATTAGAGATTTAAATCTAATTCATTCTTGAAAATAACTATTTATAAAAAATAACTTTAAAGAAGATCAAGTCAAGAATTACAAGTAGGGGATATTTGTCAAATGTAGATCCATGTACAACCAGAATTCTCAATAATAACATGAAACGCACTGTACAGCTGCTAAGTAAGAAGGACTGGCATTAAATTTTACAGAAACTTACCAGATTCTGAATAATTGCAACTGATGAGTCCTTGTTCTTGCAAGTTAAGGATGGAGTCTGCAATGATCCTGGCTGTTCTTCTCTACAGTATTACGAGATCAAAGTACTTCAAATCAGAAATCGTTACAAGATAACCATGGTTTACGTGGTAACATACCATAATTATTTTCTCGATTAAACGCCGGGCCCCGAATAAACGCCGGGTCTCCAAGCTAGAGTTGTAAGTAAGCCTTCCAGGCATTTATTTGTTAAGTAATATGCTTTAGGTATGATGGCAAAGTACCTTCATGTCACAAATAATGATTAAAAACCCTGGTTTAATAAACATTTTGCTCCAATAAACTGCACCATTCAAATAAACCCTGGATCCACGGAGACAAATTTGAAATAAACGCCAGGGGCATTTAATTATACGGTACTTGCATAAAAACAACCTGGCATAAAGACCAAACCTTGTAATCATTTCAGTTGAATTATGTGACTGTGTAAATTTCAAGTTCCTGTATTATTTTTAAGTGACAAATATTCAGAAAAAATCAAGCCAAAAGGGAATAGTTTATGATATAGCTTAAGCACACCAGATTGAGGTAGATATCACGAGCAATGAAAAAGCAGATTGAATTAATTTATCTAAAAAGTTTGTAAATACCGCTGGCAGCATAATTTATTCCATTTACAAGTTTTGCTTCAGCTAATAGCCAATTATTATAGTTTTCATGCAGAACTAAAATAGCAGCTATGTTCAGTGTATACTTTTATTGATTATATTAATAATATTATTATTGTTTCTACCTGGTATCCTCCAGAGGTTAACATAAAGATTGGAATTCCTCTCTGCCGAGCCTCTTGAAATACAATCTGATCTCTTTCAATGATTCCCTTAGGTAAAAAACATTTTTAACAATGAAAGCATAATTTTGGATACAGTAAAAACCTGCGTATAAGAACACCTATTTTGGCGGTTCAGGCTTATTTGGTTCTTATATAAAGGGTTATAATCTGCAAAATCAGCCTGTAAGTGTTCTTAAGTGTTCTTAAAAAAGTTTCTTAAAATAAGGAACATACTATGCTACCAATAGATGAAATCAATATATATGCACACAATTGTATTTTAATTTTAATAAAATTGATAAATCAAGGCAATACTGTACTGTAATTGGGGTGGAACTATTATGTGTGCAATGAAAAGTAGTGTAGATATTTTTCCATATAAGAACAACTTTCATTTTTCAGGTTGAATGTGTTCTTATTTAAATGGTACTTTATTTCCTAAAATCAGGCCTGGGTGTTCTTAATCCACTTGTTCTTATACGCGGGTTTTTACTGTATTTCAGTTCCACATGCAATCAGCACTTTATAAGTAAGAAGTTATATGGCATGAATGCAGGTTATGAGAATGAAGCAATTGGTCAGCAAGCTAAATGTTGTTTGAAAGGATTATTTCTAGTGAATTCTGCATGAGCTGTGAGCTGTGAGGTTGTGATTTGGGCTATGGCCATCTAACCAAAAGATTTCAAGCAATAGCTTGAATTTTTTTAAGAATACCCTATATTGATGAAACTATAAAAAGGACCCCTGAACAAAATAAAAAAAAAACAAGCTATACATAGTCTGCAGTCACCAAATGAACATTTCTGCTGGATGGAATTAGGGTTCGGGTATTATTTACTAATAAGAAAAGTTTTTTGACAATCATAAGCAAAATAAAAAAAAAACTACACGTCAAATATAAAATAAATTAAACTAATATGTGACAATGTGTTGAAGATAAGTTTGTCGAAATCAACTATAAAATCATAATTTTATATAATTTACAAAATTGTATCTAGTGCTAGAATTTTAAACTATTAAGTTTAAGCCCTACCTGAGGTGTGATTGCCAGATTACCCAGAGGGTCCCCCATAAGAATATCTGTCCCTTAAAGAGAAAATAAATTGCTTAATTAAAACTTAAAATCATGATAATTAATATCCAAATTGGTAGGCTATCATAGGACATTAAAGATTTTTGAAATAATGACAGAAATTGATTACAAATGTTATAAAATAAATTAAATTAAGTTTTGTTCTGTCAAGCTTAAGCAATATCAATATCAGTAATCACTGACAATAACAAAGCCATACAACAGCCAACTTACCAGCATTATATGCAATGATATCAGGTTTAAATTCATCCAATGCTTCAGGAATGTGTCTAAAATAAAGAAGCACCAAATACCAGTACATTTAATTCTACTGACAATCATTAAATGTACAGTTCAATGAAAACTAAAGCATTAAATCATATCTGGCCTGAGGCATAAAATGATAAAAAGTAATAATACTTATATTTATTAAAGCAAAAACACCAAACAAACTTGAGGATGAAACACATTTTTGAGTGAGATGCAGTTAAAGCATTAATTAATTTTCTGATATTTAATAAAATCAAAAAGAGCGAAATGAGCACACACTTTCTTAATAGTGGAAGGTATGTTTTGTCATCTGTGTGATGAGTTAACTCCACATTTTTCTTTATTGCACCTGAGGAAAAAAACATTTTAAGAAAATATAATAGTAGCTATAGATATATATGATTAATGCAAATGCGGCCTTACACTACTGAAGACCTGAAAAAAAAAATTTTCAGGCTCTGAGCGGGAGTCGAACCCACGACCTTTGCGTTGCCAGTGCAATGCTCTACCACTGAGCTATCAAAGTCACATGAGAGTGGTCGTATATGGGTAATCCCTTTATGGTGGACATGATACTCGGCCCAAGTATATGTGAGATAAATGAATGTGTGTCCAGCAGTAGCAATGAAATATATATATGATTAATGCAAATGCGGCCTTACACTACTGAAGACCTGAAAATTTTTTTTTTTTTTGCTGCTGGACACACATTCATTTATAATAGTAGCTAATTTAATAAGCTGTCCACTGAGACAAAAATGACACCTGCTCACTAGTTTTGTAGTGTGCAATGTTTTTCTGTCCATTACTAGTAGAAAGTCCAAATGATTAACTTAATTCTGATAATTGTAATGATAAGATTCCTTAATATTAATGGTTTTCAATAATCAAAATAACAAATAAAATAACAAACAAATAAATCATTTCGTTATTCTAGTTGTATCTTGGTGGTGTTTGACTGTAGCTAGGTGTAATGCAAATTTAATTTTTTGGTGCTGATCCTAGGTTGTCTTTTAGTGAATTAATGGATTGTAATGAATTTAAAAGTAACCTTGAAGTAAACCCCCCTTACTTTTGACTTTCCTGTCTCCTGGGTAGATGTAGGCATTATAGACATCCATGATGTACACTTGTTCATCTCCATCAAAGTCTGCTTCATGACCATTCCCCTAATAATTAAAATAGAATATGGTAATAACACTCAGAAAAACTAAAAAGCTTATCGAGCTGAGTGAAGTTAAATTACATTAATACTAAGGAGGTGGTTGGCAATAAAGCAAAGGAAAAAAGAGCGGTTAATGAAAAACGTTAAAGCTAACACAGACATTCTATAGCAAAAAATATATATACATGTATAAAAGCTAAATAAGGAAGATAAGTATTAAATATTAAGTAACTACTAAGTGCCAGATGAACACTCATTAATGTTGGCAGTATTTCTGTTAGTAAGATGTCAAGTTTAACTTCATTTTTGAACTTTTTGAGGGGGAGGTATTTGATGTTTTCATCCAAATCATTCCAAACTTTTACAGCAGCAAAGCAAATGTTGAATTTACCATAGTTTGTTTTGACAGAGTTAATATAATAAGTTGATCTGGAAGCAAGCCTGGTTTTGTACTGGTGAACTGATGAAACAGATTGGAAAAAGTTACAAAAAAGGTATGAAAAAGATAAAAAATTGCACCCGTAAACTGAATAAACCTGACTTAATTTCCACCTTCCAAGCATTTTCAAATAGCTGCTTTTTGGGGGTAGGGGTGGGTAATTTTATTTATTTTGTTTCACTTTATTTATGTTGCAATACTTTTGATAAATAAGCAAAATGTCCACTTTATTTCTGCTTTTAAAAGCAAAAGGGCCACTTTTTATGTTTAATAACAGTATGGCATCTTTTTTTGTAACTTGGTACATCAAACTTGTTTATAAATTAGAAAAGATGAGCAATTTAATTGTTTTATAAACTTGAAAATTTGAGTCTGGAAAAAAATGCTGAAAGTTTGGAAACATTCTGGATCCTGTTTATAATAGCTTTATACCAGAGGAACAAAAACACACTACAGCTATACATTACTTAAACTAAATACCTGATGGGCATCAAGATCAATAATCATGGCTTTGGTAACACTATCCACATGCTTGAAAAGAAACTAGAAAGAAAGTCAAGTTAAACATATGTTTAAAAAAATGGTAGTCAAGAGTGAACACAGTCTATAGCAGGTGCTATTAAACATGAATCCTCACGAGGTACAGTTAAAAAGGTGTGAAATATTGATATAAAAGGAGAAAAAAGTACAAGTTGTGACTTTTATTACCATTAGAGCCCTGACACTTAATAACAAATTAACTTAAGACAGTGGGTAAATTATGGTAAACTGTCATACAAGTGTAAGATGTCCACTGGTTCTCTTGCTGGCTGGACCTTTAATGTGTGTGAGTATTAGAAATATAATTAAGGTACTGTATTTATAACTACATTGATTGTGTGTTTATTTGTTCATAATTTGATGCTTGTTTGCTTTCTACTGTAAGTACCTTGATTGCTAATGTTATATCTGCATAAGCACAGAAGCCTCCTCCCTTTGATCCAGAACAGTGATGGAAGCCACCACCTAAACCAATGTCACCAGGTTTAATAATTAGTAACACACTCATGCAAAATAAATTTACATAGTTATTTGGAAAACTTACTCGGGAACACTCTGGCCCGGGAATTTAAAGAAATGTAAAACGGTTGTTTTTAAATGTTTTTTATTCCCGAACTAAGACCTAGTCTCAATGTACAATCTGACTCTATACGTACGAAAGTTTTCAAATAATATTTATTTATTAGCTTTGCATGCCTTTTATTGTTTTTAGCAACTATGTTGTAAATTCTTTTTACTTACCGGTAGTACATTTTTACATATTTTTACTTCATTAATATTTCTCATACATTTTTACCTCTTTGTAGCTATATATATCTATGCAAATTTTATTTCTTACACTTAGCTTGATAATGACTGAAGATCGGTCGAAACGTCGCTTATTTTTACCATTAACTTTTTGTGAAAATTTATCAATTAACAATATTATTAGGGGAAAAAATAAAAAAGCTAAAAGTTCAAATTTAAAATTCACAAGCTTTATAACAAGCTGTTAGTTAGTGTACCCTTAATATCTCTTAAAAAATGAAAAGGACTAAGAGAACAGGTCTATTACAAATGTTCTTACCAATATTTATTGCCCAGCCTCTTTCAACTGCAAGTTTAGCTGCCTGTGATAAAATATCAATAATATTATTGTGCTATGGAACTACACTGTACTAGTCTACATTATCATGACAGAATACTGATCTACCGTACATACAATGTACATCTGTGCAGAATACTGATCTCCGTACATACAATGTACATCTGTGCAGAATACTGATCTACCGTACATACAATGTACATCTGTGCAGAATACTGATCTACCGTACATACAATGTACATCTGTGCAGAATACTGACTACCGTACATACAAGTACATTTGTGCAGTACTGATCTACCATACATACAATGTACATTTGTGCAGAATACTGATCTACCGTACATACAATGTACATTTTTGCAGAATACTGATCTACATACAATGTAAATTTTGGCAGAACATTATTCTATATTGGAACACAATATAGATTTGCTCACATTACAGAACTGTCGACTGTACTACATGAAGATATAATAATACAAAATAGGAATAAATAGTAAGCATCCATGCTTTAAACTTCACCAGTATTGTTCCTCCAGTCTGTATTCTCATGGGCTTGAGGACTTTACGTTGTACAATAAAGTTGGGAAGAAGTGCCACTGGAGGTACCTCACATATCATGGCGACATTAACACTCCACTAGAAAGAAAACATTTATTACAGGGTATTAACTGTATTACCAGGTATATTTCATGCCACATAAACCAGGTGACAGTATTCTCTCATTTGCTATTAACTAAGGGATTTTATTAGCCATATCATCAAACTGTCAAATAAGCATAGGGGTAATTAAGTGGGATGATTTGGTTGATCAAAACATGTTCATTATAAAGTACAAAGTTAACAAGATTTCTATGTTTCTAATGTTTCACAAGGTGCTACATATAACTGCACACAGAGCTTACCCTAAGGCTGTCTAAGTAGGTCTGAGTATGTACAACCAACAGATCTTCACTTGTTGTTTCTTTAGGAACTACAACCGTTGCCTCATCCACCATCTTTGCATCTGATACAAAAACAGTTACCATGATTGCTTTAATCTAACCTTGACTGCTAATAATGTAGTGCATGGCATGAGCACCATAAATTAAGTAATCATGTGACTTATTTCAATGTCAGTACATCACCCAGGGAGCTGGGTACTGAAGGGATCCAGACAGGTGGGCAACAAGAAAAAAAATAAATTAGCAGACAAGCTGTTAAAACAACTTTTCAAATAAGATTTTTGTTACCTTTTAGATATTGAAAAACTTTTCCCCATTTTCCTGAATCAAATGGATGGAGTCTCTCCAAACCCAGGAAACCAATATTATAATCTGCAGAGTACACAATGGGCCACTGGTTGGCTTTCACTTCCACATACAAATGACATCCCTGAGCACTGCAGAAAAAATAACAGAAAGTGGGCAGTGGTTTTCCAATAACTTGTAATTAGCAATCATGTGTTTATTGTAGTTTATCCTGCAAATACAGCCAACCCTTTGCAGGTGGTTTGTGATAGAAGCATGAGTCAGTTCAACTCCCCCCATTTTGCTGATGTTGAAATGAAAGACTGGGCCAGCTGTGCATAGTCATAGGTGTACCGGGCAGGGGGGGGGGGGGAGGAAGAGCGGGAGGAGGGGGAGGTGAAGTGGAGCTACAGCCCCAAACAACAGCAACAACAGTGTTGGCAAGGAGGCATATTATGTGAGAAACAGGAATCTCTGGAATTTATCAACAAAAGTGGGCAGGTAGCAAGGCGAATATTTGGCGCTATTCCACACATCGGTACCACGCATAGAATCCTTCAAATGGTAGCAACTTTAATTTCTTTATTCTTATGACCTACATGCAAGGTGTATACTCAGGGATTTCAAAATGTTTTGAAGTAGGTGTCCCCAACTGGAAGGGTAGGTGGCTGTGACAAGCCAAGCTTGTTTCTCACAAGCTGATTGGCATGGCCAAAGTAGCCGGTGACATAAAATCAAGTAGCTGGTGGAACTCCGGCGGGTGCTGGCTTGTTTTGAAAACCCTGTATACTAGTTAAATATTCTAAGGGCCTTGTTTTACATGTGTATGAACCCAGTCGGGTTAACCGGGAAAAATTTTTATTAAATGTTATTGCTGTTTATATGGGAAATTTCAACCCGACTGACCAGGATGAAATCAAAATAGCAACAAATAAAGTTGCATTGTTTGCGACTATCATAGCTTTATCAACACTTGCAACTTTTCTAATAAAGCAAATTCATATACTTCTAAAGTGTAAATCAATACATACAAGGCAAAATTATGCCTTTATGACCACCCAGTTGCGGAAGCGAAACTATTTTCTCAAAATAAGTTCATTGCGTGCAGTAACCGGGCTGGAGTGTGCATACGGTAAAATTTCCATCCTGGTTGCTGTAAACACAGGGACGGCAGAGCCAGGGGGCTGGGGGAGGGGGGTATAGTCCCCTAGAATGTTCGAAAAAATAAAGACTTACTAAGAGAAGAGTCTTTTAAGCCCCCCCCCCCCCCCCCCCACACACACACACACACACACACACACACACACACACACTTGGAAAAATGCTCCACCGTCCCTGGAACAGAGTTTCTACAACTTAGATCTTGGTAACCGGGCTGGCCCATCTTCTCATACAAACACAATGAAATTTCTGGCAAGGAAATAGGAGTGGGGCAAGATCTCAGTAACTGGGCCAGCCCATTGAACCAGGCTCATAGGAGCTAGGTCCTGAGGTACATTTTTTTATAATTCAGTATAGGTGCTGTCCCCTAGTGGCATTTAAATGAGATAATGGGAAGGTGTGGCAGTTATTGAAAAGTTGCAAATAGGTTGATTCATTGGAAGAAAGCAACCATTTTCTGGCACAAAACTGCTGCATGGTGCTTAGAGCAAGTACTAAACAATTGTTTTTGGGTTGAGTGAGTCTGAGGTTAAACCCCAGACTCAATCGACCCATAACCAATTGGTTAACCTTCATTATAAACCAAAGGCCGAAAAGGAGCCTTAACCCAACACTTAGTTTTACTGTAGTAGCTTGTAGTTGTAACTCCTAATATCAACATTTAGTGATTTTTTTTATGCTTGTACTCGGAAGCAGCTGTCATTTAAAATAGAAAGCCGTCTAAAAGTACACGGTCATTACCGTTCAAGTGATTTACAAACTGACTTTGTTCTTCAGTTAAGCTAAAGGAGAAATCTTTTAAAACATCTTTGATTATTAGTTTTAATATTTTATCGCACAGATGATAACTCATAAATGAATCCATTCATTCAAAACCTACAGATCACTGATCAAGAAAATCCTGCACTGTCTTTGTACTCACCCATCTTGTTCTTCTTTAGTGAGCTTCTTCAGAACTGACATGTCACGTCTTGTTTGTCGTCGACAGAAAAGAGAGTGCTTTAAGTCAAGAATAACTGCATGTCGAGAAGCGAAAACAAAACTCGACAAAACAGGAAACAAATCATGCAGCATAGTCCGCCATTTTAATTTTCGGATCCAGGGCCTCTCGGCTTCCAGCACTGGGGCTAGGTCGTTTCTTAGGGACGTTGTGTACTGCAACACAGACTGTCTAGTAAATAAGTCAGTCTTGTTGCCCGGGGGGGGGGGGGGGGTACTCCCATATGTGGCCTATATAGGTATGTGCCGCCCGATAGGGTATGGTTTTTGAGGTTCTCGGTCCTTAAATAGGGTACCATTTTTGCTCCTTTTGGCAATGTGTTCCCGGTGTGATCCTTAGATAGGGTACCTACCGTAATGATTCGATTTAGCGCCCGGGGCGCTTATTTACTTTTGGCACCTTTAGGGAGGGCGCTTATTCGAGAGAGGGCGCTAATTCGGGACAGGGCGCTTATTTAATTTTTTGCGAAACAACCAAATGTTTAAAACAAAACTGTAATATATTTTTAAAATAACTAGCAATAACATAAACTGCAACAGCAAAACTTGTTGAAAGTTCAGTTACTTTTACAAGAATTGTTCATTTTAGCAGTAAATGTATACATGTACGGTACGGTGAATGTTCATGAGTTTATCTTTTCCACGTCAACGACTTCAGTAGAGTCAGTTAGCCACAATAGGAGCGCTTTTAAGAAAAGGGTTGCGTATACGAATGGGGTCGCTTAAAAGAATGGGGGCGCTTATTAGAATAGGGGCGCTTATTAACAAAAACAGATTCGAAGGGGGGCGCTTATTCGGAAGGGGGCGCTTATTGGAAGGAGGGCGCTTAATCGAATCATTACGGTAAATTCTATTAGCTAAAATAAACGCCCAGCTAAACGATAAAAAGATATCTTAAACTGAATTTTCTGTTCAGGTATTAGAAAAGCGATTTTATAAAGATTTGTGTCTTGCCGTGCGCGGTTAGCCGTTATTTGGGTCGTCACGGAACGCTTCTCCTCCCCTTGAATAGGGTGTCATTTTTCGGTTTTGGGCCCTTAAAAGGGTATCAATTTTCGCTTTCTTAATTTATCCTTAAATAGGGTCAGGGTTTAAGAACCTTAGCGGCACACCCCTATCCGAAATTTTCTTCGACAAATATTCACTAACGAAATATCAGGCTTCAGGACCGGAGTATACGTAACTGTTCTGATGTATCGTGCTAAAAAATGTTTGTCACTGTAGCGTATTTTGCGTATGTAATTATAATTGTGTGAAATGCGCCCGAGAGCTCAGGTGTCTCGGAAAGAAAGCAGTCACTTAGCAGGCTACTGACCAACCAGAGAAAAAAAAATTAAAAGGACTTTGAGAAAGTCTACGGAGGTGACTAAAAGATAGAAGGCAAAAATGGAGAATATGTCAATGGGTGGGTAGGGGAGGTGGGTGTGGAATGTAACACATTTTAGAATGAAAAACAGACACCATTTCTACAGACGCTAGCTTTCTTTATTTATTCAAAGGTGATTTCACTCAGCAGATGAAAAGTAACTTAAACAAAAACAAAACAAAGCACTGAACTAAAATTTTACCACAAGGGCTTTAAGCCCTGTTCGGATGCGTAATTTTTCTAACTAAATAGTAACTTTTACTTTCGTTTTTTATCCAAAACATTGGTTGGTACGCGTGCGACTGAAAACCACATACGGGACTTGAAATACACGTCTACCGGAAACGATAGCGCACATACGGGACCTCGACATCTTCGCCATCTGTATCATTACAGCACAGCTCGAGGACCAGAGCTTTGACGTAAGGTTTTATTCTCTTCTTAGAAACCTTTTCTACAGCCTCAGAGACTCTGTTGAGAAGGGAAGAGAGTGAAGAAAAACTTGTTAGAACAATAAAGCATATTTATCCTTTTACGGGTATGAAAATAACTCGCAACTGTCAAACTGATCACTTTCCAGTGGTTTCACCACTTAGTGGTAGGGCATTTACACCTACACCGCAAAGGTCCTGGGTTCGAATCGACGTGTGTGTCTAAATTTTTTCAGGCTTTCTGGCAGTTGTTCGGGTTTCTGCAAAACGCTCTTTCTTAAATAAATTCTCTTCGAGATACCGATTTTTTTTGTTGATTTTTGTTGGTTTTTTTTTTTTTTTTTTTTTTTTTTTTTTTTTTTTTTTTTTTTTATTTTTTTTTTTTTGGGGGAGAATATTTTTTTATCGGTTTTTTCAAATTTGGGGATTTTTTTTTTTTTTTTCCAGCCCCCCCCCCCCCCCCCCCCCCCCCTTTTAAAAAAAAAAAAAAGGACATTCTATTTACAAATCAACCAAGAAAGTTGAAACTTGAAAAACTCCGTGTTTTAAAATTGCGATGCAGGTAAGGTTACCTTCTCTTTTTTTGTGCAGTAGATGTGCTGGAGTGCTTATTACACAGAGGTAAACTGTAAATTATAGGAGAAAAATAAACATACTTTGTGGCAAGTCTATCCTTCATCTTAGCAGCAGGCATGAAGAATGAGTACAACATGCAAACTCCTTGCGAAAGCATTGTTACTTCAAGTTTGTGCTCGTTCTGTACAAATAGAGGAAGAAAAGAAAGCAAAAAATTATTTGAAACTTAAAAAGCAAAATTTTTATCACATCAACTACCGATTGTTTTGAGCCTTACATGCAGCTTCAACTAAACAGCTGTTTAGAACTCGTTGTCTGCGGGTAAAATCTGTTCGACTGTCATAACTTGTTTTACTTCCCCTCGTAACTATACAAGTTAAGAAACAAGTGAGTAACTCGCCATCGGTACCAAGCATCCGTACACCTAGTCACGATTATTTTTGGTCTTGCTCCAGGATAGGTTATCATAATAATAATATTATATTATTATGGTGTAAAAATAACTGTTTGTCCTGATTTGTTACAGCATGAAACACGCGTTTTGTCAGCCGGTTGTAAAGCTCAAGTAAGTTTTTTTTTTAATATTTATTACCTGGAAGTAATCAAAAAGCTCCTGCATAGTCATCTCGCCGCCGCCATCTTTCAGACCGTTGACTTCAAACCGATCCCAAAGCGTGAATTCTTTGTCATAATACTGAAAACACGAAACGGAAGAGACTAAACACGATGAAAACTCGAAACAAACGTCATTATTCGTTTGCATCAGAGTTAGGGTTACTTTTCACACTCCAACTGAACAAAACAGTTTGGGAGGTGGGAAAGTTACAGTTCCCACGAGTTTCCCCCTTCCCTCCCCCCCACGTGGATGTCAGCTTGTTGAGTCAGTCTTACGTGCATTCCCCTTCCAAGCACAAAGCATTCCTCCAAATCGTTGACCATATCATCTGATAATTCATTCATGTTCAATTGAACAAGCAAAAGCGAATGGTTTAAAAAAGATCAACAAATAACTTGCTATATTTAGAGAGGAAGCCACATCAAGCTCTAGCTGGTTCTTCTCGTGTCAGTGCGTGTCAAAAGCACACGGGCAAATAAATAATAACAATTCTTTATACCTTGTTTTTAGGTGCAGTGATCGGTTCAGAAAATCCAAAGAACGGCAATGCAAGATTGATGAAGCCGTTCTTGAAGGTCTCCAGTTTCTTATTTCCTTGAACAATCTGAAATATCCAGGAATAAAGTCAGCATGAACATTGCTGTTGAAATCTGCCGCAAAGTTACACAACAACAGAAAGATGAAATCAAAAGCTTACCTTGTACAACTCTAGTGCGACCAGACCGCTGACCAAGGCGGTTGTGGTAGCGATGGCAGGGATAATCTTACCAGCAATTAACTTACTCTATTAAGACGAAAAGAGATAAATTACATGTTTATACTGTGACAAGTAAACTTCGTTTAATATCTATTGCCAAATCAGTTTTGCTTTTGACATGACTCCTTCGTAAGGTGCACGAGGAAAATCGAAATAAGTACAGCGATCACAGCAAAGCGGGAAAAAATTAGAAAGCAGAATTCAGGGAAAATAATGAAGGCAAAAAGTAAATCAAATTAAAACTTTTAATTTGATTTACTTTTTACTGGGCTATTTGGGTATATTATACACTAAAGGACACAATATCACAAACTCAGTAAACATAACGGCTTAAGCTCCTAACTGGTGGCAGACTGACCAGTTGGCTACACTTAGGGAGTGTGTTTCCGATAAGTTGCAGTGTACCTTGTGTCTATCAGCCGGTGGAATGTCGTAGTTAGCTGCTCTTAGGTTCGAGGCTGCTACTATGAAATCCATGTGGAAATTTGTGTCATCATCCTACAAACAAAAATTCAGCGCAATGAACAAAGTTGATAAGTTGCAGCAATAAACAACAAACACAACCACGAAAGTGATAAATGATCATCGCAGTGAATTTCCCATTTAAGCAATTGAAATAAAGAAGCCTGAAAAAAAATTCAGGGCTTCTTCCCGTTGAAGCCCTGGATTTTTTTTTTTTCAGGCTTCTTTATTCCAATTGCTTAAATGGGAAATTCACTGCGATGATTATTTATCACTTTCATATACATCCGCAGTTCATATATGAATCATTTCATATACATTACATCAAACACAACTACGCACGTCGGTTTAAAAGAGTTTATCAACACTCCTTTTTACGACTGTCTGATGTGAAATCCATGGTATGGTGGGAGGTGTCTAAATGAAAGAGACTAAATGAAGGGAAAAATGTCAAGCTACATGCAATGTCGGCTTCAACTTTCAAGGGAGACTCAAATGTTGACTGCTAATGGAAAATAATCTTTTCAAGATTCGTGCGAATTAAAAAACATTTTAAAACGTATCAAAGTAACGTATCAAACCTTTTCAAAATCAACAGGCACCATCTTGAAATCTGACATGTGATCTTTGGCTGCAGTAACAGCGGCTTTTGCCCTTTCAAGATCATCTTCATCTACAGTTAGGTAATGCATAAGATGATAAGAATCTCTACAATACTAGATATCGCTTGAAAGCACACTTCATATCAAGTTTGACACTGCTTTCTTATAGAGAAAGCAACGTATCTTGGGTTTACACTCGTGAATTCAACTTGCAAAATGTTTTTTTTTCGACACAAGTCGACGACAAACTGTTCTACGTGACGCAGACTTAAGTTAGTTTAAATAGTGCTCTGGGTCTGATCAATAGTATCGTAATAAACTGAAATAAATACAACGACTAACCAACAGTTCCTGAGTTGTTTTCTTGAGCTGCCTCTTCATCGGTAACAGAAATTTTCACGCCTGAAAAAAATGTAATGTTAAATGAACAAATGAAAACCAACGTTCTTTTATTTTCGCGCACTTAACTTTTTTTCTTAAAACAAAAAACAAAGAAGGAAACGAAAACAATATCTGGACTTGTTCACAATGTAAAATGCATGTTGTTTAGTTACTTGACTGTAATGTTTCATGGGCGGAGACACGGAACATACATGCGAACGGTAACTCTGAGTGATAACAACTGACTGAGGGGGTCCCCCACAACAAACCTGATTTGGGTTGAAACTTCGGCACCTTGACAGTTTTCAAACAATCAAGAACAAGTTTTTGGTCTCTTGATCCTACAGGAAGTAAAAATAAAAAAACAATTACTCTAAAATGCAATTTACTAGCATTCACTTGCCGCTTGGGGAACACATTTTTTTCGCGATCGGAAACTAAAGCCTCAGGTGTTTAGTTTTTATGACACTGCAATGGAACTTGACGTTTTTATATTTTGTCTCTACAAAGGGCCGAGTCACGCCATTTTAGAAAATTATGTAAAATAAAAGTATGTCCTATATTGAAGAAGGGAAAGGTAAAAATTTTAAAGCATTGTAGATGTCTTGAATTCTGTCTAGGTTAGAGAAATGTTTTCATTTGTTTCCTTTTTTACTGTAACATGTACTTTTTAGGTTGGAGCTTGAAATATAAGAACAAAAAGAAACAGAAGAGCGTGACATCCCATGACTAGGTTGACGTGTAATCTGTGTAACATACACTTTGACAAACTGAGTTAACGATGAGAAAACAAATTAAAAGGATACCTTTAATTCCAAACATGAATGCTCTCAAGTTAGCAGCGGCAACAACATAGTCCATGTGTGTTTGCTAAAAATATAAAACGTGTTCATTAAAATAACCGACCGGGTCTTGCGTTGTCCATTTCGTTACCTAGAAGAACCGCTTTTTCAAGTGAAATCAATTTCTTTGAATATAAATATTGTGGAGAAGAACGAGAGGACTCCGCTACGCCACTGAGCAGAAGATCCTGTATCCTTGTGTGACAAGCAGGGGTGGGCGAGGTGAGAGGTCGAGGGTGCAACGATACTGATTATATTATCATTATTCCCTAAAAACTAACCTCACAGGGATCAAATTCCAGAGGATGAGGACATCGCTTAGGACCAGACCAAAATGGCTGTCCTGAACTGGTTAACTGCAAAGAGAGAAAAAGAAAACAGTTTATAACGGTGCAAAAATTCCGTATTACAGTTAGAACCTAAAAGCCATAAGATGCTGGGTCAAGGATGACAGTTTGTTATTCGTAATCCGTCATTATCAACCTTTTCATTTTGGTTTATTCCATCCTTGGTGTTCATTCTGCCTTTGCAAATTATTATTTTTAAGGTTTCCATTGAATTAAAAATCTGCAGGTAGTTTTGTTCATAACAAACAATGACCTTACAACATAGTTATGAGTGAAGATGGAACTGAAGCAAACCTGATCAGGAGGAAAGTTGTAAAGCAGTTGCTTGATTGTGTTGTGGTAGTTTTCTTGGAACTGTAATCTGGCCCAGCTTACACAGTCAGCAAACTCACGCGGTCTTTCATCAACTAGACATTTCTTGATGCTCTCGTAAATTTCAGTCTATGTAATAATAAAGGAGAATTAATACCAATGTGGAGCCAAGTTCGTCTCAAAATTGGTAGTTAAAGCAGGTGTGTCTGGATGAAAGGTAGGTATCATATCGTTGGTATGATATACAGTAGAACTAACTCGAACTCTGAAGGGAAACGAAAAACAGTTCGAGTTAGCGGGGTTTCAAGTTATCGGGGTCGATTGAATATTTAATCTACCAAGTTAATAATTGATAGTTTACTGATTTTTCAGCAAATTAAACTTATCTCTTCAGAAACTCTAACACGATCATAAATTCTTATGATAAGAGTGGAAAAAGGCTGTTTAAATTAATACGTGATCTGTTCGTTGCTCTAATCAATGGGCAACCGTGGCGAGTTGCAAGAACCGGAATTCGAGTTATCGGGGTAAATTTGACTCAAATTTTGATCAAGGAAAACGAAATTTAGTTCGAGTTAGCGGGGTTTTCGAGTTATCCGAGTTCGAGTTAACCGAGTGAAAATGACTGAAAAGTGAGTTCAATCCAAGGGAAATGGAAGTTAGTTCGAGATAGCGGGGTTGTTCGAGTTATCTGAGTTCAAGTTACTGGGGTTCTACTGTAATATGATGAACGGTAGGTATGAATTCTTGGAACACAGTGTTACGTACTAAAGTCAGTGACCTTTTCTTTAATGTTTATGTATCATCAGTGCTTGATTTGGCTTATTCGCAGGCTATAGGTTCACTAGTCACTACTGTCACATGTTTAATGATGAAGAAAACTCACTGCTTGCATGCCAGGAAGCTTGTCTGTTCTTTCACCAAACTTGGAGTCACTGGACAAAGAAAAAATAATTTTCATTTTGATGATACAATTAAGCCCAGTGCACGCATTAGGGATCAGCATCAGTTTGGCGGGAAACACGTAGAAGCCATGGTCACCATTTACATGGAATAACGCGTTTTGCAAAAACGACTTAGTAACGGAAACAATGAGTATAGTTATAACTCGATAAGTTGGTAAGGTCAGGCTTTTACAATCATGAAATAACATAACTATCCTCAGACAACTTGATCATGGCAATTATGTTGCTAAAAAGGAGTAACAGACCTGAGAAACTGGTTAACATTCTCCACTGGTATAGTGAAGAGGCCTTCAAACGCGTCTCTTGCCCACTGTACATGACAAATAGAAAGAAATGGTAAAATACCGCACAAGGAACTGGAAATTAAAAAATACAATCTTTCTAGTGAATTCACGCCATTTGTTTTACAAAAGGAAGCTGTACAAAAAAATGCTGCTCTGCTTTCTGTTTTCCAGGATTGTTTTGAATTTAGTTAACCATATGCCTTTTTCTACCTGTAAAGTGTGCTCAATGGCATTAGGGAAGTTCTTCAGTGTACAAATAGGAATTGATTTTTCTGGCGGGTCCTGTGAGGAGCTGTAAGATTCTGTCAGGAAAGGCAGCACAACCTAAAAACAGTTTAAAACATACAAAGTATGAAACGAGGAAAAAAAAGGAATGAAGGAAGCAAGCTGAAGGTTTGCTACAATTTGACCTACGATTTACAAGCGACAAAGTCGCAAATAGCTCCTTACAATTTGTACATTTACCTGAACATTTCCCTTTGTTCCTAAAGTTCCTGATTCCAAGAGCGGTTTATGATAATATACACATCTCCTGTCCATGTACATTCCTGAAGAAAAAAAACCCACAAGTTATTAAACCTAACCTAGCGGCCTTGGTAATGTACAAGACACTGTACAAATGAGAAGTGGAAGACTTACTAGCATCAATGTTGTCCAAGGCATTTGTCACACCATGGAGAGCTTCAAAGAAATCATCATTGTATATTTCTTACTTAGTTAAAGAATATATTACAATCCTAGGGAGAAAGAGGTCAGAAAAAGGCTGGCAGCAAAATTTCAAAATTGTTTCTTGGATGGCACATTACAAATCCAAAATCCAAATGAAAAGAAAAACATATTTCTGTTGCTACTGTTGTAAAGGATACTTTCTGTTTCTGGCCCAACTCTGTTCTGATGAGCTGTGATATTGATCTCAGGATTCATAACCTTCACTGCTCGTGCTGCAACTTCTGACTTTATTTGCTACAACAATAAGACATCTTTGAGATACTTTGATAGTCGTGTACTGAATAAGAGTGAAAACTAGCATAACCTTTATCGAAACTAAGGAAAATCTCTCATTAAGGGAAGTTATTAAGGAAACACAGTAAAAAAATGTAAATCAGCCTTAAAGACAGTGTTTGTACATCTGATGGAAAATTCATGTTGCAAGATAGTATGATTAAGAATTTTTTCACAGTATATTAATAAGAAAACAATAGGCTATCAGTAAACTTAATTTCAGACACAAATACCTTACACAAGGCACACAGAAGAGTTGCCGGAAGACACCATTACATAGAACCTGTGTAATACTACTGAATGAACTGTCAGACACTTCAGATTTCTGATGGCCTGAAGATGCCCTTCACTTGAAAGTGGTTATTAAACGGAAATTGAATAGGAATGTCACCTGCACATCTCCTGGTCTAAACAGGAACTGTCTGTTGAGGTTTGATTTCTCAATGGTGTCCATGTCTGTAACAAACAATTGTCCTGCACTACTACAGCCTAACCCCATCATGGCAAAGTTTTTGAGATGTTCACATCCAATGGCGCCAGCACCAACCTTATCAAAGAAACAAAATAAGAATTTGAATGTCAAGAGCCATTAATAAAAGTTTTAAAAAAGAGATTGCTTATGGAAAAGAGACCAATTTATAGTGCGTCAAGCTAGCCACTGATTCTGAAAATTAAAGGCTTGTTTGTGTTGATGGAAAATAACTGTGGATTTCATCAGCTTAGTCAGAGTGGGATGAGGTTTTTAGGCAACACCTGATGGTCCCATGATATTGAGCTTGTTCAGGAGACCTGTCCTCAAGTTCAGGCTTTTTCATGTGAATTCCTCATGTGGCACCGGCTCATTTCAGACAGTCACAAGTTTACAAAATTAAACCCAGCAATGGTATTCCCCTTACGTAAATATTACAATGCAATTAGATTTTGCTTTGTAGTGATGCCTTGAGTCCACTTACAATAAAGTACTTCTGTTCTGCCAGTTTCTTTTGGAAATCACTTCCAAAGACTGCAACTTGTGCATCATACCTTGAACCAGTCTGAAAAAAACGTTTCACACACACAAAAAATAGTCAAATACAGGGATGTACATTCCATATAATGTTCAAGAGGTTTTCACTATAATATTTGAAATTTTAAGAAAGTGACGATCATCATACAGGTTGGCACGACGCTTCTGAGATGTCTCCTTCTTCTGGTAAGCATTCCAGACTGTCATAGTAAAGGAGCTGAAAGATGGGGTTGAACTTTCCACTGCATGCCTGAAAACAATAAAGACAAAGAAGTTGTTAAAAAGTCTCACTAACCATGAAAAAGGTGGGTGCTGGTCTTAGGCTACAGCTTATAGTGTCATGGTTAACTGCTACAATGGAACATACCTTCATGACTTCCTGAGCTGTAATGCCTCCAATAACTCCTTGCATGGGGCAAATGTCACCTCTAGCATTGAATGCCAGTTGCTTTAACAGGTTCTCATCCACTTCATCAACCTGGGAAAGTATTAAAAGACAATACACTAAGTTATAATGTCTAATACAATTATATGTTCCATTCAAGTGTGTATGTGTGACATACTAGTTCTGTTAATAGTATCATCTGAGGAGAGGCACCATCAAGTTCTTCCAATTTTACTCTCATGTTCCAGCAAAGACACTGGGAGCCCCGTGACCTTATTGTTAAGGAACAAACAACCCTACCCTCTTACCTTTTTAATAATAATTAACTGGAATTGGAATTCAGTATTGCTCACCTGCAAGCATATCTTTTCTGAATTAAGCTTCTTGGCCAGTGCCACAAATTTCTTAGCATCTTCCTTTGTTAAAGAAAAGAAACAGTTTTGTTTATTATAACAATCTTATAATAAATGGTCTCTCAACTGGAAAAGAATTCAGCAGAACAGATGATTATACATGTAAGGGTGTAGTAAACTTGAAGGCATGGGTATCTTTTTTACAGAGGAAGTAGCTAATCCATGATTAACTGAGCAATTAGCATGAACTTTGAAATGTTCATGATTTCTGTTACATTCTATTTTTTACTTTGACACACCAAAAACACACTAAAATTCAAAACTGAAATCTTGATTAGCCTCTGTTCCTGAATATTGCTATTAAATAACTTATCAAATAACTTATAAAATATCAAGTAATATTTGGTAAGTGGCATTTGGCAAGAAGTTGGGTTCAGACCTGAAGCTATGTACAACAAAGCTTCCAAATTTTATTGAGACATTAATCAAGCATAACCACATAATTTATAAAAGTCTTAAACTACTGTCTGCAGCAAACATTGATCATAAAAACTTACATCATTTCTTGGTCTTGGGAGAGCTCCATGTTCTTTTGCATATCTATGCAGTGCCTAGATGGAAAACAAAGGTAAAAGAAAATTTTAAAGACAGTTATTATTTGTGTTAGAACAAAGCCTTTTACCAGAAGGGCTTCTGTTGTACATTGTTAAGTGAATACTATTGCTGGGGGTTTTACACACCAGTGTCACTGTTGTTTCTTTTAGATGCCTTGCCACTTCTATAAGTACGTTTAACCTACCTTAAATATTTTTATAATTGTACGTTTTTCCGTGTGGCAAACAAAAAAGGAAACAAACAAACAAACAAACAAAAACAAAAAAAAAACAGTTAACTCACTACATATCCAAGGTGAAGTTGTCCAGGTCGTTCCATTTTTGCAAAGTCTGTCAGTACAAACTCTGGTTCCATGAGTGACTCTCTAAATGATTTCTAATGGAAATATAAAAATAACCCCCAAGTTATTAAATTTAAACAAAAACTTTCCAAAATCAAAATTGTTTCAGGTGATAGGCTAAAGACAACTTGTAAAATATGATATAAGTACTTACTGGTTCATGTAATTTCACATTTAATGACAATATTTAGAAAGTTTAATTTATATTATTTATTAGAATTAAATATTTTTAAGAATTGGTACAGACTCTGGTCCCAAAATAACTATTCCTGGAGTTAGTCTTGGGACAGCAAAACATCATTGCCTACAAGGTACCCTCCAGTGCATACAAGCAGATACTAGAAAAATGAATAAATTAAAGTATTTTCAAGTGATGTACTTACAAATTTGACTATTTTGGGCATTTTAACTTGAGTGGCAATGCCACCACGAACATAATCTGAAAATCCCCTTGTATCACCAATACTAAAGGTATAAGGTCCTGGAAGGCAAGAAACATGTGTGTCAATGCAAATAAAATGTTCATAACCAATACCAGAATAATGATTGTTTTAATAGAATTATCACGGCTTTCCACAAGTAATATTTAACAATTATGCCATGAGCGCGCTTTGAATATGAGATGTTACATAGCCAACAAGGCGTGAAGTGCAGAGTTGGCTATAACTGTCTCATATCCAACAAGCCCGAGAGGAATAATTGTTTTAAAAACGCCCAAAAATTTGCAATATTTGAGTTCCCCAGCTGTTTTCGCTGACACGTATCAGCTATCATATTTTGGTCAATGGTATATGAGCTCATATACCATTGCCTGTTAACCAATCAAAACTCAGGAATTGCAATATACCATTGCTAGTTTTTAATAAGAGTAATTTTAAATACAACTAGAAATTATTGATTTTAAATTAACCTTAATGAATTAAACTGCAGTACATCCAGCCTTGGGGCCAGTTGTTTACCAAATTAAATGGTGTGTTTACCACTTAGATATGGAAACCACTAATGCATACACTTTTATGAATAAGTAATGTCTGTACTGTCTGTATTATTTATCTACAGATGCTATATTGCAGAAGATTTCCATGTAATTTAATAAAATGTTTAAAGACTGCTCATGGAATAATCACAGTCATTTAACTTCTCTATAACACTAATACAAACTAAAAATAATCATTGTCAGTAATATTATCCTTAGTAATAAAAAACGAAGTATTTAAAAATCTATATACACCTTATTCCAAAATGGTGGACAATATGTTATTCTTTTGTCTTCATGTTAATTGGCCCTCATTGCCTCAATTGTATTTGCAGAATTCAAAACAATCATTGGCTTAAAACGAGGCAATAAGGGCTAATTAACATATAGGCAAAAGATTAATGTATTTTCCGCCATTTTGGAATAAGGTGTATGCTGAGGGTGAAGAATAAAAATGTTATTTACCTAAAACTTTTATTTTTCGTGGTTCACATTGGTTCAATTCTGTCATTCCCTATGTAAAATAAAATAAAATAAACAAATATTGTAAAACATCACTTCATGGTCAACTTGTTAATATCTCTCTCAAGATCAAGGAAGGTTGGAGAGAGCAAGGGAGAAAAGAGTGTTGGGAGAAAGGGACGAACAGAAAGAGGGAGGGAAGGTTGAAGAGAGGAAGTGAGGAAAGAGTGGAGGGAGGAAGGGAGGAACAGAAGGAGGAATGAGGGGAGGGAAGGAGGGAAGGTTAGAGAGGGGAAGGGAGGAAAGAGTGGAGGAATGGGGGGAGGGAGGGAAGGTTGGAGGGAGGGAGGGAGGGAGGGAGGGAAGGTTGGAGGGCGGAAGGGAGGAGAGTGGAGAAAGCATGGGAGGGAAGAGTGGAGAAAGGAAGGAAGAGAAGAGTGGAGGAAGAAAAGGACAAACAGAAAGAGGGAGGGAAGGTTGAAGAGAGGAAGTGAGGAAAGAGTGGAGAAAGCATGGGAGGGAAGAGTGGAGGAAGGAAGGAAGGAAGAGAAGAGTGGAGGGAGAAAAGGACAAACAGAAAGAGGGATGGATGAAGGGAGGGAAGGTTAAAGAGATGAAGGGAGGAAAGAGTGGAGGAATGGGGGGAGGGAGGGAGGGAAGGTTGGAGGGAGGGAAGGTTGGAGGGAGGAAGGGAGGAGCACAAGGAGGAATGGAGGGAGAGAGGGAGGGAGGGTTGGAGGGCGGAAGGGAGGAAAGAGTGGAGAAAGCATGGGAGGGAAGAGTGGAGGAAGGAAGGAAGAGAAGAGTGGAGGGAGAAAGGGAGGAACAGAAAGAGGGATGGATGGAGGGAGGGAAGGTTGAAGAAAGGAAGGGAGGAAAGAGTGGAGGGAGGAAGGGAGGAACAGAAGAAGGAATGGGGGAGGGAGGGAGGGACGGTTGGAGGGGAGGGGGAAGAAGGAGGAAGGGGCAGAGAGGGAGGGAGGGGAGGGAGGAGGGGGAACAGAAGGAGGAATGGGGAGAGGGAGTGAGGGACGGTTGGAGGGAGGAACAGAAGGAGGAATGGGGGAAGAGAGGGAGGGAGGGAGGGAAGGTTGGAGGGAGGCAGGGAGGAGCAGAAGGAACAATGGAGGGAGGAAGGGAGGGAGGGAAGGTTGGAGGGAGGAATGGAGGGAGGGTTGGAGAGAGCAAGGGAGGGAAGGTATTAGAGGGATAAAGAGAAGGCCGGAGAGTTAGAGGGAGGGAGGGTTGGAGGGAGGAAATAGGGAAGGTTGGAGGTCAGAAGGGAGGGAGGGTTAAAATAGAGGGAGGAATGGTTGAAGGGATGAAGGAAAGGGGGGAGGATGGGAGGGAGGCTTGGAAGGAGGAACAGAAGCAGGGATGGGGGGAAGAAGAGAGGGAAGGTAAAGGAAGGAAGAGAAGGCCGGAAGGTTAGAGGGAGAAAGGGACGGAGGGTTGGAGGGAAGGAGGGAAGGTCGAAGGCCACTAGAGAGGGAGGGTTAAAGGGAGGACTGGAGGGAAGGTTGAAGGGATGAAGGGAGGGAGGGTTGAAGGGATAAAGGAAGTGAGGGTTGAAGGGATGAAGGAAGTGGGGTTGGAGGGATGAAGGGAGGGAGGGTTAGAGACGCGAATGAAGAAAATTTTGGAGAAAGAAAGGGAAGGAGGGTTGAAGGCAGAGAGGTTGAACGGTGGAAGCGAGGAAGAAAAGAGTGTCAAAGGGAGGAAGAGAGGGAAGATTCAAGGGAGGAAGTGAGAGAAGGTTAGATAGAGGAAGGGGAGAGTGAAAAGAAAGGATGGTAAGAGGGAGAAAGAGAGGTAGGGATGGAGGAAGGAAGGGAGGGGAAGGGAGGGAGGGAGGAAAAGATGGAGGGAGGAAGGGAAGGTTGGAGAGAGGTGGGGAGGGAGGGAGAAATAGAGGGAACATTGGAGAAAGAAAAGGGAAGGAGGGTTGTAGGGGGGAAGGTGAAGGGAGGAAGGGAGGGAGTAGCAGAGGGAAGGTTGAAAATAGGAAGAGAGGCAAGGTTGGAGGGGAGGAAGGGAGGGAAGGTTGAAGGGAGAAATGGAGGGAATGTTGGAGAAAGAAAGGGAAGGAGGTTGAAGGAAGGAAGGTTGTAGGGAGAAAGGGAGGGATGGGGGAAAGAAGAGAGGGAAGGTTTGAGTAAGAGAAGAAGGGATGGAGGGGGGAGGGAGGAGTGAGGAAAGATTGGAGGGAGGAAGGAAGGTTTGGGAAGTGGAAGCGGGGATGGGTTGGAGGGAGGAAGGAGGGAGGGAGGAATTTATCCAGTACCTGTACTTCAGAGAATGTGACAAAGTCACCAGATTCATAACCATGCCTTTGTTCATCAAGACAAGTCACAACACCATCCTCATCCTAAAAACAACACGAGAAGAATGTTAATTTATTTTAGTAATAATTGAAAAGTCTGCTTGTACAGTAAGTCTATTCCTGCATATAAATCTGCATAAAAACATGGACAAGTTATTTTCTTGTACAGTGTACCTAACAAAGTCAACTGCAGTAAGCTGCCAAATGGATAGGTGGATGATGTTTCTTTACAAATATGGACAAAAATTAAAATGTTACCTTTGTTACAGAGGAAATCATGTTGCTTATGGGTTGTTCACCATTTGTATCCACTACTGTGAAACCTTCACCAAAATCGCAAAATATTTGACTGAAAAAAATGAATTGCAAATACTTATTATGATTTCTAATACAAGTATTAAGTAAACAGGATATATTCAAGGTTCTACTAATGCTTGATACATGTAATGTCATCAAAAGTGACTAACCCAAACAATCCCCTTGTGTCAGCAATAATAAACTTAATTCCTCTTGCGTGGCAAAAGTCACCTGCCCAAAGCTGTTCCTCTAGACTAGACTGTGTAAGTACTACAACCTGGAAAAAAAATCCAAAGAATTCTTCAACTATCACGGGTGTAAACTAACAACTTCAGTTTCAGGGATGGATCCAGCAAATTCAGAAACAGGGAACCCTAGAAGCTGTGGTAAAAGTGCAACCTTGCACTACAAGTGGTATTTAAGGTGATTCCCTAGAAATAGAACTGCTCATAGATTTCCAACCAAACTTTGCCAGTTTGCTGTTTACCTTAAAGGAAGTTAAATTTTGAAATAAAAAACGGGGGTCACCGTATTCGTTTAGGAGCAGGAAGACCTTGTATTTTCCATATAATTCCTTATATTTCCTTTGAAAGTAATGCTGAAAGTGCACGTTTTCGGTGATTATGCATTATTCCGCCATAGAAATTGATCTGTATTCATTTTATAGAACGACTTTGATCGCTACTTTCGAACTAAGAGAAAAAAACGGTAGGTCACCGAACTCGTTTACGAGAAAACGATGATTTCTGCTACGCAGGCTATCTCGCGAGCCAAGCCGCATAGAAAAAAGCCGGCATTTTGTTTATGTGCGCACGCTAATTACGCGTAAAATTCTGCGCAGTAAGGATGCGCAATGCAAGACTAGGAAATCACCTTAATGTTATTTCACAGCATGCTTCTCACAATATGTTACAACTGTTTTGTGTGCACAACCTTCATTAGAACAAACATAACAAGACAAGTAGCTGGCACATTGAACATCGACTTGTGTGTGAGTAGTCAGAACAGTACTAAACTCAACAGAGAATAGTCTTTACTGTTGTCATAAACTAACCTGAAATTGTCCTAGAAATTCTTCTGTAAGTTGCTCTGTGTGAACAGACATATTAACGTAGCTGTTGAGTTCCGAGATTCTGTGCAAAGAGACCTCTGCTCTGTTTTTTCCAATGTCATCAGCTTGAAGAAAGAACTGCAATAACGAAATAATCAACAAACATCAATCCCTGTACAATTGTAAATTGGAAAAAAGAAAATATTCCACATGAACAGGTAACTATACATGTGCACAGTGCAGTAAGCTAGAAAAGAAATTAGCTTTGTGTACAATGTTACTATCTCTAGAGTTCATTAACTGTGTTCGAACACGCCACAACAGTACCCTTTATAAGTTTAATGTTAATTAATTAATTTTTACCTGAGAAGACAAATCTGACATTTCCACCTTTCCTGAATCATGAAGCGTTACTGACTTTACACCACCCAGTACGACATTTTTAGCTGTGGATAAATAAATGTTATTTTATGACTGAGTGTTAATGATTGAGGAGGAAGGGGAAAGGGGGCTTATAAGCAGCACAAAAAAAATGTTTCAAAATGAGCTACAGCAGCGTTGATCAAAATACATTTTTCTTTACAGGTTTTGAATTAAGCTTTAAAAACTCATGATACATCAAATTCATTTTAACTACCTATTATGATAATGATAATGCATTTATAAGCACATTTTCCATTACGTACACGGTCAAATGCACAATACTGCAATTCCCTCTATGCACAATACACAATAGAACACAATGCACAATATACAATACTGTAATTTACTTTACACAAAGGCCAGGCCACAACACCGGAAGCTTTGTGCTCTAATCTTGGCAAAAAGTGAGTGGGTTCTTTAATGTCCCATGCTATAAGAGTGAAGTTACAGGAGATGGGACCTACAGTTTATCATCCTTTTCCAAGAAGACTAGAATGTCTTTGGACCATTTGCAGATGTACATGTAATTACAGAAGCAGCACAATCTCTCTTCAGTTATTTAAAGACCCTGAGAATTAGTCCGGTCTGCAGTCTAGGGTTCGAACCCTCTTCCTCCTGCACATCAGTCCGGCACTCTACCAACTGAGCTAACCAGGCAAAAAAATGATATTGGGAGAGGGGGGCTTATACCCAGGGGGCCTATAATCGAATGTACTTTTTTGTCTATAGGTAGATTTGTCTATTCGTGACCGGGGGGGGGGGCTTAAAAGCAGAATTTTATGGTATACTTTTTAGTGTAGAAACAATTAAATAATTCAATTGGAAGTACTTTTGTTAGAATTTTACTAAAACAACTAGATTAATACATTTTGCTCTCAATTTCTATGAGATGATAGCTGATTTTGTCTGTAGCCATATCTCAGAGAAATTTCAAGCTCCTAATCTAATTGTTGATTATCATCACTGGAGGCCACATCCTTTTGGGTCAACACCAGGAATAGCCAGTTCCAATTGGAAAGTCTTCAATTCAAGAGATTCCACTCAAATATAACTAACTGGTCACTAATCAAAAATGAGAACTAGATTGTTATTTTCATTCTCACAATATAGTTTGTAGAGACTTCAGACCTTCTTTTCAAAAACAATGATTCATTCCATGATTCATTCCACTTTAAAATAATATACACTGTCCACAAGCCAATAGCTTACCAACATTTTGAAATCTCCAACAAAGCTGTGTTTGCATTTGTAAATGGACAAAAATGGCTTTTGTTAGGTGATTGTTACATAATCAACACACTTGAACAAGGTAATACCTCTGGTCATAAATACACTAACTCGTCCACCAAGCCGCAGATATGCTGCAAAATGGTTATTTCCCCCGACTTCCCTGCCTCTTTTCCTGTACAATTTCGACACTTTGCTTGCAAACTACAAGAATTTTGGAATTCATATCACATGAAACTGTGTTTTTAACTTTTGAAGTAAGTGTGCTCGTGTTTTAATTGTGGAGTAAGGTCTATTTTTTGCAATTTTTCAATGAAGAAATAGATTGCAGTCTGTATCGCGAATGACCAATTATTCTCATTATTCTTGGGAGGAGTGTTGGGGGGCTAAATTTTCTTTTTCTTAAAAGGGAGACTGGGTGAGTGAAAACTTATCTGATGGCGAGTGCTCCAAAATTTTAGTTTCCAACCCTGGAATATGGCAAATTTTACAGGACTTTTCATGTAAACAAGCATGATAAGCATGTATGTTTTACCTATTTCAACTCCAAGTCCTTTCAGTCCAGAGATGAGGACATTGGAAACAGCCATTTTTTTCATTGCTTCATGGCCAAGAACATACCTGAAGGAAAGGATTAATAAAATTTATAAAACCACAAAGAGAAATACAGGAAACTGAAATGTTTAAAATTTTCAGATTGTTGTATATTTATGGACAAAACACAAAATCATCTGAATATTGAAACTGAAAGGCTGAGTAATTAAATCAATGCCATTTGATATGCACAAGTATGAACCTCATGATATTGAACTTCATATGATCCAGCCTGCATTTTTTGTAAGTTACAAAAGTACGTGAAAGTACAAGAAATTTATGTGAAAATACTTGTAATCAGCACTAGTTTTTTCACGTTTTAGGCAACATATATGCTACAAATTTAACACGAATGTTTATGTAAAAATTTTAAACTCACAGTTGCCGGGAATAAAGCCCTTCGTCTATCTGCATTTGGTCCATATTTCCGTCTGACTTCGAGGCCTGGAAAGGCAAGATGGCAAATGATTCAGGAAAAAAAATCAACAATAAATCACTGTGGATATTTCAGAATATAATCCTTAAAATTTGAATGGACTTTGACGTACCTTATCTGCTGTGTGATTTTCTTGGGACACAGAGTTCGTGACACCGTCCGAGTTAGAAGTTTTCCGTCTTTTCGCTGGAGGCGCTGGGTCCGTCTCCTGATCAGATGACATCTACTGCACTCATCAAACTAAAAGGCGGTATTTGCTTTATTCTATTCTTCCCTGACGATGTGCAGCTGTTTTCGTAAAAGCCCCACAATAGGTTCAACAGCAAAAAACCGGAAAAGTTCACCAAGAAACTGACGTTTTCCAACGTGACTCACCCAAAGTTGAAAGAGAAAGATTACTGAGTGACCAAGCCTTATATCAGCTGGGTGACCACGCTTTGCGAGACCACTCACTTCTGACGTCACAGCTTTTGGTTTCGTTTCCCTTTTCTTTGAAAATTTTCTATTTTGCTTCATTTTTCCTCTCTTTTTAAACCCTGTTTCCAAAGAAAAGAATTTTTTGTGAAAAAAAAAAAGAACTAGTCAAAATTAAAATTTTATGGCAATTTTTTTCGCGCGAAAGCCCTTTTATTGAAACCGCGATTCCTCATAGCCAGCTGTTTCTATGGAAACAGCAATCTGAGAAACAGCGAGAGGAAAAGAGTCCTACAATCTGCGGCTGTATGTTAAAAACTCTTGTTTATCAGTAATTTAACAACCTTTACCGAGAAATGTCTGCCGCTGAAGAAAGTGCTGAGAATCAAGGTGCAAATGATGGCAACAGTGAGGATCAAAAGCAACAAGAAATTTCTCCTCAAGGTGAAAATGTCGGCGATCCAACACAAACCTCCGATCAAAATGGCGGCGATATTGGTCAGGACTCTGCACAAGTTACAGAGGCTGATAAAGAAGGTGAAACTGATAAAGTAAAAGACGAGGAGAAAGAAGAGAAAAGCGAAGTTGCTGATGTTATTAATGATCCAGAGAAGCCAAATACTGCTGAGGAAAAAAGCGAAAACCCGACCGAGGAACAGCAAAGCCCAGCGGGTCAAGAGGAGGATAATAAAATGGATGAACCAGCTATGTCAGTCGTTATATCAGAACCAGATAAAAACGTTACAACACAAGAAGCGAATGCTCAAACAGAAGGAAGAGAATCGCCCGTTGGAAACGTGGAAAACGTTATTCCAGGGAAAGAAAATGACAAAGTAGTGGAATCACAGTCAGAGAGTGAATCGCCTTTGGTTGCTCCTCCGACATCTAAAGCTGAGAGGTCTATAGATAGTGAAACCCCGGCAAAAAATGCCCGAGATCAGCCTGAATCTGGAGGAATAGCTAAGGATGGCTTCACTGCAAATGGTAAATAGAGAATGGAACTTGAATTCCCCTTAATATTTTCCTGATCAAAGTTTGTAGGATGTAATTCCTTACTGTCAACTAAAAGGAGCAGGCTGCTATGCACAGTACTTATATTTCAGTCATTTTACACTTTACAGTGTATGTTCCTGCAAGTCATACTCCTTCTGCAATACTCACACCACAGTGTAGCGTATAAACTTGCATTTTAACAATCAGGTACTTTTCCTTTTCAGTTAAGTTCATCATTATGCCAGAAGGCCATGTACAGAGCATGACTTGTTCATTGAAACAGTCCTTCTCTGAGCTAAGAAACCATTTTGCATCAGAATTTAACCAGCCATCTCAAGTGATCCTGATGATATTTGACGGTAAGTTCATATGATATTGGGAATGCAAGAAATCCTGTCCGTAACGATGGTGGAGTTCAATATACTTGAAAATGAGACCCTGATCATTCAGAACTTGCATGAGGTATCAGGGTCGGCCATGTGGGGGAGGGGGGGAGGGGGGGGGTGGTGGTATACTAGTATACCTGAAAAGCATGTACCCAGTATACCTAAAATTTCCCCTCAAAATCATGCAAAATACCAAAATTTGGAATAACACAGTATACTTTATACCCCCCAAAAGGCCCAATTTTAGGTAAAAATACAGTATACCCAGTTTAAAATGCCCCTGTATACCGTATACCTAAAAACCCTGCTCAACCCTGAGGTATAAAATAAGATGTGTTACATGAGGTAAATGATTGTTATTGAGCGATTAATGGCCAGAGGATTGTGCTCAGAAGTCTAAATAATTATGGACAGTGTAGGAGACATTCATAGCTACATGTAGTGTATGTTCTCAGACTGATTTCTTCTATCTGTTGTCCATTGTCCATTCTAATAAAGGAAAAATGGTAGAAGACCACACAGTGTTATCAGACCTGGGTGTCCAATCTGGACAGACAGTGCAAGTAGAAATTCAGTCAGCAGATCCTGTGAACAGACCTCTACAGTACAGGCAGGCATCACCAGCTTATAAACTACCAGACAATGTCAAGGTCAAAGTGGAAGTTGGTAAATATCAAGATCTTTTATGTACGTTGTACCTTCCCAAATCATTTCAAACTAAAATGGGAAAAGACTACAATTCTGTAAAAAGGTGATGTTACACATTGCGATTTTATAACAAGGATTTTTAATGTACATGTATGCTATATGGGGGCGACTACTGTAATACATGAGATGCTTTTTAACGCAATGGTAAAAATTCCTACAACATTATTGCAGGGTCTTAAAGGAATGCAAAAAACAGTAACAAAACACGGTTCAGCATGTCATGTTACATGTTATTGATTTTGTGTTAAAAATCATTGTTAAAAATTGTCTAATGTACAGTGTAACAAAACCTTAAGTGATATAAAGATTTTACTCTTAGTAGTCTGGCTAATAATTTCAAGAAACCTCTGCACTATCCATGTGGTGATACTTGTTAAATCTACATCGAGATGTTCAGCAATTCTTTTCATGAACATACAGTATACCTCATTCAACTATCTGTTGTTAAAAAGCTTACAAGTCCTCTTCGTATGTTAGTGAAGTTCAGGTCTTGTCTTGACTGGTACTGAAATACATGTAGTATTGGCCTTTTACATGCCAATCCAAGAGTTAACTTTCTGTTAATATTTCAGGTGGCAAAGAAGTTGAAGTTGTTGTCCACATCATACAGGAGACTAGAAAAAAGCCATTTTTAGGTGGCTACAAACACAGACTGACAGGTGCAGAGTTTCATAATGCATCTGTACAAACACTACCCAAGATCCGTGTGCCATCATCTGTTGAGAAGTTTCACCGAGACACTCAGACATACAAGCTGCGAAACAGAGTCCAGCAGACAACAAATACAACTTCCACACAAATGGTAAAAATATTAAAAGTATTTATTTTTAACTGCTCAATTGTTACACTTGGAAACTTGTCAAGTATTCCTCCCAATGACAAAGTAATGAAGTCATTTATGGAGATAACTGTCTTTATAAGTACTTTATCTTAGATACTACACTGATATTCATGACTTTGCTTTTTTTTTATTCAGACCAAAGATGGCTGTTATGTGTCAAATGTCACAGATAAAATTCTGATTCCTGGTAAATATGTGACAGCTGAACAGCATCACAGAAAAATTTTGAAGAAGGTTAGTACATGTATGTTTAACTATTGACTTGGTAAACTGTGAAAATCAAGCTCATGCACTTACCAAGTTTAGTCATTTTCCTGATGTCCAAAAGTGTTAACTTTAAATTCAGAAACCATGATAGTGTCTTAGGTAGCAAAATGCCAGAGAAGGAATAATAAACTGAATGGTTACAATTGAGTAAAATTACATGCACATATGACAGTTTCAAATGACAAAGTTGAAAAGTTGGCCATTTTTTTGAGATGCACTGTCTTTAGCTCAGCTTCTTTGAACTATGAACTTGCTTATTGTCAGAGCTCAGTTTGTAATAAAAATGCCATGATTTCAATCAGTGCCTTGCATGTTACAAATAGCAATATTTTATTCAACCTTATCCTTTTAGAGGTGAAAAATAGGTGCATCTTGAGAAGAACAATATGGATTTGATTTTTTTAGGTGATCATCCTTCAAACTTACTGGAGAAGATGGCTGGCTAAGAGATATGTCCAGAGACTAAGAGAGGATCGCATACGGCGGCAAGAATGGGAAAGACAGGAGGAACTAAGAAAACAGAGAGAAAGAGCTGAGAGAATTAAGAAAGAATGGGAAAGAAGGATGAATCCGAAGACAAAGGAAGACTTTGATCTGCTCTATGCTCATTTGGAGAGTAAGTGAAATATAACATTGTCTGATTTTTCTGTAAAAGATGGTTGTTAGAAATTCATAATTGAAAAATGTTCTGTATCACCCAGTGTTCAATTTTCCCTCTACTATCGTATTCTAATCAGAGTGATGAAGTCATTCTAATCAAGTCTATTTCTTTGTTCAGAATGGCGTAATGAAGAGATGGCATTAATAGATGAGCTATATTCAGGCCCTGAGAGGAAAGCAGCTCTTGTGGGGTTATTAGAACAGGAAGCATACCTAATTGCGTCCATTGATAGGCACAAGCTGGCTGCAGATGATGAAAACAGGGAAAAAAGAGTCAAGAACTTCTTGAATAAGGTCTGCATAGGCTACATACATGCGTATCTTAAAACATTTTTTTTTTCCAAATATTATTTCTGCATGGCTTGTCGTATGTTATTAAAAAAGGTAATTTTAATAATCCAAAATCCTTAGAGTTTTACCTAAAAATGCCAAAATCCTAAACAAATCCTCCAGTCTCACTGCAACACCTGCAAGTATTTTTGTGCCACCATTCGCAGGCAGGATTCTTGGCACAATGTAGTGCCAGTGTCAAAACTGTTACTCTCATAACTGCTTATTGTTTGTTTCTTACAATACCAGCTTGGAGAATTTAATGTTTCATCAAGACAATAAATTTATGCGCTTTATCTTTTGATTTATTCTTCTACTATAAATATCAGACAGGATTAACTACTGACAGAATATTGATCAATCTAAAGTTTTAAATGTTCTCTCTCAAAAGGCTGCTGCTCCAAAACAGTGGAAAGCTTTTGACGGCAAGGTCACTGAAATGGACACACCGTACACAATCCGTGCCCAGGAGCTGCGGGACATTTACAGCACACTCAGCATGAAGTACCTAACGCAGGATGAGAGGCTGGACGTATTGTTGACACTAAAACACACAGTGAAAGAACATGACTGTAAACTGACACAAGAAATTATTGAACTGATCGATAGAGAAGCTGATTTGCTCATGAGAGGAGTCAAGGAATCCAATCTAGAAGGTAAAGATGTGAAATATTATTAGAGCTCGTTGAAAGAAGATCACGACAAGATTCCTTTTGCTTGGTAAAGGATCTCATCATTTACAAAGAAATTCAAAAATCATAACGCAATGCAAACTGCACAAGTGCGGCCTGAAAGGTTCCTCCTGGCTTGGACATCCATTTCACAATAACTGTAAACTTACCCTGTCACAATTGTTTTTCCAGGTTTACGCAAGAGAATTTTAACATTGTTCCTGCAATATTGCAAAACACCTCTTTTCAATCCTGAGGCGGCTCGTCTTATCAAGGTACAGTCTTAAACTTTTTTCTTCGTATGCCACCCTCAGTTTAGCCTCAAACACATGTAGTATCCGTAAACCACGAGTAACCCTTCTTTTAGCTACCGCCACTCAATGCTGCAAAACTAACGCTTTCGTTTGCTTTTGCTCGTGGCATGAAAAGCGTACCGCGTATTAACTCACTGATCTCCTTTCAATTTCCAGGTTCCCCAAGACCCGACAGTGTTACGTAAGAACATTTACTTCTGTCCAAGTTGTAATGCGTACCTGCCGTCAACGGAGTTTCAACTTTCGTCAAATTCAAGGTAAGCCAAAAGTGATCGCATAACCGGGAGAGCGTTGACCAACAGGGCGGGGGGGGGGGGGAGGGGTGGGAAGCGATCGGTAATAATTATTATAATCATGACAGGTGAACCACTCGGCGTCTTGCAGTAAGTTAGCGCCAGACAAGGTATCAAGTCACTAATTACACGAAGAAATAGTGTTCATATTTCCATTTGTTGGGATGGTTTGATTTTTTTTTTATTTCGCCATAGTGATTTTCCCGGTGGCGAGGTAACACTGTTAATGTTTGGTTTCGGAGTTTGTTTCGATTGTTTTCGGAATTATTCGGCAAACAGTCCATAATCTTCGGCTTTGAAGATCGATTGATCTGACCTGTATACATTTATCTCTTCGTTTTATAGGGTTGTCGGAAGGTGTAGAAAGTGCACGAAACTTGACAACGACGCAAGATTACGGCACGACTTCTCACAATACAGAGTCATGTTGAAAGATCTGAGACGTTCTGAAGAAACCTTTGAAGATGGTTCCAAAGTCGCCTATCTATTGCAGGTAAAAGCTAATGAGTAACCACGTTGAAGATTCTGTACAGGGATGTTTATAATTAATGGTTTTGCCCATAAGTCGATTTACATTACATACACCTAGCCAGAGTGAACATTTGATACTTCGCGCTTCAATTTTTCTGAGATTTGACTTAAAAAATTTCATAGATTCCTGTAGTGTCGTTAATGTTCGTTTATAATTTTAACCATGGTCCTATACTGTGCCGTTTCCTTCAGGAGCCTGATCTTCGTTATTTAGTGGAGAACATTTGGAACAGTCAGAGTGTGTTGAGCGCTCATGAGGACCTGTTTGACTTGGTGCTGGTTCGATGGAACAAGTACGAGGAGTGGTCCCCGTGGAATTGTATCTTGCTCACAAAAGAGGAAGCATCAGCACATGCAAAACTCGAGAACGTCACTGAGGTACTTGTTTGTTTTTGTTTCTTTAAGTGGCTGGTGTTTAATGGCTCGCCGTTTTCGTCTCCTGTCTCCAACTTGAAGACACAAAAGAACCACACACGCCTTGAAGCTTAAAGTTATGGGTAGGGTGGGGGTGGAGGTGGTGATGGGGGGTGCGTTTCAGTTTCGGATCTTTTGGCTCCAATTTGCCCTGCGACGTATTTGCGTTTTGTATTCCCCTCCTCAAAAAATTAACCGGCTGCCCGATTGATGCAGATGTTTGCCTTGTTCCAACTTTCTAACCTCGCGTTTTTTCAATTTCTCCACAGGCGTACGGACGAATGTTTATAGGCAAGATTCTTCACAAGCATGTCCTAGCAAGGAACTACTTTTCGCGGCTGCCTGGAATGGCCGAACATATGAAGAAAATATCTGGACAGAATCGAGGATTAGCTAACAACGGACCTAGAACCGCGTCTTTGAAAGCTTGATCTATGTGAACAATGTAAATGAACTTAGGTGCTTGATGTTGCACAACTTTCAAATTTTAGTTGTGAAAATATAATATTCAGTTAAAAAGATGATTTTTAGAGCAGCTGGATCGAAGTTATCCTTCTGAGCAGATTTTTTAACCATTGTATATAGATATGTATAATTTTCTTTGGAAACTGTAATGAAATTGTTCCATGCGTCATGTTGTAAATAAATTGATGATTAAGAAGTGTCCTTCCTTTAGTTTGTCCACTCTCCCAAGTTGTTTTTTGACCGTCACCTAACACTGTCTGTTTACAATATTATATCAGTGTATGTGCCTTTTTATCTCTGAGTTTCTTTAACCCGCTTTCTATGACTCATGATCTGTGATCCGCTACCTGTGACCACTGTCCTATTCCCCGATAGCCTCCCACGCAGTCGTTCTTAGGGGTGATCGTGTGGGGAGGAATGAAACACGATCACCCCTAAGAACGACTGCGTGGGAGGCTAATTCCCCGAGATCTGGGCCATATCTTCTGTCGGGCAGGAATAGGACGGTTACCCGTAAACGGCTTTTAAACCTACTCAAGGGCAGATTTGTCTTGAATGGTAAAAATTAATAAAGACGCGACTATATAGCCCTAAGCTTTCTAATCAGAAATTAGGGGAGTGTATTCGACCCAAGATAGGTAATTTTCACAGAATGGTAATGAGGTATCGTTTGCACTCACTCGATCACTCACTAACTTCATTCTAATATCAAACCCAGTTAGTGTATGCAACAGTAAACGTGCTGACAAAAATGTTGTTTCTGACGAATGAGCTTGCAAAGAAGGCTGAAACAACTATTTTGCCGGCACGGGATACACGGCCTGGGCCCCAGGCCAGTGCATTATGGGGGTTAGCCAGGGGTATATAAGGGGAGTTTAACACGTGATAGTCATCTAGGCCTCTGAACCAACCCTGTTCAGGGCTCCGTTAATTCTTTAGGGTTGTTTATTCTCCAACCTCATTCCCAGGGTCTCTCTTCCAGGGAACGAGGTTGATTATTTACAAAATAAATTTTCCTGAATGCGAAAGGGGATGAAAGGTTATTACACTTTATTGTGGTGGTAAAAATATCGCTCTACTAAGTCTAAGTGCACAAGCTGTCAATGACCCGTTCACGTAACTCCCATGAAAAAAGAAAACATTCAAAAAGGGAAATGAAGTGAGATTGTGACTTACTGATAGCAGATATGAGATACATGCAGTTTCGCAAACCATATGACGTGATTTTATAATAAACGTTTCGGCTCACTGGAAAAAACACAAGTTCAAGACGGCACGCTTTTGTTTCGCGTCACGTCATCTCGTGTCATTATCCATTTTTCATCTTTTTGAGGCGAGCACATTCTCGTCCCCAGAGGCCGCGATCCTTCTGGTCAGCAACAGGGATCGCGGCCTCTGAGAACGAGAATGGAGGCGAGCAGAAACACAACGTGCTCAGGTGCATCTTTCTCTGAAATTTCATCGGCAGTTAAAAAATGACGCTTGTCGCTGCCCGGTACGTATATAATATACGTGCTGACAGGAAAGTAATTTAAAACGCAATTCAGCGCATCGCAGACAGTAAAAACATATTCAAAGGTTATACTATATTTTTGTGGTGAAAAAAAGAATTTGCGATATGAAGCCAGAAAGCGCAAAGCATCAGTGACCCATTGACGCAACTCCCATGAACAAAAAAAACATTCAAAGGCAAATGAAGTGAGACTGCCCGGTGAGACTGTTACATCATTGAACGCTTATTTGGAAAAAAAAAAGAGGCGAAGGACGGCACTTCATCGAATTACCATGAGGTTAGGTTAGGCCTTTCTCGATTATGCTAGTAAAACTGGCATTTAATGCTACTAGAAATTCTCGAATAAAGCCAAAAAAATGCTAAAAAAATGCTTGATTTCCTTAAAAATGCCACTTGATTTCCAAAAAATGCTTTATTTTATTTCAAACAAAACGTACAAACTTTCACATTATATGCTCATATCAACAACAGGTGATACTTAATAATTGTTTGTTTATAAAAAAAAAATTAAAAAAAATATTTATTTTTTTAAAAGAAATAAAAAATAAAAAACTGAAAAACACACACAAGTAACACAACTACACAAGTAATACAACGCACAAACAGTCGAAACAGACAGAAAACAATCAAATTATGTAATCAAAATTGTGAAACTTTAGGATTATTTATCCTTCTGGGTACTGAGTGCTGAAAATCTGAATCACAGTCATGAAAAGTGACAGAAAATGCTAGCAATTCTTTTTTGAAGAAAAAACGAAAAAATGCTCGTTTTTCCAAAAAAATGCCGAAAAAAATGCTAGCATAATCGAGAAAGGCCTACATGAGGCTGCTCGAAGGGCCTTTGATTTTTTTTGCCACTGATGATGAAGGCAGCTTACCATGGCCTCTTTGTCGGACTCGTTATGAAGTTGAAATGGCCCAATCCACACCCTCCCTTCCCTTTCAACCCCCGTCCCCACCGCCACTGAAGCGATTTGGAATCGACATTGTTCAGCGGTTTCCCGTTTGAGAGCTGTATTGTTTTAATTTTATCTTTTATTTTCCTTCGCTCGAAAGAGCCCTAACTATACAGCTCGTTAGGGATCTAAATATGAGCTTCAATGGCCTTAAGCGGATGCTAAACATTAACCCAGCCAATGCGCTTGCTTACTTCACCAATGTGAACTCGGACAGACGGCTGGGCTTTCGAGTATATGATGACATGTTGGACGAAAAGTACACGTATCGAAGGCCGGAGTTTCTTCAGCTGAACGAGGAGTCTGAGCAAGCAGCCTCGGACCACGAATCAAGGCCGATTATTATTCCACACAGGGAACTGCCCTTTAACGCAGGATATGCCGAGTAAGTCTGCCCATTATCTTATGTAGATGACCGCAGCTTTTAATAGTTGCATATCTAAGATAGTAGTCGCTCAAGCACGTACAAACTGCGTTAACTTCCTGCTGAAATGAACTAGGAAGGGAAGTTTTTTTAGTTTGTTTTCCACTCCCCGTAAAAAAAAAAATCCTTGATTTAAGGTCGGTAAATATTTTAACTTTTTTCACTGATAAATGAGTAGGTCCCGACCCAAAATAAAACAATGATCTCGATCGCTAAAATAGTTTTCGTCGATAATAGTGGGTAAGCTGAATAATAAATGAGTAAGGCTTTCCACAAGACCACTTGTACTGAATGGCGGTTTATTCCAAATAACCGCGACTTGAGCGATTTATCTTACAGTGAATTCATTTGAAGATTCTTGTCAACATTTATTTTTGGATCCATTCTTTAGATGTCATGGAAAAAATAATATTGAGTTTTGTTTTGACTTCCGTGATCCCAACGGGACGTTTTCAAATACTGTCTGAATTTTAATAAGGGAATTCTGGCGCCTGCCACTATATTTTCTCTGGTAATTTACTGCTGACTCATTTTGCATTGATAATTATCTCTTCATATTGAAAAGCATTTATATGTGCAGATACTTGACTTTTTTGATGGTCCTTGCATTTGTACAGGAAGCACAGAAGTGCATTTTTGCACAACCTGTTTGTGTGACTGTTTTCATTTAACCTGCACTCTAGCTATTAGCATTAGCCTAATCTGATCAACACCCTCAGAGCGTAATCCAGTTTCCAGAAGATTTTTGAGGTTTATAATATAATCTTATGGAGACTTGTCAGGTTTCCTTGGATGGGAGCCTGACAGTTTGCCATGGTAGCTTTTTGCTCTCCTGGATCGGGAGTACGCTTGATTTCCAGCCGATTTGTGAGGTTGTGTTAACATTCCTTGGAGGATGACAACCAGACTCCCAAAATGGCTGGAAATTGAGCCTTAATGGAGAGAGGCTCTATGAAAGTAAACTACCTTACGTAAGAACACAAAAGTTCAACCCCAACCACCACTCGACCCAGACTGATTCATCAAGAGTTTGAAGTTTTTTGTATTTATTTATGAACATTTCATGATTTGTCAGAGCTATCAATGCTGGAAAAACACCACACAAGAATGAAGACCAATCTGTGACAGGAATGTTCTGCTTAAATGTTAGCAAATCAACCAGTGAAGCAGAAAGTGAAGGAAGTCCTACACATGTTACGCAGGTACATGTTGAATTAACATTCACAACTTTTAAAAAATTTAATGTCAGAAAGGGTGGTTCACGGACTTTAGTTCTAGATAATAGATCCAGTAAACAGACCGCCCTTGTAGTCCAAACCAGGGACCACCCTTGTCGACCCAATCCATATCCCACCCTTTAATTCCCACCATGGACAGGCCTTATGGATCCATTCCAGGGACAAGCCTTGTAGACCCAATCCATCTACCACCCTTGTGACATCGACCCAATCCTTGGAACACCAACCTACATGTTAACCAAAATTGGACCATTCTTGAGTACCCAAATGTACAATCTTGTAAACTCAGTTGATGGAGCAAACCCATAGATCATCCTTGTGAACCCAGTCCATGGACCACCCTTGTGGATGTACCATTCTAACTTGTGAATCAAGTCCATTAACCACCCTTGTAGAGCCAATCTGTTGTCCACTCATTTGTTGACCACAGACCATGCTATCGGTCTTAAATCCCAGGGGGGTACTTTTTTTGTTCCCTTTTGTGCCCCCCCCCCCCCCTGATCTCAAGTGATGGGGACGATCAAAGGATTTTTTTGGGTTTGAAATTTTTGATTCCGGGATTTTTTGGGTAGGAAAACATGGCAAGTATTTTTTGGATTTAAGTATGGATGTTTTGGGGTGTTAAGAACAATCCAAAGATTCTTGGTAGTGCCTTGGATGCATAGTTATGCGAATAAAGTACATACAAATTTGTTTTGCTGTTGATTTTTGAGGGGTCAATTTGTGAGCTAGGGATTTTTTTGGGTTATGTTAGAAGCCCTAGGGAATTTTTTTGGGTATTGTTTTTTGCCCCCATTCGATCATCCCCATCACTTGAAATCCGAGTACTTTTCCTGTGGCTTAAATTAAATCAGTTCCATGGGCCAACCTTGTGAAGATAACCCAAATCCCTAGGCCAACCTTGTTAAGTTACCCCAATCCATAGGTCACCCTTGACTTGTATACTAGTCAGCCCCATCTATGGGCCACTCCTGTAAGCCCAGTTCCCTTGAAGAGCTAATCCGTGGACCATGCCACACTTGAGTAGACCCCCATGATTAATTGTGGCATGAAATTCATTAAGAGGATCTGTGGACTGAAGCCATGAGGGTGGTCCACAGATTGGGTAGTCAAGTGTCTGAAGGAGGATTTCCTCTTGCTCCAGTGGTTACAGCTGTTTTAGGGGCTTATAAGAAAGTGTGATTTTGCCTATATTTAACGTATGCGACATGATTACATCATGACTACAACACGAATCGTGTCATGTAAATAACCCTACCACATCCTTACAACAGACACCTGCTCATGTGAATGGTCCCAAGTCATGTCGTAGGCCTGTCATAAGCTTGTCGCATATGGGAAAGTCATACTATGTAAATCAAAGAGGATGTTGTTAAATCAGTTGTTGAGGATGAAAATCAGTTTCTACTTTGTACTCTTGCGAGCATCAACTGACCTTCATATGACTATTTACAGACCAAGATCCCCTATGCATATTTTGGGATATTTGATGGTCACGCTGGATGTGGGGCAGCTCTGATGGCTGTCAATCAACTTCACATTCATATCATGGAGAAACTGCAGGGCGTAAAAGAGCTGTTAGCTTATGAGAGTGACGAAAAGCTTGCAATGGCAGGAGAGTTGGCAGAAGCTGTTGTCTCATCAATCACAATTGATAGTCTAGTCACTGGAGTCTTGGAAGAAGCTTTTTTTGAAATGGTGAGTCTGTGTGCTTAGATCGTTTGCTATGTTTAAAGTAAACTTACCTAATGTGGAAATAAGTGCCTCCTCAAGAGGCTTCATTTCGTGAACAAAGTGTGTTGGTGTGGGCATAATTTGCCAAGAAAGGACTTGGGACCTCTCTTGTTACAATAACTGCTCCATGGGAATGTCACGGGTAGGAGGGGGGAAGCGCACTGTCATAAAATTTGAATAGGCGTGTGCCGCATAGGTTCTTAAACCCTGACCCTATGTAAGGATAAAAAAGCAAAAATTGATACCCTTTTTCAGGCCCAAAACTGAAAAATGACACCCTATTGAAGGAGAGGAGAAGCGTTCTGTGACAATTCAGATAACGATTAACAGTGCACGGCAAAACACAATTTTTTCTGTTTAGCTGGGCGTTTATTTTAGCTGATAGAATTAAGATACCCAATCTAACGATCATACCAGGAACACAATGTGAAAAGAAGCAACAGGGATACCCTATTTAAGGACTGCAAACCACAAAAACCATGTCCTATCCTGTGGCACATACCTATATAGCCCATATATGGGAGTACCTCCTGTGGGGGAATCCCCAGTTATATGTATGTCATGTCATAGAAATGTTGAATTGACTGAATTACATTATTCCTCTGCCAGGATGAACAGATCAGAAGAGAAAAAGTCACATACAGGATTGATGGAGGCTGTGCAGCTTTAGTGGCTCTGTTTCTTGGAAAGAGATTATATGTGGCTAATGCAGGAGACTGCAGGTAACACAAGTTACTCTGACTTACATTAGACAGTTGATGGTTTCTGCAAATTCTTTGGAAAACACTTGGTAACAGGCACTTTCCAGTGCCTGTTACCAGAAGCAACAAGAGCTGTACCACGTTTTCACATCAGCTTGTTGTCATGCCAACAGCTACAGCATCAGTCCATCTCTGTTTGAAGATCTTATCATTTGCTACATTTCCCCAGCTATGCATATGGCGTGATGGCAGAATGACTGTAGCTGTTTATTTTGTAAAAAAAAAACATGTAAACAAAAACAAAACATGGACTGAATAACGTTGGGCATGATAGCAATACGTTTCAAGCCCAGATGATGCTATCATGCAACAACCAAGCCAATAATTTTTCATTACATATTAAATGATTGTGTAAAACGCATTTTTCAGCTTTAGGCTCTTGCCACCATTTGCAGTATTTTGTAATCCTTGTTACGTTTAGCTGTGATAAGACTCTTTACTGTTCATCATCAGAGAGGTCAACTCTGATATGCCTATCTATATATAAACAGAACAAATGTCGGAAAAAAAAAATCAAATGCCCCGAGCGGGATTCGAACCCATAACACCCCAATCTCATGGAAGGTGCTCTAACCACTGAGCTACTCCGAGGCAACCACAGTGGAGGGAGTCGAATATTTGCTACAAAGGAAACATTGATTCAGCCTAGACATTTGCTACCTTGCAGTGTCTCTCAGAGCTGGAAAGCAGTTTGATTTGGTTTCTTGAAACCAATCAAATTTGGGATAGCTTGGAAATCGTTAATACTCACATCCACTCAAGAGGTGATCGTACCTAGTGATGTAAGTGTTTGTTAACAGAGATTCAGTTGGATTTAAGTTGTACTTTTGATTGTTGTTTTTTAGAGCAATTGTTGCACATAAAGGAAAAGTTATTCCTTTGTCAAGAGACTTCACTCCTGAGACAGAACGACAAAGAGTTCAACTGATTGTAAGAATGGATTATTGTTGTACAGTATCAGTTAATTTTTATTTAGTGTCAAGCGATTTCTTTCACGAAATGCCAAGGTTATTAAAAGGTACCTTCAAAATTTACTTTGTTTAGACAATTCCCTGTTGTCCTTGTCTTAGTTAAAATAAAAGTAAAGATTGGTTTTTCTAACCACTTGACCACTTCGCCTCAACATGACAATAATCTTTTTGCCAATAAACGCTTTTTTCTCGGTAGGCTTATCAGAGGCCCCAGCTTCTTGGAAGTGACTTTGGTCGGCTTGAGTTTCAACAAAGAGCAAGAAAAAAGCATATTGGTCAAAAGCTTCTGTACAGAGACAGACACATGACTGGGTGGTGCGTTTTTTTAATGTAAAATTGATTGATATTCCAGTTTATATATTCTTTTACTGAAGCGGTACACTGGTATAAGCCCAGCAAGTTTGTTATCAGTCTTAAGATAGTGATATTACAGGAGCGAAAAGCGAAAATCCGGCCCTTACTGACAATCGACCACGATCCTTGATCCAACACAGCCAGTTTTTCACTACCTGGTACATGAGATGGGTTTATAACAAAGTTTGTTTTATATGGGTTAGTTTCGTTCTATATAGTAAGCAAGAACTGTTTCCATTTCCATTGCTTTAACTAACACCGTTACGATAATTTGAACAGGGCTCTAAAGACAGTGACTGAAGAAGATTCAAGAAAATTTCCCATGATAAATGGAGAAGGAAAGAAGGTAATGACTTTGAAACCACCTCATATTAGATGAGAATTGTGCGCGTTAGAACTCGCGAACACAGTCAGCGAACGTTTACAATATTAGACAGTTTCCCACGATGAGATTCCTCCCAGAAAAGAACGACTTACTACTCTTTCTGTAGGACTCGCTATTTACTGAGAACTGTATACGTGCTGTAAGACAAGTTTTAAGTGCTTTTTGTTTATGTTTATTTAGGCCCGCCTGCTGGACACCATAGGGACGACCCGTGGCTTTGGCGATCACGATCTGAAAGTTGCTTTCTGTAGTCTTCCTATTAAACCTTTTCTCACCCCACAACCTGAGGTACGTTTAATGTAAAACGGTACACAGTATATACCTTAACCCTGACCCAATGGTACACAGTATACATCTTTAATTTATGGGCAATTGAAATAACAGCAGCATCCTATCAGCCTGAATAACAACAATAAGAGCTCATTTTTTACAAAGAAAAAATTGATGATGCAGGGTTTTCAAAACAAACGGGCAACCGCCGGAGTTCCGCCGGCTACTTGATTAGATGTCACCGGTTACTCAGCTTGTGACAAACAAGCTTGGCATTGTCACAGCCACCTACTCTTCAAGTTGCTGACTCTTACTTCAAAACATTTTAAAACACCTGATGATGGAAGAAGGTAACAGTTAATAACAGTACCGGACATCAGTAGGGGCTATTGTAGGTCTGTCTAGTGCGATGACTTGTTTTTATTGGAAGATATGACGATCATTGTGGTTGTCCTGTTGATACACCCGCTTTTTAACAAATTAAGGTACTTTTTTTTCAGGTGCGAAAGTTTGACTTGTCAAGCAGTAAGCTGACAGAAGATGATGTCGTGATAATGGCTTCTGATGGACTCTGGGAAAGATTATCGAGTGAAAAGGTAATCAAATCATGAACTGTTGTATAAATGAATTAATTGGAGAGGGAAGCAACGTACTAACAGGAGGTTAATTTGTGTGGTTCTCCTTTGTAAACGCATCCAATTGAAATTGAGTAGTGCTTGTCATTCAGAAGGGATAGACACGTTATATTTATCACTGTAGTCCCCACTCCTCCCTCTCTTCACTTTATTCCCAATCAACTCCCCCCACCCCCCCCCCCCCCCCCCCCCCTGTGTGAGTTTATAACCAGAGCTTTTCATGACACTTTGTTTTCTCTTTTTAGGCTGCTGCATTAGTTATGGAAACGTTTTCCAAAGTTCCTAAAGACGACAAAAGAAGGTATTTATTGCTGGAATGTAAAGAAATGTAGAAGATCAATTGGGTTCTTGTTTAACTATTAGCTGACTTATTATTGGTCTCGTAGTTAATGAAGAATTGTGAGAATTTAGGCGCTTCCTGTAAATTGTTGAAACAGGGGCCTGGTCCCAAATTAACATCAATAGCAACAACGCAGCAACTTCAACAGTGTTATGTCTTGTTGACGTTACTCAGGTTCGGTAGTAATCTGGAAGGTTAATTAAATTGACTTTATGAGTTTTTCCATAAAGTCCATGTCAAAATTCCTTTTTCCCTAGGTACGTCATGGCAGCCCAGGCCCTTGTTGGGGACGCTCGAGGCACTCTGACCGAGAAAGGCTGGAGGCGGGCTAATGGCGAGTTGGCCTCGTACGATGACATCTCGGCGTTTGTAATTCCCATTAGTGAATGCAGCAGTGAAATGGCTAAATTTACTGTAGAGTACGACACCCCAACGTTAAAACCAACACATTCCATTGACAACGAGGAGGATTGAGGTGTTAAAAATGAACTTTTAGGTGGATTTCCATTGGAAATAATGTGACTTTATTGGTTAAAAGTCGGAGTTTGTTGAGGACTACCATCTTGCTCATGTCTGCGGTAGACTGGAAGTTAGTTTCTCAGCTACTGTGTGACTCCAGTGTTTCCCATGATGCCTTTCTTCCATGCGATAAGAGATAACTATACGTAAAATAATTGCAATTTAGCGCTTAACACATTCGTAATAGACTACTATAGAATTTCGTTTTATTCAGGGGGGACAAGAAGTATTCTTGGCAAATAATGTAGAAACGTTCTAGAGGTTTTCTTCCCTGACCCGCAATACTGTTTAGAAATCGCGGGTGTTAAACGTTTTTCTGCGCGGCAAGTTGATTAAACGGGAAAGAATTGAAATTAGAGAAAATTGAGTTGAATTATTTATCCGAAAATGGGACCTGCTACCTAGCAAACGTCGCAGACCAATTTCTGAAATTCTTGGCTCAATTCTGGTTAGGATTTGTGCCAATCTCCTTCTTGTCCCCGCAATATTCGCGGGAAATAATTGCATTGCTAATATATTTTGTAGGTTCAAATGTTGAGTAATTTATTAATTGGAATAAAGTAGAACCACCGTCGATTTATCCTAGTCCAAGACTATTCTACTAGAAAAAAATCCACCATTACAACTTAATGTAAATTTGAAAAAAGTTCCTTAGAGCCATCCAAAGTACAGCTAATTTGTACAATCAAGAATATGTTAAATGTCAAGTATATTTGCAGGAGGAGGTTCATGTAAAACATGGGAATTCAAGTGGGAACTTTCAAAAGTTCATATTCGTTCAGGGATTTTCCTCATCTATTTCAGTTTTGTGGTAGTTACTTTTGTAGCGAGTCGAGTTTCCTTATGTCAAATACTGGTAAACAATTGAAATCTGGGCGCAAGCGTTTCTGGAATGATTTGGTTAGATGCAAGAGAATTCAAAATGGAGACAACACCTGAAAACAAGCCATCAGTGTACTATCGCAAAATCAAAACCTTTTGTCGACTGCAAGGCTCGTAATTGGTTATGGGCTTGTATTTTAGAAATCCTCGTCGGTCTCAGAGACGCCGGTTCGTCTTTGTTGCCTCCCAAACAATCCCAGAAATCCAAGCGCTAAAAAAAACAAAGTCCCTAGTTTTGGTGTTGAATCTATAAGATTTTGTCGGCAAGGATGCTATTTTGACATGATTGTACAAAAGCTTAATATGATCCGTCAAGATATTTTAAAAATCACTTGAAATACCTGCAAAAACACACTCCACGTGAGGAGAGTAAAAAATCGACAATAATTAATTCAGCCAGTTGAAACAATTTTTTAAAAAAGCCTAACTATTCGTAAAATCATATACTTCTCTTATCGCTCGTTCTTTAGACAAATGTGTCTGGCAAAGTAAGTGATGGGAAAATATAGTCTTTCCTAGTCTCCTTCGCGGCCGTTTTTTGGGATGTCAAACGGCTGCGGAGACTATGTCTTTCCATGACTGATTCAAAATTTGTTATAAATTGTAATTTAGGGGTAACATAATTTCTTTACATAACCACACAATTAAAATACTTCTATCCTTTATTTTCAGCAACATCGTATATTTGATTTGTGGTAAATCTTACACTAAATTAGCTACGAACTCGAACACTAACTTACCCTGGGTACCAAAAGTATTTTTATCGCGTAGCGGGATGGTTCTAGAAAAACTTCTGGCACCCAGGGAGACATCATTGCGTAATATCATATCATGGCGTACTTATTAATCATTGTTTCCTGTACGGTGAAATAAAAACTTTTCAACCTCGTAGCTATTAAGTTTTTCCGTCACTGTAATCAAATTGACCCTAATGTTTCAACGACAACCCGCTTTTTGAAATCAGGTAGACTGTTCACAGTCCCCTATTTTTCCGTGAAGTCGTAGAAATGGATCGTTCAGTCCAACGGGCTGCCATCTTGGTTTACGAACGCGAGCAAAAAATGGGGAGAGTGCAAAAAACCCCGTGGGTGGGTGGGGGGGGGGGGAGTGTGGCGGGGGCGGAAAAAATAGGGAGACTGTAACAGCTTCACTCCATCTCGTGTTCAAGGGGTGTGTCCGATTTTGTCATCTACACTAATTGAATCAATTAACAACCTCGTCCCCAGGTGAAAAAACCTGTCAAATCAAGGAAATGTGATCTTAGGTGCGTGTTATTGTACAGTTGTGAAATAATAAAGTACAATTTATTTCAAAACATTTTCAAGCGAACGCGACGAAAACAAGTACTTTTAGTAAGAAAGTTATGAAGCTGTTACAGTCCCCCTATTTTTTCCGCTCTCCTACCCCCACGCTATGAGCATCCAGCCCAGCCACCCACGGGTTGCACTCTCCCCAGTTTTTGTTCGCGTTTGTAAACCAAGATGGCGGCTCGTGGACGAACGATCGATCTCTACGACTTCACGGAAAAATAGGGGACTGTGAACAGTCTAGAAATCAGGAGTATCCCCCCCTGGGATTTAAGACCAATAGCATGGTCTGTGGTCAACAAATGAGTGGACAACAGATTGGCTCTACAAGGGTGGTTAATGGACTGATCAAAGTAGAATGGTACATCCACAAGGGTGGTCATGGACTGGGTCCACAAGGGTGATCTAGGGTTTGCTCCACAATGGGTTTGCAAGATGTAATTGGTACAAGAATGCTCCAATTTTACATGTAGATTGTGTTCCAAGGATTGGCCCCACAAGGGTTCCATGGATTGGGTCAAAGGGTGTAGAGAAGTCAAGGCTTGTCCCTGGAATGGATCCATAAGGCCTGTCCATGGTGGGATTAAAGGGTGGGACATGGATTGGGTCGAAAGGGTGGTCCCTGGTTTGGACTACAAGGGCGGTCTTTTACTGATCTATATCTAGAACTAAAGTCCGTGAACCACCCTCTGACATTAAATTTTTTAAAAGTTTGAATTTAATTCAACATGTACCTGTGTAACATGTGTAGGACTCCTCACTTCTGCTTCACTGTTATTACTAACATAAGCAGACATTCCTTCACAGATTGTCTTCATTTTTTGTGTTTTTCCAGCATGATAGCCTGACAAATCATGAAATGTTCATAAATAAATACCAAAAACTTGTCTGGGTTGAGTGGTGGTTGGGGTTGAACTTTTGTGTTTTTACGTAAGGTAGTTTACTTTCATAGAGCCTCTCTCCATTAAGGCTCAATCCAGCATTTTGGGAGTTGTTGTCACCACCAAGGAATGTTAACACAACCTCACAAATCGGCTGAGAGAAAAAGAGCAAAAGAGAGAGCAAAAAGCTACCATTGCAAACTGTCAGGCTCCCATCCAAGGAAACCTGACAAGTCTCCATAAGATTATATTATAAACCTCAAAAATCTTCTGAAACTGGAGTACGCTCTGAGGGTGTTGATCAGATTAGCCTAATGCTAATAGCTAGAGTGAGGTTAAATGAAAACAGTCACACAAACAGGTTGTGCAAAAATGCACTTCTGTGCTTCCTGTACAAATGCAAGGACCATCAAAAAAGTCAAGTATCTGCACATATAAATGCTTTTCAATATGAAGAGATAATTATCAAATTATGCAAAATGAGTCAGCAGTAAATTACCAGAAAAAATATAGTGGCAGGCGCCAGAATTCCCTATTAAAATTCAGACAGTATTTGAAAACGTCCCGTTGGGATCACGGAAGTCAAAACAAAACTCAATATTTTTTACCATACATCTAAAGAATGGATCAAAAAATAAATGTTGACAAGAATCTTCAAATGAATTCACTGTAAGATAAATCGCTCAAGTCGTGGTTATTTGGAATAAACCGCCATTCAGTACAAGTGCTCTTGTGGAAAGCCTTACTCATTTATTATTCAGCTTACCCACTATATCGACAAAAACCATTTTAGCGATCGAGATCATTGTTTTATTTTGGGTCGGGACCTACTCATTTATCAGTGAAAAAAGTTAAAATTTACCGACCTTAAATCAAGGACTTTTATTTTTACGGGGAGTGGAAAACAAACTAAAAAACTTCCCTTCCTAGTTCATTTCAGCAGGAAGTTAACGCAGTTTGTACGTGCTTGAGCGACTACTATCTTAGATATGCAACTATTAAAAGCGCGGTCACTACATAAGATAATGGGAGACTTACTCGGCATATCCTGCATTAAAGGGCAGTTCCCTGTGTGGAATAATAATCGGCCTTGATTCGTGGTCCGAGGCTGCTTGCTCAGACTCCTCGTTCAGCTGAAGAAACTCCGGCCTTCGATACGTGTACTTTTCGTCCAACATGTCATCATATACTCGAAAGCCCAGCCGTCTGTCCGAGTTCACATTGGTGAAGTAAGCAAGCGCATTGGCTGGGTTAATGTTTAGCATACGCTTAAGGCCATTGAAGCTCATATTTAGATCCCTAACGAGCTGTATAGTTAGGGCTCTTTCGAGCGAAGGAAAATAAAAGATAAAATTAAAACAATACAGCTCTCAAACGGGAAACCGCTGAACAATGTCGATTCCAAATCGCTTCAGTGGCGGTGGGGAAGGGTGTTGGAAGGGAGGGGAGGGTGTGGATTGGGCCATTTCAACTTCATAACGAGTCCGACAAAGAGGCCATCATCAGTGGCAAAAAAATCAAAGGCCCTTCGAGCAACCTCATGGTAATTCGATGAAGTGCCGTCCTTCGCCTTTTCTTTCCAAATAAGCGTTCAATGATGTAACAGTCTCACTTCATTTGCCTTTGAATGTTTTTTGTTCATGGGAGTTGCGTCAATGGGTCACTGATGCTTGCGCTCTCTGGCTCATATCGCAAATTCTATTTTTTCACCACAAAAATAAAGTGTAACCTTTGAATATGTTTTTACTGTCTGCGATGCGCTGAATTGCGTTTTAAATTACTTTCCTGTCAGCACGTAGATTATATACGTACCGGGCCGCGACAAGCGTTATTTTTTAGCTGCCGATGAAATTTCAGAGAAAGATGCGCCTGAGCACGTTGTGTTTCTTCTCGCCTCCATTCTCTTTCCCAGATCCCGCGTCCACGTGGACCGCTGGTCCAGGGGGACGCGGGTCTGGGAACGAGAATGGCTCGCCTCATTCTCGTCCCCAGATGCGTTTAAAGGACCTATTTTGCCTCCACTACACAACAAACAAGCACACAGCTAAAGGTCATATAAGTTTATTTAGGAGGGCGGCCTGGCAAGAACCAACCCAAACTCCATACATTTCCCTGTACTTTACAATTTTACATACAGTGAGAACACATCAAAACTCTAGTTACAGAACACAGCTATAGTCAATTTTCCTTATCCATTTTAAACTTAATTAAATGACTGGCATTACAAATAGTCGCTACGACATCAACTAGACAAGGCGATAGGACGCCAGTTAGGCGTACAAAAAAACCCACGCCTTGACCTACATCTTTCAGTAAGCTCTCAGGCTTAGTGCCAGTTAGGCTAGGGAGCAACTCTAATCACAGGCTTAGAGCCAGTTAGGTTGGAGAACCACAACTCCGATAAGAAAGAACTAGGATCTCACAAATCTCATATGTTCTAACGACGTAGACGAAAACCCACGCCTTGACCTACTTTTCCCAGTAAGCCTCAGACTAGTGCCAGTTAGGCTGCCAGTTAGGTTGGGAGCAACTCTAAACACAGGTTAGTTAGGCCGGAGAACCACAACCGATAAGAAAGAAAGGATCCACAAACTATATGTTTAACGAGTGGACGAAAACGCGAAGTAAAGGCCATAGGCGGAAAAACAAACAAGAAAAGTATTTTAAACTTAAAAGCATACCGTTAAAACATTGAAAATGAAAAACGAACGAAAAAGCCCTAAAGCGTACAGAGCAACCGCTTACAAAACAAATACGGTTAGACGGAGGCCAGGAAAAACCTGGCACAAAAAACCCCAGTGGGGAAAAAATGCCAGGAAATCTGGGTAGGAACCATGGCTCAAGCTCCAAGCCAATCCTTAATAGATTTTAATTATATAATATATCTAGTGTTAGGACCTCCATGTAAACCACTTAAGTGATTGAGCTTCCTAATAAAAGATTTTTTTTATTAAAAAAAATCAACGTTAACTGCAGACCAAGAACGCGGTTGGTTCTGAGGCCTAGATGACAGCCACGTCCACGTGCTATACTCTTCCTTATATAATGATAATAGGATCTAGGCAAAGATTACAAACCCAAAGTGACGAATTTGATATTGAAATAGACGGGGAGAAAATCAAGAGGGTTGATCATACTAAATCCTTAGACTTATTATTGATGATCGACTCTCTTGGTCTAAACACGTTAAGAAATATTAAAAAGTTTCCTCGTTATAGGCGCTTTAAAACGTGTAAGACCTTTTATCTCTACTAAAACTGCGGTACAAATCTACAATGCCCTAATACTAGCGCATTATGATTACTGCAGCCCCGTTTGGGATTGTTTGAGCAGCCAGTTAAGCGATAAACTGCAAAAACTCCAAAATCGCGCAGCTAGAGTGATTACCAAATCGCCTTATGATACGAGCTCGAACCTCCTTTTGGAAAAACTCAAGTGGGAGAAGTTATCTAAACGTTGTCTGAAGCAAAAAGCATTGATCAATACACAAACTTGCCCCAGAGTACTTGTCCCAATTATTCACTACCCGCCGCGCAGAATACAATTTAAGAAATCTCGAAGGAAAACTTGACCTGTCCAAGCCACACACAAACTATTTAAAACGAAGTTTTAGTTATAGTGGGGCCCTTTTATGGAACAACTTGCCCCAGCAATTGAGGGATGTTGGCTCCATTGAGCACTTTAAACGAGAAATCGTAAATCGAATCTCTGACATATCGGATTCCCACACGGCAATCATGTAACGGCAGTGTCATGCATGCTTTTTTACATTTTTAGCTAACTGATGTTTTTTACCGTGTGAATAAATGAATAAAGATTGATTAATTGATTGATTATATAGCCCTACGTCATTACCCATGACCCCACAGCCTGGAGCCCAGGTCTAGTTGTATCTCGTGCCGACAAAATAGTTATTTCAGCCTCCTTCGCGAGCTCATTCGTCAGAAATAAATATAGTACCAGTTAATAAACTACAGTAGCTACAAACCTAATTCTCTACAAACAGCTGCTAGGGCTACAGAGCCAGTGTAAACAATAGTAAATACGTAACAACTCATACGTATACTGAAGTAGAATAACATCACACTGTGAATCACTACGAAAAAATGAATATGAAAATGCGGAGCATTTCTCAAGTTTACATAAACCGGTAAGTGCACGACCAAACGGTAACTAAACAAGCTTTACATCTCAAACTGCCAGTTAGGCTGGGGAGTCCACAACTTTGGACCAAAATACCCCACAAACAAAAGCGCCATGCCAGGTAGGTTAACAACTTGCAAGGCAAACGAACTGGGAGTACACTACATTTGACTAAGACCCCTTTATACAAATAATTGAGCCATTGAGGCAAATAAAGTGCAAGGGAAACAAACTTTGTGTACAACTGCCAGTTAGTCTGAGGGGCCCACTTCTTTGGACTTAAATCCCCTAAATACAAACTTGTAGAGCCAGTAAGGCAAATATAGTTGCAAGTTAAACAAACTCTAATTGCGTAAACTGACAGATGGGCTGAGTAGTCCACAACTTCAGAATTAAAACCAAGAACCTACTCATACAAAACAAAAAGTACAAAACAATTAGTACCAGGTAGGCTAAAAAACTACAGGAGGAACAAACTTTCACTACTGGCAGCCGGTAAGGCTATAGAGCGAGCATAAACCGCAATAAGTAAACAACTAATACTGAAGTGTCAAGACAAGACTGATTAGCACGGAGGCCAGAAAAAACCTGCCATAAGTAGGCTGGAAATCTGGGTAGGAACCATGGCTCATGCTCCAACGATAGGCTGCCCATCCTACGGAGGCTTAACAAGTAAAATCGATTCTAGTCAGCAACAAGGCGGAAGAAAATATGAAAAACTAAAAACAACGAATTCACGGAGCCCTGAACAGGGTTGGTTCAGAGGCCTAGATGACTATCACATGTTAAACTCCCCTTATATACCCCTGGCTAACCCCCATAATGCACCGGCCTGGGACCCAGGCCGTGTTGTATCCCGTGCCGGCAAAATAGTTGTTTCAGTTTTTCGCAAGCTCATTCGTCAGAAACAACATTTTTGTCAGCACGTTTACTGTTTAATGCATACATTAACTGGGTTTGATATCATAATGAAGTTAGTGAGTGATCGAGTGAGTGCAAACGATAGTTATTTTAATACCTCATTACCATTCTGTGAAAATTACCCATCTTGGGTCGAATACACTCCCCTAATTTCTGATAAGAAAGCTAAGGGCTATATAGTCGCGTCTTTATTAATTTTTACCAGCAAGACAAATCTGCCCTTGAGTAGGTTTAAAAGCCGTTTACGGGTAACCGTCCTATTCCTGCCCGACAGAAGATATGGCCCAGATCTCGGGGAATTAGCCTCCCACGCAGTCGTTCTTAGGGGCGATCGTGTTTCACTCCTCCCCACACGATCGCCCCTAGAACGACTGGGGAGGATCGGGGAATAGGACAGTGGTCACAGGTAGCGGATCAAGATATGAGTATAGAAAGCGGGTTAAAGAAATCAGAGATAAAAAGGCACAACACTGATATAATATGTAAACAGACAGTGTTAGGTGACGATCAAAAAACAATTGGGAGAGTGGACAAACTAAAGGAAGGACACTTCTCAATCATCAATTTTTACAAATGACGCAAGAACAATTCATTACAGTTTCCAAAGAAAATTATACATACTAATACAATGGTTAAAAAATCTGCCCAGAGGGATACTTCGATCCAGCTGCTCTAAAAATCATCTTTTTAACTGAATATTATATTTTCACAACTAAAATTTGAAAGTTGTGCAACATCAAGCACCTAAGTTCATTTACATTGTTTACATAGATCAAGCTTTCAAAGACGCTGTTCTAGGTCCGTTGTTAGCTAATCCTCGATTCTGTCCAGATATTTTCTTCATATGTTCGGCCATTCCAGGCAGCCGTGAAAAGTAGTTCCTTGTAGGACAGCTTGTGAAGAATTGCCTATAAACATTCGTCCGTACGCCTGTGGAGAAATTGAAAAAAACGCGAGGTTAGAAAGTTGGAACAAGGCAAACATCTGCATCAATCGGGCAGCCGGTTAATTTTTTGAGGAGGGGAATACAAAACGCAAATACGTCGCAGGGCAAATTGGAGCCAAAAGATCCGAAACTGAAACGCACCCCCCATCACCACCTCCACCCCCACCCTACCCATAACTTTAAGCTTCAAGGCGTGTGTGGTTCTTTTGTGTCTTCAAGTTGGAGACAGGAGACGAAAACGGCGAGCCATTAAACACCAGCCACTTAAAGAAACAAAAACAAACAAGTACCTCAGTGACGTTCTCGAGTTTTGCATGTGCTGATGCTTCCTCTTTTGTGAGCAAGATACAATTCCACGGGGACCACTCCTCGTACTTGTTCCATCGAACCAGCACCAAGTCAAACAGGTCCTCATGAGCGCTCAACACACTCTGACTGTTCCAAATGTTCTCCACTAAATAACGAAGATCAGGCTCCTGAAGGAAACGGCACAGTATAGGACCATGGTTAAAATTATAAACGAACATTAACGACACTACAGGAATCTATGAAATTTTTAATCAAATCTCAGAAAAATTGAGGCGCGAAGTAACAAATGTTCACTCTGGCTAGGTGTATGTAATGTAAATCGACTTATGGGCAAAACCATTAATTATAAACATCCCTGTACAGAATCTTCAACGTGTTTCTCATTACTTTACCTGTAAAAGGTAGGCGACTTTGGAACCATCTTCAAAGGTTTCTTCAGAACGTCTCAGATCTTTCAACATGACTCTGTATTGTGAGAAGTCGTGCCGTAATTTGCGTCGTTGTCAAGTTTCGTGCACTTTCTACACCTTCCGACAACCCTATAAAACGAAGAGATAAATGTATACAGGCCAGATCAATCGATCTTCAAAGCCGAAGATTATGGACTGTTTGCCGAATAATTCCGAAAACAATCGAAACAAACTCCGAAACCAAACATTAACAGTGTTACCTCGCCACCGGGAAAATCACTACGGCAAAATAAAAAAAAATTCAAACCATCCCAACAAATGGAAATATGAACACTATTTCTTCGTGTAATTAGTGACTTGATACCTTGTCTGGCGCTAACTTACTGCAAGACGCCGAGTGGTTCACCTGTCATGATTATAATAATTATTACCGATCGCTCCCCCCCCCCCCCCCCCCGCCCTGTTGGTCAACGCTCTCTCGGTTATGCGATCACTTTTGGCTTACCTTGAATTTGACGAAAGTTGAAACTCCGTTGACGGCAGGTACGCATTACAATTGGACAGAAGTAAATGTTCTTACGTAACACTGTGGGTCTTGGGGAACCTGGAAATTGAAAGGAGATCAGTGAGTTAATACGCGGTACGCTTTCATGCCACGAGCAAAAGCAAACGAAAGCGTTAGTTTTGCAGCATTGAGTGGCGGTAGCTAAAAGAAGGGTTACTCGTGGTTTACGGATACTACATGTGTTTGAGGCTAAACTGAGGGGGCATACGAAGAAAAAAAGTTTAAGACTGTACCTTGATAAGACGAGCCGCCTCAGGATTGAAAAGAGGTGTTTTGCAATATTGCAGGAACAATGTTAAAATTCTCTTGCGTAAACCTGGAAAGACAATTGTGACAGGGTAAGTTGACAGTTATTGTGAAATGGATGTCCAAGCCAGGAGGAACCTTTCAGGCCGCACTTGTGCAGTTTGCATTGCGTTATGATTTTGAATTTTTTGTAAATGATGAGATCCTTTACCAAGCAAAAGGAATCTTGTCGTGATCTTCTTTCAACGAGCTCTAATAATATTTCACACTTTACCTTCTAGATTGGATTCCTTGACTCCTCTCATGAGCAAATCAGCTTCTCTATCGATCAGTTCAATAATTTTTGTGTCAGTTTACAGTCATGTTCTTTCACTTGTGTTTTAGTGTCAACAATACGTCCAGCCTCTCATCCTGCGTTAGGTACTTCATCTGAGTGTGCTGTAAATGTCCCGCAGCTCCTGGGCAGGATGTGTACGGTGTGTCCATTTCAGTGACCTTGCCGTCAAAAGCTTTCCACTTTTTGGAGCAGCAGCCTAGAGAGAAATAAAATTTAATTATAAATCTTCATAGTTAATCCTGTCTGATATTTATAGTAGAAGAATAAATCAAAAGATAAAGCGATAAATTATTTCTTGATGAAACATTAAATTCTCCAAGCTGGTATTATAAGAAACAAACAATAAGCAGTTATGAGAGTAACAGTTTTGACACTGGCACTACATTGTGCCAAGAATCCTGCCTGCGAATGGTGGCACAAAAATACTTGCAGGTGTTGCAGTGAGACTGGAGGATTTGTTTAGGATTTTGGCATTTTTAGGTAAAACTCTAAGGATTTTGGATTATTAAAATTACCTTTTTAATTACATACGACAAGCCATGCAGAAATAATATTTGGAAAAAAAAAATGTTTTAAGATACGCATGTATGTAGCCTATGCAGACCTATTCAAGAAGTTCTTGACTCTTTTTCCCTGTTTTCATCATCTGCAGCCAGCTTGTGCCTATCAATGGACGCAATTAGGTATGCTTCCTGTTCTAATAACCCCACAAGAGCTGCTTTCCTCTCAGGGCCTGAATATAGCTCATCTATTAATGCCATCTCTTCATTACGCCATTCTGAACAAAGAAATAGACTTGATTAGAATGACTTCATCACTCTATTAGAATACGATAGTAGAGGGAAAATTGAACACTGGGTGATCAGAACATTTTTCAATTATGAAGTTCTAACAACCATCTTTTACAGAAAAATCAGACAATGTTATATTTCACTTACTCTCCAAATGAGCATAGAGCAGATCAAAGTCTTCCTTTGTCTTCGGATTCATCCTTCTTTCCCATTGTTTCTTAATTCTCTCAGCTCTTTCTCTCTGTTTTCTTAGTTCCTCCTGTCTTTCCCATTCTTGTCGCCGTATCGATCCTCTCTTAGTCTCTGGACATATCTCTTAGCCAGCCATCTCTCCAGTAAGTTTGAAGGATGATCACCTAAAAAAATCAAATCCATATTGTTCTCTCAAGATGCACCTATTTTTCACCTCTAAAAGGATAAGGTTGAATAAAATATTGTATTTGTAACATGCAAGGCACTGATTGAAATCAGGCATTTTTATTACAAACTGAGCCGACAATAAGCAAGTTCAAGTTCAAAGAAGCTGAGCTAAAGACAGTGCATCTCAAAAAAATGGCCAACTTTTCAACTTTGTCATGAAACTGTCATATTGCATTTTTTACTCAATTGTAGCCATTCATTTATTATTCCTTCTCTGCATTTTGCTACCTAAGACACTATCATGTTTCTGAATTTAAAGTTAACACTTTTGGACATCAGGAAAATGACTAAACTTGTAAGTAGCTTGATTTTCACAGTTTACCAAGTCAATAGTTAAACATACATGTACTAACCTTCTTCAAAATTTTTCTTGATGCTGTTCAGCTGTCACAATACCAGGAATCAGAATTATCTGTGACTGACACATAACAGCCACTTGTCTGAATAAAAAAAACAAAGTCAGAATATCAGTGTAGTATTAAGATACAGTATTATAAAGACATTATCTCATAAATGACTTATACTTTGTAGGAGGAATACTTGACAAGTTTCCAAGTGTAACAAGAGCAGTTAAAAATAAATACTTTTAATATTTTTAAGTGTGGAAGTTGTATTTGTTGTCTGCTGGACTCTGTTTCGCAGCTTGTATGTCTGAGTGTCTCGTGAAACTTCTCAACAGATGATGGCACACGGATTGGGTAGTGTTTGTACAGATGCATATGAAACTCTGCACCTGTCAGTCTGTTTTGTAGCCACCTAAAAATGGCTTTTTTCTAGTCTCCTGTATGATGTGGACAACAACTTCAACTTCTTTGCCACCTGAAATATTAACAGAAAGTTAACCCCTTGGATGAGCATGTAAAAGGCCAATACTACATGTATTCAGTACCAGTTAAGACAAGACCTGAACTCACTAAATACAAAGAGGATTGTAAGCTTTTTAAAAAAATGAAGAGGTATACTGTAGTTCAGAAAGGAAGTGAACATCTTATGTAATTTAACAATATCACCACATGGATTAGTGCAGAGGTTTCTTGAAATATAGCCAGACTACTAATAAAATAATCATTAAGTGTTGTTACACTTAAAGACAATTTTTAACAATGATTTTAACAAAATCGTTCATGAACTGAACCGTTTTGATATAGTAGTAGTAGTAGTAGTAGTAGTAGTAGTAGTAGTAGTAGTAGTAGTAGTAGTAGTAGTAGTGGTAGTGGTAGTGGTAGTGGTAGTGGTAGTGGTAGTGGTAGTGGTAGTGGTAGTGGTAGTGGTAGTGGTAGTGGTAGTGGTAGTGGTAGTGGTAGTGGTAGTGGTAGTGGTAGTGGTAGTGGTAGTGGTAGTGGTAGTAGTAGTAGTAGAAGTCTTTATTAAGATGCTAGTCACAACAGACGTGTGGCTTTACAATAAAAAAAAATCTAAAATAAGCTAAAATAGTAGAATGAACCTATTATATGTATCAGTTACAAGGATTTTAAGAAATAAATTTAAAAAGACATCTATTTACAAAAGTGCGTTTGAAATGTTCCGTTTTTACTTTAGGGAGTATAAAGTCATGGCCCCTTTCTCTAAGAGCTCTGTTACGTTTGGGTGGGAGCAAGTCATATAATACATGGCCAGTGTCACTTGTGATTCTGTTGAAAAGATCACTGTCCCTATTTTAATAACATCAGATATAAAAATATCTTATTTGTATAGCCAAAACGATAGGCTCGCCGGAAAAAAGTGTCAAACCGATCTAAATATTTGCCTTGATAGGCGGAGCCCCACACTTCTAATCCATACAGAAATAATACATATTAATGAGTCGAAGAGTTTACTAAGCTGATCTTTAGGGCGCTGGTGTTGTAATCCGGAGGTCACCGGTTCGAGGCCTGCCCTTGCCACTAGCTGGATTTGTATCTCGGTTGTCCCGAGTTCTAATCCTCGACCACGCTTTGTATATAGCCAACTGGTCTGCCTCCTGCCAGTTGGGATTTTTAACCTTGTTATGTTCATTTATAAATTATTTGTTTCCTCTGTTTCAGTGGCATGCCTGTAAACTAGCTATCTCGTTGAGATATGAAGCTAAGTGCATGACCACTATAAACACATATTTATTTATTTATTTATTATATAAATCATTTTATAAAATCGCAATGTTTAACATCACCTTTTTACAGAATTGTAGTTTTGCCCATTTATAGTTTGAAATGATTTGGGAAAGTACAACGTACATAAAAGATCTTATATTACCAACTTCCACTTTGACCTTGACATGTCTGGTAGTTTATAAGCTGGTGATGCTTTCCTGTACTGTAGAGGTCTGTTAACAGGATCTGTATGAATTTTACTTGCACTGTCTTCCAGATTGACACCCAGGTTGACAACACTGTGTGGTCTCACCATTTCCTTTATAGAATCGAAAGGACAAAGATATAAGAAATCAGTCTGAAACATACACTTTATGAATGTCTCCTACACTGTCCATAATTAGACTTCTGAGCACAATCCTCTGGCCATTAATCACTCAATAACAATCATTACCTCAGTAACACACTCACTTTACCTCAGGGTTGGGCAGGGTTTTTAGGTATACGGTAACAGGGGCATTTAAACTGGGTATACTGTTTTTACCTAAAATGGGCCTTTAGGGAGTATAAAGTTACTTGTTTTAAATTGGTATTGCATATTTTGAGGGGAAATTTTGGGTATACTGGTCAGTTCAGCAAGTTCTGAATAATCAGGTCTCATTTTCAATATATTGAACTCCACCATCGTTACGGACAGGATTTTTGCATTCCCAATATCAATCAACTTACCATCAAAACATCAGGATCAATTGAGATGGCTTAAATCTGATGCAAAATGTTTCTTAGCTCAGAGAAGGACTGTTTCAATGAACAAGTCATGCTCTGTACATGGCCTCTGGCATAATGAGAACTAACTGAAAAGGAAAAGTACCTGATTGTTAAAATGCAGGTTTATACGCTACACTGTGGTGTGAGTATTGCAGAAGGAGTATGACTTGCAGAAACATACACTGTAAAGTGTAAAATGACTAAATACAAGTACTGTGCATAGCAGCCTGCTCCTTTTAGTTGACAGTAAGGAATTACATCCTACAAACTTTGATCAGGAAAATATTAAGGGAAATTCAAGTTCCATTCTCTATTTACCATTTGCAGTGAAGCCATCCTTAGCTATTCCTCCAGATTCAGGCTGATCTCGGGCATTTTTTGCCGGGGTTTCACTACTATAGACCTCTCAGCTTTAGATGTCGGAGGAGCAACCAAAGGCGATTCACTCTCTGACTTGATTCCACTACTTTGTCATTTTCTTTCCCTGGAATAACGTTTTCCACGTTTCCAACGGGCGATTCTCTTCCTTCTGTTTGAGCATTCGCTTCTTGTGTTGTAACGTTTTTATCTGGTTCTGATATAACGACTGACATAGCTGGTTCATCCATTTTACTATCCTCCTCTTGACCCGCTGGGCTTTGCTGTTCCTCGGTCGGGTTTTCGCTTTTTCCTCAGCAGTATTTGGCTTCTCTGGATCATTATTCACATCAGCAACTTCGCTTTTCTCTTCTTTCTCCTCGTCTTTTACTTTATCAGTTTCACCTTCTTTATCAGCCTCTGTAACTTGTGCAGAGTCCTGACCAATATCGCCGCCATTTTGATCGGCGGGTTGTGTTGGATCGCCGACATTTTCACCTTGAGGAGAAATTTCTTGTTGCTTTTGATCCCCACTGTTGCCATCATTTGCACCGATTCTCAGCACTTCTTCAGCGGAGACATTTCTCGGTAAAGGTTGTTAGATTACTGATAAACAAGAGTTTTAACATACAGCCGCAGATTGTAGACTCTTTCCCCTCGCTGTTTCTCAGATTGCTGTTCCATAGAAACAGCGGCTAGAGAGCGGCAAAAAAGGGCTTTCGCGCGAAAAAATTTGCCATAAAATTTTAATTTTGACTAGTTCTTTTTTTCACAAAAAATTCTTTTCTTTGGAAACAGGGCTTAAAAAGAGAGGAAAAACTGTTGAAGCAAAATAGAAAACTTTCAAAGAAAAGGGAAACGAAACCAAAAGCTGTGACGTCAGAAGTGAGTGGTCTCGCAAAGCGTGGTCACCCAGCTGATATAAGGCTTGGTCACTCAGTAATCTTTCTTTTTCAACTTGGGTGAGTCGCGTTGGAAAACGTCAGTTTCTTGGTGAACTTTTCCGGTTTTTTGCTGTTGAACCTATTGTGGAGCTTTTACGAAAACAGCTGCACATCGTCAGGGAAGAATAGAATAAAGCAAATACCGCCTTTAGTTTGATGAGTGCAGTAGATGTCACTGATCAGGAGACGGACCCAGCGCCCCAGCGAAAAGACGGAACTTAACTCGGACGGACGAACTTTGTCCCAAGAAAATCACACAGCAGATAAGGTACGTCAAAGTCCAAAATAAAATAAAATCCACAGTATATTTATTTTTCCTAATATTGCCACTCCTCCAGGCCCAAGAGAGAAAAGGAAAAGAAAAAGCCCGGAAATAAAAATAAAAACTTTAAAAGTAAAAGAAAAAAGAAAACAAAAAAGCAGCCGGACAAGAAGTAAATCACGAGAATGTGAACAAAGGAAATACTCAGCACTCATAAAAAATCATAAATAAAAAAAAAATTTAAACATTTCAATCTACTTTGTAAAATGTTAAAATTTAATCCTTTCCTTCAGGTATTGGCCAGAAGCAAGAAAAAAAGGTCAATGTCCTCACTCTGGACTGAAAGGACTGGAGTTGAAATAGGTAAAACATACAGCTACTCATGAAAAGTCCTGTAAAATTGCCAATCCAGGGTTGAAACTAAAATTTGGAGCACTCGCCACAGATAAGTTTTCACTCACCCAGTCTCCCCCCCCCCTCCCCCACCACTCCTCCCAAGAATAATAAAATAGTCGCCAGACTGCAACACAGAAAAATCATACAACAGTACATACGCAAAGCGGAAAAAAGTCGCAGCGAGTAATGTTTTAGTGAGGTGAGAAAGTGGCGCGAGATTAGCCAAAGTAAGGAGTAGAAAACAAAGCAACGATCGACAAAGTGAAAACGAGTGATGACCGTGTACGTATGGAAAATGCGAAAAATGATCAATCAAATAGGTAGTTAAAATGAATTGATTTATGAGTAAAGTTCAAAACTGTAAAGAAAAATGTTTTGATCAACGTGTAGTATTTGAAACATTTTTGTGTGTATAAGCCCCTTCCCCTCCTCCTAATCATAAACATCAATCATAAAATAAATTTATCCACAGTAAAAATGTCGTATGTGTGTAAGTCAGTAACGTTATGATAGGAAAGGTGGAAAGTAGATTTGCTCAGGTAAAAATAATAATAATGAATATAAAGGGTATGTAGTGGCGTTAAGTTTGAACACAGTTAATGAATTAGAGAAGTAGTAGAAAGTAATTTTAGTTTGATGTGAATGTATAGTTATATCATGTGGATTCAATTAAGAAAGCTACAGGGATGATTTTGTTATTTTTGATTGAGTTTTAAGTGAGAATGGAAAAAAGAGCGGAGTGAAGAAGATCAAAGTAGTAAAAGAAAAGAAGAATAGAAAGAGAAAAGTAAAGATATTTAGTAGAGTTGATACTCACACAAAGTCGATGTAATGTGCAGTTTTTTTTATTTTTTTAAGAAGGGAAAAAAGTTTAAAATGTAAGAAGATGTGTAAAAATAAATACCATTGTAGTGCAAGGTTGCACTTTACCACAGCTTTAAGGTTCCTTTGAAGTGGAAGAAATAAGTTGTTAGTTTACAGAAAAAAGAGGTAGAAAAGTTAGTTAGAGGAAAGTTGGGAGGTGATGCCACGAAGAGGAAAAGTTATTAGTGAAAAGGGGATGTGGGAGAAGATGAAAGAAAGAAGTAGAATGAAAAATTAGAAATAAATAATCATTGTAGCATATAAAAATATAAAAAAAAAATAAAGAATGAAAAAAGGAGAAAATAGGGAAAAAGAAAATAAAAAATAGAAATGTATACAAAGAAAAAAATAAAAAAGATAAGTAAAAAGTGGAGGATGTGGTACTGTACTGTCTGGATTTGCTCAAAGTTTTTTTTAATAAAAGAGGTACATAATAGTTTAAAACAGATTTAAACACTAAGTGAGAAACACTTATTTTATTTTGTTTATTAGTAACGGTTAAGCTCAACTGTAGTATTACTGTTAGACAGTACAGACAGTACTGCAGTAACTGTTACCATTATTTGATTGTATACTTTGATACATTTTATTTTTGATTTGTAGCTTGGATAGCCAGATAAAAAAAAGATGAAAGTAATGCCGAAACATGCAAAAGTGGTGTTTTAAATATTCTACCCCACGGCACAAGCAACGCATACGCCTAGCCCAAACTGCATACTAACTTCACGCTCGTAATAAAAAAAATTTAAATAAAAAAAAAACTTCACGCTCGTTCTGTAGGGGAAATACACTACTCTCACTTTAGCAATATGGGGAGGGAGGGTGACTTATCAAAATAAAGGTGAACAAGCTGCCTGGACAAGCATGCCATCAGGGGTGGAGTAACATCTCAGGTCGTTATCGTCTCATTCCAGTACAGACCTGCGTTTCTCTAGCAAGGGCCGTAGCCAGCCTGTTACTGCATCTTACACAGGAGGGCCGCCTTGCTTTATATGGGAATTTTCCCATAATAACGCCGTTTACTTTTTAAACAAAAATAGAGAAATTAAGCTAACGTCTTCTTTAAAACGTTTAGTTTAAACTGAAATTCTAACCAGGAATTTCTCTAAATAGCCGTAATCTCGTACATCAAGTCTTCGCTCCTTTATGCGAGCTTGACGCTTAAGTTTAAAAAACGATGAAAATGACCGGAAAACGTACTGCGCAAGCTTGCCAAACCGAGCGACTCAAGAGAGTTTCTGTTACAGGATCGACTTTGATTGGTTTAAAAGACAATAAAAATGTCTGTAAGTTTCAGCTCCCAAACCTGGCCATAGAATAGTCGCTTGCATTTCAAACCAGAGTCCAACCTTTACTCTATCTGCTCTCACTTTTCGTTCTTATCATCTCTCTCCCGTGTTTGCTATGTCCAATAATATATTGATCTTGACTTCAGGCAGAATGTATAATCCTATTTTCAATATCCTTTGGGACGAGACATACTTATGTAGCTTATATAAAAAGGCGCTTACAGTAAAAATCACGTAGGAGCGTCAGTCTAAATGAGTTTCACAATGGCAGAAATCGCAGTCGCTCAATTTAGTTGTCGTTAAAAGTAGTTTTAATAACGTACGTATACTCACTAGACACTGCACCGCGCAAAATACACTTTATTCTATTTACACTGCACTTAGTTTTTTTTTCCAGAATAAGTTGTAAATCATTTATTTGTGATTCATATTTAAAATAAATTTTACCTTTTTTAAGCCTAGTTAAAATAATCAAGAATATACAATTTACGAGAAATATATTAATCAGTGAGCCACATAAGCTATACTTGATGTTTTTTCGACTACCTATGTCACTGATTAATTTTTCTCATCATGATGTATACCATCATTTCTTTTCCTTTATAAATAACAGCTACTCTTTTTCTAAAAACGCGAGAGTTTACGCACAATTTCATTGTTCATATAACGTCACGGAAACACTGTTGTGTCCGAGTTACAACACGCTTGATGAGTTGAGTCATTTGGTGAAACTGCATTTGGATTAATTAAGGACAACGGATCTGGCCACCTTCTTGAATCTAACAGGACACAGGTCGATAACGGTGGAGATTACGCCCTATTTGTTGTATCAGTTTTTAATTATTGCGTCAGTAGCTTGGCTTATTTTAACCTGCGATCAGGCGTTCTTTTTTCTTTTTACGAAAGCGAGAGGGAAAAAAGAACGCCTGATACATTTATTTAACCGGCCGCCAGCCGCCCCCTAATTTACATAAACTAATGTGTCGTCGAACTGTCAAACCACTCTTTGTAGTTGGCGGCAAATTCGAGACTCGGATTTCCACAAGGCGTGAAAAACGTCTGCAAAAAAAATTGTACATGTACAGCCTGTATTTAAACTTCGCCGTGTTGAGATAAAAATGCTTTTAGTAGCTGGGTGAGATGGCGCTTGCGAACATATATTTATCAGTTGTACTAGATGCCGTCCCTTTATTTCAGCTTACACACACACAAAAAAAGGAATTCACCGACAAGAGCTGTTTTACGGCAGATAGCATCGGTCGCTTTTGTAAACATTCCAACATCTCTGGAATATTGTTTTCGAAGAACATCAAAAACCACTTCACGGAACCAAATTACGCATTGTCGCTCACTCTATTTGTTCTGCCTTCAGAGAGTTACACTTGAAATCTGTTAGGGCTTCAGCTAACGTCGAAAAGAACTCGTCCTTGCAGTAAACGTGACTCGTCTTTGCCATTACCAGCTTCTGACCGGAAGTCTCTTTGAGATACGACAACCAATCAGTCCACACCACTCCATTGAGTATTGTTTCTCGACCAATCAGACAAAAAACCAGAATCTGGTTTTTTTACATGACTTTCGACAAGCAAATGTATCATGCCCTCCTTCCCCCGCAGCAGTAGGGAGGGAGGGAGGGTATGATTTCAGGTTAGGCTTATTTTCGCAAACAGTTGCTGGTAATCGAGCGTAGACGCAGGCAAAATCTCCTTTCGAACTGGTACGTGTAATCCGTGAGATAGTTGGACTGTGTCACATTTTCACGGCAGAGCCATCATGTCAAGTAACGAATTAATTTTCGCATTTAGCCACGTCACTTGTTTTGGTAGTAAGCCATCAAGCCAGTCCCGCGGTAGTTCAGAATATCCAACTTTACAGCCCAACATGGCGCCCGCTACTGTTGCGTTACACGTGGCATGTCCTCCCTGCATAACAAGATCGCTAATGGTTGTCCTGTGGAAAAAAGAAAACCTTTAATGTTACCACAGGTAACCCAAACACTTTTAAGTGTAGCCATGAAAACCAAAAGAAAAGGAACTAAATTTGCCGTACTGATTTCGCCCTATCTTTGTTTGTTTTGAATGAATATGTAGAAATATGAATGATTTTCGCTGTGAGAGTGTTGCATTTATCATAAAAGAACTCATAAATGAGCAAAACTCACTTAATTTCACTTCAGGCTTCTTTACATGGCTAAGATAACGAATCTTTAGTCTGTTGACGCCGAGGTTTTTTGATAGTTGCGCAAATTTAACATCGCAGCAAGCGAGCAAATAGCGAGCGCGCAGCACGAGAGTGACCGTGGAACGGGAGTGATCTTCTCTTTACACCCTCCCCTCCCCTCCCCTCCCCTCCCCTCCCCTCCCCTCCCCTCTCCTCCCCGACCCCTTACATTTGCGCGGATCTTTATTTTGCTTGCAGGCCTGTGAACAGACAAGGTAGTCTCCATTTTGACAAAAAAATCTTCTTACTTGTAATCTTTCATGGATCTAAGTGCCACTAGACCCGCTCCTAATGGTTTGAAAGTGTAATCTGTCAGCCTTGGTTCACAGAATTCCACACTAAAATGAAATCAACATTTCATCTTTCAGTAAATTCACAATGAACAATACAAATTAACTAGACATACAATCACTTCTTCCAAGATAGATGGACATCTCCAAATTTACTCTGTCTCTAACTTGTAGCTATGCACAATGTACAAGTAGCATATCATGTGTCCAAGTAGACAAAAGTTTTCAAAATGTGTCCCAGCCACACCCAAACCTTTTGTTAAAGAGGTGCTAACAAGACCACCAAAATTTCAACAAAATGTAGTTTAGTTGATTTATCGACAGATCACACCAGATGGCAAAGCCGCAAATCGTGGTTCTATATAAGTTTCTAAATCAAAGTAGACTGTCTCCCTGGCGGCGAGTGCAAAGAAAGCAAGTGCATAGAGGAAAAAGAGAGACGGATCGCAGTCTAAAATCAAAGTAAAGTGTTAACTCACTCTTCCCAAGTCTGAGAGTTAAAATAGTGAAGAAAATCCTTTTGATGAAAAGGTTCCTCTAAGTAAAGCTTTCCCTGTTCTTTAACTTTCTCTAGCATTTCTTCGAGAGAAGACTTATTCGTCAAGTCGTGTTGTCCCTGTAGAAAAAAAAAAACGTTTCTTTAAAACTTGAAATTGGTTGTAATTATAAAAGCTATAAACCTGAGTGTAAAATGTCACGTAGTTAAGGTAAATACCTGCAACATCAGTGCAATGATAATGCAAACAGCAACACAGCTTGCAATACATCTGAAAATTCAACACAACACTGAAAGGATTATTTGCAACCTTTTTGTCTGCATGATATAACCTTGACATGATTTCTGCTGTTTTCAGAGAAGTGGTTGCCCAATAGCCAGTGTATTAAACAAACTGAGCAAGTGTTAATTTTACAGGAAAAAGGGGAGAGGTAATTCATCTAGTAAGTCAATGCTTTGAGAGCAGAAAGAGTAGAGATATCGCAATTTGTACTGTCTCTGTAATGAATACATACAGTACTAACATATCAGGCAGGTAATCTTGCATTTCATCGTCAAGATGATTTTATTCTGACTTTATAAAACTTTTCTTAGGGCAATCGTTGAAGACTACTCACCTGGGATCACAATGCGTAGCCTTGCATATCCTAACAGCATTTGTTGCTACTTCATTTAAGTCATGGAAGTGAGCGATACCAAGAGCTGCTACTCTCATTACCGCTCCATTAGATGGTGATTCAAACTTGTTTGCCACTGATCTGGCTGTGCCGTGGGGATCACTCAGAAACTGTGGATCACATACAACCTGCAGCAGGATTATAAAAGAAACTTCTTTAGTGAATATTTAACACACATGTAAATTAGGAGTTGTGGCACAAACCGTGACAACTCGCTCGGCTCGCCCTGGCTCGCCTCGCTCCTTGTCACAATTTGTGTCCACAACTCCTAATTTACATGTGTGTGCGGAACGCAAGACGCCTTTCTTACCCCTCTCGCGAAACGAGTTGCAAAAAAGGCGTTGGCGGCACCTCTAACGGCCCGCAGCAACAGAGAGCGCCACCTGTGTGCTATATTTATTTTTCAATTGAACAAATAACACCTCAGGGTAAATGGAGCCAACGAGAGATGTTTTTCAACCAAAAGGACCGAGAACGAGAAAGTTTTACATCCAAAACGAAAAAATTTTTGATCGATATTTACAACAATATGTAAGTGTTGACATGACAAAATTTATACACGGCTTGGTTGTAGCAATTTCAAAACTGAAAACTAAAGAGCTTAGCAAAGAAATTTTTGAAGAATTGTTGGAAAGAGACTTTACTTTAAAAAAAAGTATGAAACTGAAAAAACCAGAACTTTTTGGAAAAAGTGAAGACTTACCCAACAGTGAAAAAAACGAAGAATTTGTTCCAATAACGACAGTTTTACCAAAAAAATCGTTGGATTATCTTACTTTAACAAAATATCATGAAGCTTTTTTGAGGTTAGGAGAAGTGTACGACTATGTCTATGATTTTGAAAAAATTCCGGAAAATTTAAGGCAAAAAAAACTGAAATCGCTAAGCAAATCTTGGCTAAAGCTAACAAAAAAATCTGGAAAGCAGTCGTGGAAATGGAACTAAAGAAAAAGCAAAAAAAATGGGTAAACAAATTAATTAACTGTCGGAAGAAGAGCCGACAGACTGAACTTCGTACCAATCATTTAAACCAACCATTGTACTTTAGGGCGACGAACCTTTAATTGACAAAAAAGGTTTAAGCTTGCGACTTTTTTTTTATAAAAGAAAACAACATTAAAAAAACCTTCGCTAACGTTAAACGCGCTAAAACCATTTTTTCTGACCGTTTACAGACACAAAAAAATGGTTGCCCTGCTAGCGGCACGCAAAATCGCGAGCGACTTACGTGAGTTGCGTGACATTTTCAGAGAGAGCCTGGAAACCATATTTCTAGTTCTCAGGCCCTTGGACGAGCAGAAAGAAACATGGCGGCCTAATCAGGATTTAGTGTTTGGGCCGATAAAAAACGAAACAGAACAGATATTACAAAAAAAATACGCTCAGTTAACGCGCTGTAATTTTTTGTGCCCCCACAGAAGCTGCCGAAGTGAAGCGAAGAGAAGAAATCGAGAAATAACAGGATTTGATCACAGAAGTTTATCGATCGATCGAAAGAACTTTCCCGAAACATCGGACTCAATCGGGCCTGTTTATTTTTTTTCTGCTTCAAGCATTGCTTCCACGACTTGATATGTTATCTGTCTGACCTCATTTTGCCAAACGGGAGTAGAAAGTTCGGTTAAAATAAAGCAAATCGCTTGGAAAAGCACCAACATTTTAGCCTATTTACCAAACTTTACCAAGTGTCTAATTAATGATGACATCATCCTGATGCCCAAAAGCGCATGCGTACTTGCTCAAAATAGGTGAAAGGGTACCACAAGTGAAAAACGTGACAAAGTGAACTATATATAAGTTAACGCGGCCGTAATTTTTTGTTAGTTCACAAATTCTGGTGAAGTCAAGGGAGGTAGTGGATGGCCAACCACTTGAATCCTGTTATAATGGCTTGTGCGGATGGTGAATTACGGGGTATAGGGGGACTCCTTTCAGTGGGAGATACCCCTGGGTGAACCCGCCTCGGCCCTACTGATAACGTGGGGGTGCTCAGAAATTCCTCGGGATTTCAAACCTCGGCAGAGGTAAAAATGTGGGACAGCCGCCTTGTCAGCGGCGGGGAAAAAGTCCTAGCCGGGGCTAGGCAAGAAACAGCCAACGAGCACCCCCCGACCAGGGTTTTGCCCTTTCGTTTGACCTGTCACGCAACGTCACGCGTGACTGTCACGCTCTGTGTCACACAATGTCACGCTGTGTGTAACACAATGTCACGATTTGTGTCATGCGTTAATTTTATTTTTCTGAACACTCAGATTAAATCCAGTGTTTATTTTCTCAAATCTGATTTCGACTCTGCTGATATTCTTTTTTTTAACCTATCTAATTCTTCTTGTCGAATTTCCTGTCTCAGTTTCTCAATGTCCGGCTGTGGAGATGACTTTTTTTGGCTTAAATTTTTTGAAAGGTGCCTGCGAACAGTCTCTTTGAGAGCCATGTAACGAGAATATTCATCCAAAATAATTTGGAACTCTTTGTCATCAACTTTATTGTCAATGAGAGCGGCAGAGACAAGTCTATTGACAGTTTCACGTTTGGCAACAGCAAGCGAAGTAATTTCATTATTTTTCAAAATTTTTGGTTCAAGTTTTTTGCTTGCTCCAGTGAAAGCGGCTGACAAAACGCCTGTAATTGCAGCACATGCTGCGAGAGGAACGCTTACCGGCAAACCAACGACTGTTACCGCTGTTCCAAGGCTGGAAGCAGAGAGAACACTGGACAAACCACCCATTGAAATTGCGGAATAATGAAAAAAAGACTTCACCTTTTTATACTTTTTCAAAACAGCTCGGTATTTTGCAACTTCTTTGTCAAATTCTGAACAAATTTGATTGATTTTTGTTAACCTAAAGTTTTCTGGTTGATTTGGCAAAGCGGGATACAGTGTTTGTTTTACGCTGTTTTCTTCGCGATCACCATAAGCAGGGGCACTCGGGAGAACATTAGCAGATGACATGGTCTCGTATACATAAAAGTTATTTTTGTATTTAATTTAATTCAATTCCAACTCATATGTAAGATTTGTGCCGTTAAAATCGAATGGCTTTCCATTCTCATCTCTAATCGAAAGAGTCAGAGATGATACATTTTCTTCAGCAGAAACGTCGCGCAAGACGTTAAAATGTGTATTTTGGTAATAAACTTTTTCATACGGTTTTCCACGTATGTCAAAAAACGCTAAAAGGCTTGATGGCTTACCATTTAGCAAGCTTTGTTGCTTGTCGATAAGGTCACAGTTGATGAAGTAATTTTTAGGATTTGAAACATTATTTACCTCAATTGTTTCAAAAAATTCCTTTTCAATACTTGCGTAATTCTCAAACCCAGGCAAATTAAAGAACTTAATAAGACTTTCATTCAGTCCAAAAGTTTTTAAATTGGGCTCTTTTGCTTTTATTATCAATGAACGGCCTGCAATGCCTTTTGTTACAGAAAACATGTTTTTCTCTGGAAATCCTTTTTCAAAAATACTCCCAATGTCATCGAGTGAGAAGTTTCCTTGCCGTATATAACGCGCCTTCTCTTCCTTGTTCACTTGTTTATAAAAAACTATTCCATCCTTTTCCAAACTATTCCAGCTGTTGTAAAGAGAACAACTTAAAAGCCGGATATAGCTTGGTTTTGGAATAGGCTGGTCAAAATAAACAGTGTTCGGATTTTCTTTTGTGGTAACAGTCAGCACAACCATTTTTATATTAAATAAAAATAAAAAATGTTTAATATAAAAGAGGACCATGGATGCAAAAACAAGAGGTTTTATGAAGTGGATGAAAACCCCAGAAGCAACTACAATTTCTAAAGCGGCAAAAGACAATGCATGGAAACCTTTTCTTGCAAAATATCCAAACGCTGACCGAACAAAATTTGTTGCACAGGTTGAGTTCGCGTACAACCACACAGCAACGGCAGACATTTATTACAAGGCAGGGCAAGGCCATTTGATAAATGTTTTTGGCTCTGACAGCAAATATTGGAGCCCAGAGATGAAAAAAGCACTGGGGGTGAATCAAATTTCAGGCGGTTTTCCACAACAGCTGTCACCAAGCGGCGCAAAAGGCTCATCTTTGCCAATTCCCGCGGTTGGATTTCACGAAGCCGCACCGAGTTTGAAAAAAATATTTAACAGCCAAATCAACATCTACGTCACACCAGATCAATATTTCACAACGAAATTAAGAGAGATTTTTCAAAAAACAAAACTGAAGCATACATCAGGAAAAGAGTCAAAAAGGTGGCTTGCTAGCCAAAATATGGGCTATTGGCCACAGCAACTTAACTTTGCGGTATGGTGCGCGACAACAGGCTGCGGTATAAGTCGAGATATTTTCGATGAAGAGCACTCAGCTCTTAGCTTGCCACCGATTGTGCGTAATTTTTATCTTTTTCACGTTTATTTCACGATAAGGCGAATATTGTTTCAGATGGGGGGAATTCAGAGCGTAAGCGCCTTGCCAGGCGACCCCACTTTTAGCCAGTTCGACAACAAGTACGACGTGGCTTCTTACAAAAGAATATGCGCTGAGTTCGGTGTCGACCCGTCAAGCGATTTCCGTTTCACAACAGGCGCAAACCACGGACTTGGTAACGTTTATATCTGGATTACTAACATTGGACCAAACAAAACTGGAGCAAAATACCCCGATTACGATAAATTTTCGGACGAAGGGGGAGCTGCAAGCAAAGGTAACTTGATTCAATACATCGAGCCAGACGACGCTGCATATGCACAGGCAGACTGGTTTTGTCCTAACGGCACTGAAGGGCTTACTCAGGCAGGTTTGTCGAGAGTAAACCAGTCGATAGAGGCTTTTGTCTACTGTATTCTCGGTTCGCAGGTGAACGTTCGAAGTAGCATACTTGGAACAGGCGGCCGTGCAAAGGAAGCGCAAAGTGAGTTCCTCGTGTTGGTTGAAGACGCTATAAGGCAACCTGATCTGGCAAAGTCGGTCCAAAGATACCAATTAGCCATCGACGAAGCTAAGGTTCGGCTTAACCTTGCAGTCTGCCCAGGTGCCTGGCTGATGCCCGCTCGTATGGTGATAAACACAGAAAGCGTTGTTGGTTACAATAACCAGCTTAAGCAGGCTGTTGTTGGGATGAAATTAGGAGTGAATGATGAGGTTAATAAAGCTACAAAAAAAGCAGCTCTTAAACTGATGGCGGGAGGAAAATCAAAAATCAACCCACCAAACAGCCACCCTTCAAATCCTATACACAAGAGTGCCACAGCAAAAAAAAATCAGGCACCTGCAGCAAGCGCTGCTGAAACACAAGCTAGGGACCTTTACGGTCCCCGTCCAAAGGACGGCAACGCGCAAAGCGCTAAACCTACGAAGGCCGTAGCCAATGATTCACACGAAATAAACAAAGCAACTGTCGCTGTTGGCGCGGTTGGAGCAGCAGCTTTGCTCTACACCCTTATGCGCTAACGTCTCTTTTTGATGTATTTTTCAACAAGAAAAGCAACCACAGCAAGGATAAGCAGCCAGGTGTGCTCTGCAAGAAATCCAATTACTTGACCAGCGGTTTTGAAAAGAAATTTCGCAATCGAGCCAATGAGACCAGGCAGAGCTGATGCTACCTTTGAGCCAATATCACTTAGGCCTTTCCCCAACGCTTTGCCGGTTGCCTTCAACGCGTTTGTAATGGCTCCAATAACAGAACCAATCGTGACACCAGCAGCCAGAAGTATTGCTGTTAATGTCACGCCATGTTTTTTGAAGATCTCTTTGATCCTCTCACGAAGTGGAAGCGCCCTTTCTCTTTCTGCAATCTGCGTTTGTAAACGCCCGAGCTCCTCGGTTCTTTCCGCAACTCTTTCTTCCGAGGCTTGTTTGTCAGTGGGGGAGGCATTCTCATCCTCTATAACAGCTTGATCTTCCTCGTTTTGTTGCTTCAGCTCGGCTTCTTTCTCTTTTAGATCATCCAACGCTCTTGTGTCGTTGAGCCTTTCTTGCAAAGTGTTTCTTCTGCTCTCTATGGCAGCGAGGCTTGCCCTTAGTTGGTCGACTCGTGTTTGTTCTTCTGCCTTCTGCTTAGCTTGTTTTTCAAGAGCAGCAACTTCTTTTTTTTTGTTTTCAAAATCCTTTTCAAGATTTTTTTTCAGTTGCTTAAGTCTGCGCAATTCTGATTCATTTTCAACATTTGACCCAAGTTGTTCCATCTTGGCATCTATTCGCTCGATTCTTATTCTGAAATCTTCTACTTCTTGGGTGGCTTTTTCTTTCTGCATGTCAATTGTTTCTGCCTGTTGTATTTGACTTTCAGCTTCTCTTAATCTTGGTCTCATTTCTCTTATTTCTTCATTGTCTTGAGCAATCAGAGATTCCGCTTCTGGCCCAAGGGGGGCTTTAAACTTGTTTGTGAATTTTTTGAGAAGGCCAGTTCCGTCTTTTTTGAAAATTTCGGTCTCGCCACCTTTTGATCCAAAGGATACAATTGTAGTTTCATTGCCACTCTTTTTGCTAAAACCTATTGGGCCTAATTTTGCGAAGTTCACTTTGGGGAATTTTCTTTTGATAAAATCTTTAGCTCTGTCAATCATTGCCGGTTTGTCATCTTGATGAATAAAGCTTCCCAAAAAAGGTGTTTCTTCGTAGGATGTGTCTGGCAGCCCGCTCTGTTCGTGCTGCATCGTTTGCATTTCATGTTGTTCACCCCCATGGTAGGGTGTGGATGCCTCCCCGGGCTGAAATGGTCGGGTTGTGTCGACCTCTTGTTCCTCTTCATCATCGTTATCACTGTTGTGGTCAAGATCTTGGTCCAAATCAGGGTCCTCGTATCCAAAATCACCACCACCTGTTGCCATCGCTTAATTTATATATATATATTTTTAAATTAAACTTTTCAATTTAACAATAAAACCAATCGAGAGATGGCTGCTGTTCAAGAAAACCTTCGACCGGGACGCACAGAGAAAATACTCGGCGCACTGAAAGCCGAGCGCGCGGTAAAACGAATCACTTTTGACCGCACAGAAGCCAATCCAGAGGAAACGTTGTATGTTTCAGTGCCCAAGCTGAACGAAAACGAGGTCATTGTGCCCGGCTCGCTGGCGCTGCGCTTCAACATCGACTTGAGCGGAGGCCATGCCAACAACTTTCTGGTTGACAACGTCAGCCGAGCTCTGGTCGACGATTTTGTTGTAAAGTACGAAGGCACCGTCGTGCAGGACACGGTTGGCTATGACATCTACAAAATATTTGAGGATTTTTTCCTTTCGCAGGAGGAGCGCGACGACAGGGTGCCAGAGGGCATTCAGAGCGAGGACCTTAACAAAATTCGCTCAAATGCTGGCGATAAGAAAACTTCAGGAGTCGAAGCAGAAAAAAAGCTGAATGAGCTATATGGTAATAAATACCGCATCCGTCTGGATCACCAGATTTTAACTGACCATGGGGCATTTTATCCTCAGGCACTATACAACGATCTTGTGTTCGAACTGAAGCTCGCGGCAGCCGAACATGTGGTCAGAGGCTCAGATACAACAAAACTGAAATACAAGTTGACAAACATCCAGCTGGAGTACGAGATGATAAGAAGCAAGGAAATTGCAGATGAAGCGTTCAGCGCTTATTCGGGCGGCAAAGAGTTCGCTTACGACCACATCCAGCGTGTTAAAGTGGTGACTTTTGCAAAAGGCTCCGACACACGTCTGAATCTAAGGGTCAACCCGCAGAGGAGGTCCATGAAAGGTATCTTGCTCCTATTTATTGAGCAATATAACAAAGGTGCAAGGAGCTCGGAAAAGTACATTAACCCGGACCTTACAAAAGTAAGCATCACTGTCAACGGCTCGCCAAACATGCTGTACAACAACGGCATCGAAGGAATGGACATTTGGGGAGAAGTTAAAAGATTCTACATGAAAGAAAAAAATAAAACGCAGCACATGACTCTGCAAAAGTTTTACACAGAAGACAAGTTTGGCCTTCTTATTGATCTGCGTTCCATGGCTGACCACTCGATGCACGGAAGCGGCACGCGCCTTGTGAACACAAAGGACGGTGTCCAGCTTGAGCTAGAGAGGAAAGCAAGCGGCTCAGGTAATTTGAACTGCCACATTTACGTAATCAGCGACGCCCAAATGAATATAATTGGCAGGCAGTTAGAATCTGTACTTTTATAATTTTTTCTTTGAAAAAGTGTACCTTAGGTACATATACGAACGAAGATGGATCCTGCCAATATACCCTTCAACGCCCTCATTGTGGGACCAACGAACTCAGGAAAAACAAGATACGTGGTCAATCAGCTTTGTGGCCCTTTCCGAGGCAAGTTTGACTACATCGTGCTCATCTGCCCGACGTTCGCGCACAACAAGACTTATTATCGCTTTGCTGAGGAAGATCTTCGATTTTTTGTTTTAATTTGTGAGCAGCACGAGGTTGAATCTTTGTTAAGGCTTTCAAGATTTCTTTTTGAGGGAACGAACACGCTTATCATCCTCGACGACTGTGCTGCTTCGAAAGATGTAAAAGGAAGAACAGGGGAGTTGGTGAATCTTGCTTTCTCTGCTCGCCACGCAGGTTTGAGCGTATGGGTGTTAACTCAAAAATTGACAAGCATAACATCCTCATTCCGCGAAAATGTAGCGGCAATCGTTTTCTTTTACACCCCCTCTGCCAAGACCACGAAGGCAATCTTTGAGGATTACGCTGGCGAACTTGCCAATGAGGATTACAAAGAAATCATTTTAAAGCTAAAAAAAAATAAGTTTTCGCATCTTGTCATTTCTCATCGCCACCCTTACGGCACAAAATTTTTTTATTGAACATATTTTTTAGAGTAATAAATGGCTGACCCGTTCGCAACAACCTCACCCGATGCTGCATGTGAACAAGAATTAGCTTCCGTAATGGAACTGCTAGGAGCTGAACCAGAAAGTACAGAAAGCGCTATGGCACTCATTCAAGGCCCTGACATTCCTGCTTTGCGTGAACAGCTTGCAATCCTTGTTTCAATAGGAAAAGCCAAAGAAGCAATCGGTGTGCAACTGACACACGAGCAGGTAAAGCGCTTGACAGATAAAGAAGTTGAAAAGTACTTAAAGAGATATGAGGCATACGTTGGATCCAAAACAACCGACAGCTTGATTGACAGCTTTATTTTTCTTGTTACTAAAGTCGTTGGTATGGCCGTAAATATCAAGAACGTCAATGATTATCAGAAGGAACTCAAAAACGACTACATTATCAGTAAAGAGCTGTCCACTTTGGCAGGCGGTCTGGCTTTGAAATGCGGCCGCTTTCTTGCCGTTGCAAATGCTGCGCTCATCACAACAAAGCACGTTGATTTAAACGAAGCTACAAAGTCGCACACTTCGCTGTGCGAAACCAAAGGCGCTTCCAAAGATGCGGACACAAACACTACTGAAGATTTTTCTGAGCAATGCTAAAAAAATGCTAAGTAATTACTGAACAATGCTTAGCAATTGCTTAGCAAAAAATCTTGCTGAGCAATTTTCTATTTAAATATTTTTTTTTTTTTTATTATAAATGGCCGAGCTCGAACAAACTCCGATCGCTCAAGAAGAACAGAAACAAGTTACTTCAACAACTCCAGCAACAAAGCCTGCCAAAAATCCAAAGCGAGTTGCTGCTGGCAAGCTTGCAGCTGAAAAAACAAAACAGGCTCGTGAAGCACAGAAAAAAGCTGCTGTCGAGGCTGCTGCAATAATTGCAAAAGAAAAGGAAAAGAAATCTGCTAAGCGAAGTGTAACACCACCGGCCGTAACGGAACCAGCTCCGCCCAAGGCTCAGCCGCAATCAAGCGGTCTCACCACAAATCAATGGATATCTTTGCTTGGTATCGGCGTTGCAACCGTTACAACTTATGTGAAACGCGAAGACATAAAAGCCTTTATAAACGAAAAAAGAAGTCCAACATTTAAAGCTCCGCCAACTCTTATAACTGATGACACACCAGTTACAGCAGAAAGTATTGGAAGGGTTGCAACGCGTTCTTCAGACACGCGCCAAACGGGCTCTAGAATTCCGCAACCAACAAACCAAAATGGCTCAAAAAGAGGAATCCGTCCGATGGATTAAAAAAATTATTAAATAATTTTCATTTAAACATTCGATTTTTTAAAGTATACAAAACACGATGACCGACACGAAGACATACACTATGTCTGTCCCAATGGATTTTGGAAACTTTTTTGTGCTTTCTATGCTTTCAAAATGCTTTGAAAAAGATGAGGTACGAGCAACAGCTGCTTTGAATGAGGGAAAAGCCTATTTAAACCGGCTGGAACCAGAAAAATTAAAAAATTTTTATGCAATTGCTGAAAAATCTGCGCAAAGTTTAAACGTGTGTTATTGTGATTTAAGAACGCTTTTAAAAGAGTATGAAAAAATAGAAAATGAAGAAAAAAGAAAAGAGATGATTGTAAAAGCAAAATGTGCGGTGTTTGCTGAAATGCAAAAAATCTTTAATTCTGCGGTTGATGATCTTGGTTTGACCATCGAAAGTTTTTAAGAAAGTGATTTCTGTTTTACTTTCTGACTTCAGCAATTAACTTTTTTTTTATTAGAACTCTTTGATGAGATTAAAAGAATTCATAAAATTATTTTTCAATTTAAATATTTATTTTTTATTTTATAACAAACACCATGTCTGACAACAAGCTCGTGAAAACACTCATGGATGCCGCCACCATTACAGGTCTCGCCGCCGGAATCGGCTGGGCTGCCAAAAAAGTTGTGAAAGAAAACTTCACATCTGACCCAAGCAGCAGTTTTATGAACTATGTAAAGTTCACAGCCGTCGTGGCTGGCAGCGTTGCACTTAAACAGTATCTCGAGGACCAGAAAATTCTCCCCACCAATTAAAAAAAAATATCATAATATAAGAACAAAAACACACAATGGCAAGCGTAGCGATTATGGCTGGCGGAGCTATCTTGAACGCTGCTGCTTTCATTGGCGGCAACTATCTTGCTCGAGCTTTGGGTGGCGGAGATGACGCCGCTTTGAAAGAAAAAGAAAGACACGACAAAGCTCTCGAGGCTTACCAGGCAGCGTACGCGAAGTACTCTCGCGACCGCACGAAGCTTCTCGACTGGATCGAAACCAACAATGAGATCAAACAGCAAGCGAAACAGAACTTTACGAACACAGACTACGCTTTCAAACTCTACAACCAGGCACATCCTGACAAACAAATGATTCCTCCGAAAGAACCCAAGTTCTCTGATTTTTATCAGCCAAGCGAGCAGCAGAAACAAGGTGAACTGATGTTCGTTGGCGCAGGCGCTCTTGCTCTTGGGTACGCTGCCTTTCGGTTTCTTTAAACGTTTCTTTTTTTTCTTGTATACGCATGGATGCAAAGATCTCGAAAGTCTACTATAGCCCCCAGGGCTACTGGAAGGGAATTGCAGCGATAAAAAAATTAGCCGAGGCTGCCAAGGTTTCCGAAGATGCCGCAAAAAAGTGGCTAGTTAAGCAGGCCCTTTGGCAGATCTACCTTCCGGCACCACGATACGTTCCTCGCCCAAAATTCGATGTTTCTACCCCTAACGCGGTCCACCAGGCGGACCTTCTTTTTCTGCCACACGACAAACTGCCGCGAGGGCGAAAAGTTTACAAATACGCGCTGACTGTTGTTGACGTTGCCAGCCGTTTCAAAGAGGCTGAGCCTTTGACCTCCAAAGATTCAACTGAGGTTGCAAAAGGTTTTCAGACAATTTACAGGCGAAGTGCACTAAAATGGCCACAGATGCTGCAAGTTGACCCTGGTCGCGAATTCATGGGATCTGTTACCAAAGAAATGGAAAATCACAAAACCTATATTAGACGCGGGCGTGTTAACATTCACAGAGATCAAGCTATTGTTGAACGTTTTAATCAAACACTGGCAGGGCGCCTGTTTGGTTATCAGTACGGTGTCGAGATGAACCTGCCATCTGGCCAGCGGTCGACAGCGTGGGTAAAAAGGCTACCCGAAGTTGTTGCCGCTCTGAACAACGAAGTAACCAGTCTTACTGGTAAGAAACCTGCTGCTGCAATTAAAGAAAAGGCTGTTTCGTCAAAACCGTCCTCAAAATATACAAGACCTGTTGGCAAGAAAGAAAAAAAACTCCCCTCTCTCGTTAATGTGCGCTTTCTCTACCAACCTGGCGAGCTGGAAGGCGGCGTAAAAAGGGCTACAGATCCGATTTGGTCATTAAAAGTCTACAGCATTGAAAGGTCTGTTACTAAACCTAATCAGCCAGTTCTTTATTACTTGCACGATGGTCCAAAGCGCGGCTTCGTGCGTGAAGAATTGCTTGTTATTCCTCCAAATACACAGTTACCACCAAGCACTTAGTGCTTGAGCCCCTTGGGCTCAGAAAAGCTGTAAACGTTATGTTTATGTAGGCTTTGTTTCGCAAAACTTATACCCGTAAGCATTTGTATGTATCCCATCATCCGCTATCCATCGCTTTGAGTCAAAAGGCGACAGCGATTTTTTGTTTACCACTATTGAATACATCTCGTGGGCATAGCTTCTTAGCATGTGCATTTCGTGAAAGCTTTCCTTGTTTTGAAAAAGTGTATCTTTGAAGTTTTCATGATCTATCTTATTCTTTGTCACACACTCTTTTACCCCCTTTGCTTTTTTTATATTTTTTTTGTCTTCTGTCATTATTGAATACATTTTTGGCCTCAAACAAACACACTCTGAAATTAGTTTTCCTGCGCATTCGTCTTTCATTTTTCCCAACACCTTTTTGTTTTTTGTTGAAAACAGCGAATGATCTTTCGGGTAGTCGCTTGTGTCGTACTTGTCAATGTTTTCTGCCATGTCCGCGTAAACGTCTTCTGTTTCTATCTCAAGCAAAAGGCTGTCTGTGTCTGTATACAAAAGCTCGCAACGCTCCCCGTACTCTTTTTTCAGGTGGTTGTAATAAAAATCGTACATACATAACTTGCTTACGTCAAGGATGGTCATGCCTGTGTAGACCGGTTTATTAAGAAAAAGCTTACTTTTTCGCATGGCTATTCCAACCAGATCGTTTGAAAACATTACATGTCTTGAATACAATGGGCTTGCAACTAATTTTCTTATTTTCTTTGTTTCGTCGCTGCGCACTATTCTTATGTCTACACGGTTTCTCAGGTTTTCCATTGTTTTTCCAAAAACTGAGTTATTCATCAGCTTGTAAAAGTTCTTTTCAAAGTCGCTTTTCGCTTCTTTTCGGAATTCTGTGTTCATCCGGATGTACGGCTCCATCCACGCCTCTTGTTCAAACTCTAAGACCCTGTGCACTTTTTTGAGTTTCATTCCCTGTTTTAGATAAAACTGCAAGTTTCGGTAATGCACGACGTAATTGGTTTTGTCTTCAAGAGTTAAAACAAGCTTTTCGGTGTCTGGCGGGTGCAAATCAAGATTTTTTATTGTTTTGTTTTGGTAAGGCAAAAACATTTCTTTGTTTATTTTCTTTTTCTCTGGTGCTAATGGATAGCTGTTGTGGGCGTCATGCAGCTCTTTCGGGTATTCCAAGTCCACCTCTAAAATCCATCCAGCTTTTGCATACTCTTTTTTTGTCGTTATTTCTTTTTCTGTTGGCATAACCTTTTTCCATCTGAAACCACTTTTTGGGAGCGGCTTGCTCATTGCCCACCCGTAAAGGTTATTCGCATCGAGGTACGTTATGTATATTTTTGGCTGGCTCGGGTCAAATCCCTCAACATAAGGGTTGTTCGCCTTTGCATATCTCTTGCTTACCATCGAAATTCCGCCTCTTATTCCCCTTTCGACAAAAAGATGCATTTCATAGTCTGTAAGTAACTCAAGCTCCACCCCTGTCTTTTTCAAGAGTGCGTCCCAAGAAAGGCCTGGCGTCGTGTAATAATTCGCGGGATCCAACCCGTACTTCTCAAGACCGAGTTTTCGGAAGCTTTCAAAGACGTCGGCTAACAGGGTCACGTCTGTCTTAACGTACAAATCGTGGTAGTCGCCCAGGGTCTGGCAGCCAAAGGTTTTCCACACTTTTTGCGCATGTTCATACTCTTTATCTGTTATGTGCTCGTCGTTAAGTTTGCTGTAAAACTTTTCTTTTTCTGGCAAACTTGTTTCTTTAAATCTCCCCCATGAGTCCATGTATTCGTAAGGATAGATTCCCTTTTTGCAAAGAAGTTCAAAACATTCTTCGCTTTCTTCAAATTCTAAGTTATCCTTTGTTATATTTAATGACTCCTTTGGTATCTCTTCTACAAGTTTTTCAAGCTTCCCAGGTAAAAAGTTCAAGCTGTCAATAAACCTTAAACCCCCCAGTGAAAATGTGATGTATTTTTCCATGTTGTTTGCGACACATTTTACCTCTTTCTGTGCCTCTTTTGAAATCTTTGACATTGCCTGCATTAAATGGTGTTCATCATAACCCCTCAGGTTGTGAAATGCAACTGGTATTTGAACCTTTTTCGGATCTATTCGCATCATAAAGTTACAAATGTTGTGTGCGGCTCCTCAAAACTTGCCTGTTATGTGGCAATGGTCTTTTACCACATCCTTGTAGTTCGGCTGGATAAGCGGCTTGTGGCACGCTAAGCAGTTTTTTTGGTTTTTCGCTGCTAATTTGTGTGTTTCTTTTTCAAGCTTTTTTAGCTTATAGTGGGTTTCGGTATCCAGGTTTTTTTCCTCTTTTTCCTTTCTGTAATAACATTTTTTGTGCATCTGCCCAAAGTAATTAAGCTCCTTTTTGTATCCAATCCAAACTGGCAAAGAGTCCAAAAAGTTTTGTTTCATTAGCGTTTCTTCGCAAATGTGGCAATTGGTTGCATTTTTGAAGTTTACCCAGTCTTTTGCCGTCATCACAAGAGGTTTTGGCTTTGACAATTCATATCTTATTTTTCTTTCTTCACTTAAAAGACAGTTCAAAAATACTTCAACGGCGTTTTGTCCTCTGTACACAAATGTTTTTTCGTGTTCACCATCACTCCTTACAACTGTGTAAGCAAATCCGCATGCCTCGTGCTGTTCTGTTTTGTCTGTGTAACTCGGCTTCATGTCTTTCACTTCTTCACCAAGGTCTTTTCTTTTCTGGCGCTCCTCGGCCGTTTCGCGTTTACATCCTTGCATCTTTCTTAACAATGCCTCAAAGTCGGCGTAAATTACAAAAGGCGCTTTCATTTGTTTGTGGTAGTTTTTAAAAGAAATAGTGTTTTTCCCCTCTTCCGGCATTTCGATTCTTGTTGGCCTGCCGTTAACTCCATTGCAATATTTTTCGTGCTTTTCGAGCAAGTCTGCTCTTGTAAAACCGGTCAAGCACATCATGCAAAAGTGTTTTTTGTTGTGTGATTTAGTCTGATCGTAAAGCAGAGCGCATACTCTTTTTACAAAACAGTAGTGCTGAATTAATCCTGACTCAATTAACATAAGGTTTATACGGGAAATGCTATTTTCTTTTTTGCTTGTTCTGAGAGGTATCACACAGTCGTCTTCCCATCCAAACACATTTATTGCAAGGTTGTTGTTTTGCGCCTCAAGCCTGTCAATCTGCTTTAGAGGCGTTGGAAAATCGATTCCATTGTAGTTTATTCCGTCGTCAACTGGGTATCTGCTTGTTCTTTGCGGATTTTTCCCATCTCTTGGCGGAAATAATGCAGCTCTCAAAGCCCATTTCAAACATTCGTTATCCCTGTTTTGCACGTTAATAACTGCTTTTTTGTTTGCCAATTTTGGTGGTAAAGGCAGATAACTCCCCCTCTCAATGGCTGATAACACGCGACATTGATATACGCCATTTCTATTCTTTCAATTTTCCACCCCGAGCCCTTCTCTGACCAAGCCTCAATTTCTCCCTTTGCTTTTTCGATAAATCTGACAAACTCTTTTTCGATTTCTTCTTTGGTGTTTTTTGAAAACACGTGCGGTTCTCTTTCACTGAAATAGTGGTTCATGTGTTGCGTAACTCCGTCTCTTTGTATCGAAAATTTAACTTCAAGTCCAAAGCTTGCTTTTAAGCTTCGTAAGTCATCAATTTCGCTTTCCAAAAGATCATAAAACTTTTTTTTGTGTTTTTTTGCAAAAATTAAAAGATCTTTGTTGTTTGTGTCAGTTTCGGGTATGTCCATTTTCCATACTCTAAGCCATTCGTTAAAATCGGTGTGGGCGAGTGAAAAAGACAAATTTCTTTGGGGGGTTCTTTGAAATTCACGGAGGTTTTCCTCCATCTTAGCTTGCAAAACTTCTGACGAATATCTTGCGGCAGCCATCTGTTGCATATACTAAAGAAAAATATTTGTTCAATTGAAAAATAAATCTAGCACACAGGTGGCGCTCTCTGTTGCTGCGGGCCGTTAGAGGTGCCGCCAACGCCTTTTTTGCAACTCGTTTCGCGAGAGGGGTAAGAAAGGCGTCTTGCGTTCCGCACACACATGTAAATTAGGAGTTGTGGACACAAATTGTGACAAGGAGCGAGGCGAGCCAGGGCGAGCCGAGCGAGTTGTCACGGTTTGTGCCACAACTCCTAATTTACATGTGTGTATTTAAGACATGGAGCCGGATAAAACATTTACTCTTTGTAGCATAATGATTCAGCAGCAACTTACCTTGGCAAGAACGCCCCTCACCCCTCTCCCCACAGTATCACCCAGTTCAGGGAAGCCATGTTTGCACCAAGTTAAGAGGCTCTTAGCAAACTCCAGTTCATCAACAACACCAGCCCAGTGAATGATGTTCTCAAGAATTAAAATCTAAAAACCAAAACAAAACAGAGTTACATGTACATTTCTGACGAACTTACAAAAGTGGCAGGTGACCCAATTACAAAGTCACAGGTAACCCAATTAGTCAATGATGACTCAAGGCAAGTACATTTTACCAGCACCAATCATGGGAAAACGTGTGAAGCACACGACTTTGTGATTGAATGGGTGAGACACTGAATTTTTAAACCAATCATGGAGCATTCAGTCTGCATCGAGTAATTTATAAATTTACCATCTCTGACTGGTTTAAAATACTCACTCAAGTAATTTAAAAGCAATTTCAAGATTACATTTGGCACTAAAAAAAATGTTGATTTATAACTGTTGTTTTCATGGTATATTAATAAGGAAACAAATGTATGTCTATTCCATGACCCTTTGGCTCAGTTACAGGCTCCCTTTTGGGTTCTCTCATGCTCCCAACCTCCCTTCCATATTCGCATCAGATAATGTGCACACATTCCAATTCTTACTTTATTAACAAATTAAAGTAAACTTACTGTTTGATCAAATGAGTCAGTCCAGTCTCCTCTCTGCCACTTACTCCTGTGCCTGTCTTTAACCATGTGCTCCCAAGATAACTCATCTTTAACATAATGAAAGCGGCACTCATCAGGCATCATAAACTCTGTGCACAGTCCTATAGCGTCACCAATGGCTGCACCATATAAACAGCCAACTATCTTGTCCACAAGCTCATCTGGGGGCAGGTAATGCGCATTTGGAGGTGGTCTGAGTGGAGTTTTAATGCGACTTGTAGCATTTGTATTTGTCTGTGTTTGAACATACTGTGCCCTTGCAGTATGCGGGTTTGAAGGTGCAAGCACCAAAACATCACCCCTAACACGTGGAAACTCATTGCTTCTTATGACAAGCTTTTCTTCTGGTTCTTTAGGATTTTGATTTCGCAAAAAAGCCAACACTGCCTCAGAACCCTGATTACAAATTTGCTGTGGTGGACATTTGCATTTGTTGAAGATTGCTAGGATTAGCTTTAGAGACTTTGATTTTCCTAATGTTAAAGGAAGTGCCTCAAGTTCATTATAACTGACGTTCAAGGTCTGAAGTGATTCCATATTTCCTAGAGTTTGTGGTAAGCATTTTAATTGATTGTGAGACAGATCCACTTTCTCAAGTCTCGCAAGCAGACAAAATGTTTCTGGAAGTTCTTGCAGTCTGTTGTTATTTAACAGCAACGTCTTCAGATGGAACAAGTAACCAAAAGAGTCTGGTAAACATGTAAGACGATTGTGGCTCATGTCAACAAATGACAGATGAGGAAGGTGAATGGAAAATTCAGAAGGAATGTAGGTGAAGCAGTTGAATGATGCATCAAACTTCTCATAAAATGCAATGTTGGTCAACATTTCCAGAGGATAATCCACCAGTGCATCTGGACTGTCTTGTTTTAGATGCTATAAGCATTAAAGAGAATGGAAGTTACATGTTTAGTGTTTTACTATTTTCAAATTAACACGACTGTAATGACCATGAGTGATCAACTCCAAGTTTCCCCTAACATTAACCTAGTGAAACAGACTTCTTTCTTTACATCCTCAATTACATGTAACCTTCAACAAGCGAGGTATAGATCTGAGATTTGATATTTAAAATTCTCTTTTAATAATTATTTTTTGGGGATTCCTCGAGTAGCTGTTACTTCTGTGAAAGTGCATGTGTTCCTGCGCATGCACTGGTGTGGTGTCAGTTAATTGCATGTCTGTATGGTTAGGCTGTGACATAAAGTAGGGCAGGGATGTGGGGACTGGGACGTAAAGATGCATGTTTGGGATGTGGGACCTTACTCATCCCCAGGGCCACTTGTCCCTCTTAGCCGGCAAAGCCTGTGCATGAGAAACAAGTGGCTATTGGGTCACATGATTTGATGAAGGAAGTTTCAAATCTAGCCAATCAAATCAACCATTTTGAACTCTTGTATAACAAAGGGATTTTAAATGGGTTGATTTGATTGGCTGTTCATTTTGTTAAAATCCAGCCAATCAAATTATGTTTCCCCAGAGTCCTTGTTTCTCGTGGACAGGCTCCTTCAGCTAAGAGGGACAAGTGGCTTTGAAGACGAGAATGATGTGAGACAAGGGGACATGTGGCCTGGAGCATGGGGGCATGAGGCTCAGGGAATTAAAGGGCATGTGGCAATGCGAAATTGAGCACAAAGGGACGTGATAACCAAACAGAACCACTTTTTTGCATTAATTGTGTCAAATAGGATTTCTGGGGGGTGTCAAGAAAGAGAAAAAATGTTCTTATAAGGTATCAAACTTTGCACATTTTGTCATCATACTTTAAAGTTTAAAGGGGACTGAGACAATGTCTCGCAGGTTTTAGACAACATTTCCCTTGTCTGAACCCCCTTCAAACTTGAAAAATTTGTTGACGAATCATGCAACGTTTGACACCCAATTAGAAAATTTTTTATGACATGTTTAGGTTTAGATGCCAACAACTCCAGGAATTGTATTTTACACATTCAGTTGCAAAAAACTGGTTATGTTTGTTTTAGATCACTTCTCTGTGTCCCCGATGTTATGTCTGTATGTCTCCGTCCCCGTGTCTCACGTCCCCACACCCTGGCCATGCATCCGGCGTCCTTAACACATGCCCTCGTGTCCCAGTCCCAATGTCCCTTAACTTTCAGTCACAGCCTCTGTGTTCTTTGAGTTCTGGTGAGTTCATTTAGTTGCCCAGTTTTATGGCTTTGTTTTTACAGCAGTCGTAGAAAACTGATAACTGTTTCTGACCTTAATTCCAATTATTATTACTCTGTTTAGATGATCACCAGCTAAGGTCAAGTGACAATTAATTACTTTTAGTATTTTCAGCAACAGACGGTTACATACTGAAATGGATCAGAAAAATATTAAAATTCGAGAAAGAAGCCCTTCTATTTGTGTTATGCGTTCGGGCAATTTCTATAATACAAGTTTAACTTTTCCCTTACGATTAAGTACAGAAAGTAGATACCAACATAAAAAAACGTAAATGAATAAACATTAGCTTAACTAAAATAAAACACAGTCGAGTAGTGATTCAGCTCTAACCTGTTGGTATTCTTCATATCCCAGTGACCGACTTATATTGAGTTCACGAGAGTTCAATCCCTGTAATTGGCCCACGTTAATTTTGGCGCTAGATTCTAAGTTTCCCATTTCATTACGATTCACCTCTTGGGCTGAATATTCTAGAGAAATTTACAACATATTCAACAGAAAGCCAACTCACTCACGAAACATTCAGTTCCTTAGGCATGATTGGGAAGTACCGCTGAAACCTTTAAAACGTTTTCATTCTAACGAAGATTCTGATTGGACGCAAGTTCATTGGGTAAGCGAGTCCTCGACAGAAACCAATGACTGACCGCGTTATATCAGGTATCTTTGATCGGTGAATCATCAACAAAAATATGGCCGACACAGGTGAAGAGGACAAGGGGGCCGCAAATGGATTGAACGGTATGCAAAGGCAATTTCTGGGTAATGGTGTGTGTTGAAATCAGAATAGATTAGTGTTCTTCTCTAAAGAAAGAGCATCGCGACGTATTGTTCAAGATATTGGGACTGTTCCTTTGTTGTTTCATGTTTCGATTAATCAGGATTAATGCAATAGTCTGAAACTCAGCTGATTTTCAGTTTGTCTGTACTTGGTCTTGTTCCGGCTTTAAAACTTCTAACTTTGGATATTTCTTCTTTTGGTGGTCAGTGGTTTTAGGTGAATATAGGAAAGAAAGAATTTTTTGCCTCTTTATTTGGGTTAGACAAAAAAAATGTAACCGGTCCTTTGTTTCTAGTAAGATTATGTCGATATAAGCTTACGTTTCTGTAAAGCTGATGTTAATACAAACGTAACAAGCTACGTTTGACATGATCAAACATGAAAGTTAATTTTAGTTACATTAAAAGTCTTTAATTCAAAAATTACCTGAAGTAATATATTTGCATACAGTTTTGTCACTCTTCTCATGGCCATGCGCGCCTGATACAAGTTTGATCTCTGGTATTGGGATAACCTGTATCTAAAGTCAACCAACCTCAGAATGGCAAACAACTTGTGACCTATTGCAGTTTTTCTTATCATGCATGCAAATCCTTAGTTAGGTTTTTGCATCTTGTTTAAAGCAATGAACCAGCAGTGAAAGGGGAATATAATTGATGGGCCTTCCTGCATAATAAGGTTGGAGAGGGAGGGGGAGGTCAGAGGTGGGTAGCATTTCTTGCTAAAAAAAAAAATGGGGCCAGCCTGAGTGGTTACATTTGTAGATACATTAACCTCCCTCTCTTCCTGCACAAACAAAAGAAACAAAAACATCTACAGAAGTGGTGAAGAGAAAGACTTGTTACATACTCAACTCTATATATGATAGTTTTCTCCTTCCCCTCCCCCCCCCCCCCAAAAAAAAAAAAAAGTCTACGTAGTATTCTATAGATTCCCAGATTTCATAGTCAAATGAATATTATCAAGTATATGAAGAATCTGTGTGATCTTGAGCACTGTTGAGAGTCGGAGACCTTGGCCTAGTCACTTTCAAGTTTTGTTGTTTCCTGTTTTGTCTTAGTGCGTTGAACCTCTCCATGAATGCCCCAGTGTCAGCTATTGAACTTTATTTTGGACATCCCTGTGGGATAAGCTGCCTTTTATTTTTCTGTCCAAGATTTGTCATAGTCAGGTTGCTGGGCCTTGTAATGTGCATGCTGAAGTTAGTGTTGTACAGTTAGACTGTAAACCCTGAAAACTTAGAAATAACAAGCAGCTGTATATAATATAATAACAAACAAGAAACTGTGTAATCCTGGCCATTTACCTTATTCTTACTAATTTTCGCGCGTACTTAATTTCGCGAAAATTCGAGAGCCGAATTTCGCGAGTATTAATTTTCGCGATTGCAAGAAAAATTAGAGAAAAAGTGTATTAAATTTCGCGATTTGCAGTGTTTTATGGATTAGTTGTCAAAGACTAAGGAACCACTGGAAATACACAAAGGTCTGGCTCAATGTAACTGCAAGGAGCCTGCAAACGGAAACTTTAGTGACTGTACTAAAGAGGTTTTGTACTAGTTTACAAGCTGGAAACAGTAATCAGAGGAAGGGTGCTAGTCAAAAACAAGACGGAAAAATATTTTTTAAGGTAGATAGTTGCAGCTCCAAACATTTTTAAATTTCTATTGTTTTGATGTAAAATATAGTATTAATTTTTGCCTGTTTAAATTTCGCACAATGTTTTTTTCGCGCATACTAAATTTCGCGATTATTTTGAAATCGCGACAATCGCGAAAATTAGTAAGAATAAGGTATAAACATGTCAACAAATTGCATGAGAAACTCCAGTTGACTTGTACATAAAGAACACAGTTTGTGTCCTTACAGCTAAGATCATTGTAAATTAATTTGGTATAACAAGCATTAGTCATTTGCTTTTGCTCTCCTGCAGGTTATATTCTAATTTAATATCTTGATTTCGCCTTCCTTATGACCTAGATGCCTTTTGAATTTGTAGTTATTATAAACACTTTTTTGAAACAAACATTTCAGAAGAAAAGGCAGAAGTAACTGAACAAGGTGAAAAAGAGGATGGCAGCGATGATCTTGATTTTGAGGATGCAAATGAAGGAAATGGTGTTGACTTTGATGAAAATGATGATGATGATGACGATGATGAACAGCTGATGGTGATAGAAACACCAGAGGGACTGACACTTGTGGAACCCACAGAAAACTCATCCTTTTATATCGTTCAGGAAAATGAAGGACAGGAAACTCCACCAGGTACTATTTTTACTTCTTATCTAGTGCATGGCAACTTGAATTTTTCAACATTAACATTTAAGCTGGTAACTAAAAATGAATTTTGATATTAGTTTTCTTTCTTCTTAGGAATGCCTCCAGAGCCTGAAATCCCACAAGATATCAGTATTTCAGAAGAGCTACTAATGAATATCCAGCGATTAAGAAGAAGCTCTAGCCCAGAGCTTCCAGATACAGTGACCAAACTAGAGACTCCTGAGGGATGTAAAGTTTATCTTGTTGGTACTGCACACTTCAGTAAGGAAAGCCAAGATGATGTGGCAAAGGTTAGTCTTCTGTCCTGTTTACACTAGGGCAACATCTTTGTATGTGCATTGGCTGAACTCGTGGGTGGAATTAACTAACAACATAACGTCTGACTTCCAAAGATTTGATTTAAGATATAGCCTGATGCAATTTGAACTCAGTTGACAAACATTTGTGGATTGGTCGTTTTATTATCACTGCTCAACGCACTCTTGTGCAATTTGCATCAGGCTCACACTCAGATACATGTAGCAGTTTTCTGTTTAAGCAATTTAATATGTCATACGTCAGGGCTCGAAATAATTTCGGAAGAATCTCTGGACACGATGACCGGCCAGATTCCATTTAGCTCGGTCACATATCGTTTCTGACCAGTCAAATTTATAAGATAAATAACTCTTAAAGCAGGGTCCCCTGAACCAAAGCTAGCATTATATATTTCCAAAAAAGTCATTGCATAGAGCTAAGAGCACTTTAAAGCACTCATTTTCAACAGTAAAAATAAATTACAGCTGCGAAATGAAAATAAGATTAAGTTTGTAAGACTAACCCGTAACACAATAAATATCATCATTATCGTATGCATTTCACCGAAGTTAGGCAATAAATTGTGGCTCGCTACATACTGATAACAACTGAACAGCATGGACATTTTAATTTGTTTAATTTTCAATACGATCGAATGTGACCGGTCAACTTGACCGGCAAGACGAAATGTTGACCGGTAAACTCCCCAATCAGTCCGGACATTGTCCGTTGACCGGCCGTTATTTCAAGCCTTGTACATAGTGATACAGTTGAACATCTCCTTCCAGACACCTGTACAATACAGACACCTTCATATTATGGACAGTTCACTAAGACACATGCTGAAAATATTAACTGTTTGCAGACCATTCAAGCTGTCCAACCTGATGTTGTGTTAGTTGAACTATGCAAAAGTCGAGTAGACATTCTCAAATATGACGAGGAATTTTTACTCAAAGAAGCAAAGAATATTGACATGCAAAAGCTGAGGCTTGCAATCAAACAAGTAAGTTCATTCACTGCTGGTACAGACATGTTATGTAAGTGGGCAGACAAACCAGTAATCACTTAAGTCTGCTGCTTAGTATGTGTGGGTAAGAGAAGTCCAGAGCTCGACACTAACACTTTCCGGATTTCCACTGGAAAGTAAATTTTCTTCTTGGAAAGTAAAAAAACGAAAATGAACCAAAATACTTACCGGTACCCGATCTGGAAAGTAAATTTCAGGCTTTACTGGAAAGCAAATTTTATGCTTAAAGGCTTAAATGAAAAAAAAAAAGTGTGTAACGATGCTATTCTTCCGTTCTCTGCCATATTGGATCAAGAGAACCCCCGAGGAGGTCTGGGTACTATAAACACGTGGATTCTTCTTCTGTCGCGAAGGTATGTAACGAAATCTACTCAGGGAAATGAATCTATTTCAGTTCGGTTTTTCTCGACGTAGTGGTGATGTTGGAGAAAAAGAAGTTGAAAAAAAAAGTGTTGAAGAAGGACAAATGGGCGAAAGCACTTCAGACGTTGCAAAGTCTAAAGAGAGGTGGTAAAAAGAAAAAAGGTCGGCTGTAGATTTTTCAGCGAGGTTTTTCAGTGTGGGGAAAATAAAGTCAGACTGGAGATCATGCTTGTCAGTTGAAGTATTAGACCTGTCTCATGAGGATTCGTATTGAAGGGCCTAGTGTTGCTGAGTTTTACCCTCAATCTGGACTGCAGTTTTTTTTTCTGGACTGCAGTTTTGGTGGGCTACTGGAACGAGGATGAGACGTCCAACTTTTAACAACTAAAACAATGCCATGAGACACATAGTAAGATTTTTTATTATTAATTAAACATGGTCATCAACTATGGAACTGTCATCCATTTTGGAAAGTAAAATTTTGAGATGGAAAGTAAAATTTGAAGTCTACTTTCCAAAGTGGAAAGTGGTGTAAAAAGTTAGTGTCGAGCCCTGGGAAGGAGCTGTTTGTTAGACATTTCATCTAGTACTTAGTGGAATAAGAGAAAGGAATGGATCTTTTGTTTTGAGCTTGTCTACAGCACTGAATAAACAGACATCTCTCTTTTGTGTACTCATTTCCATTTTCAGCAAGACAGAAATCTGAAATTTGAGCAGAAAAATTCTGAACAAATTGCACAGCATATATTGGAAAAATATATAATTAAAAGTATTTAAAATAATATCTTTTGTGTGTGTGCACAAGAAACAACAAATCATAGAAACTGTAGCCACATCTCTGAAGTGCTACTGACAGTGTATGTCATCAGACAAGCATATATTAATTAGCATTTGTGGCTCAATGAAATTATTATCGTGATAAGTGTAAGCATTTGCTTTCTTGATTATATATTTATATTATTCAAAATAATTAATCTACATTTTGATATTCTTTTTTTGTTGCTTGTAGAGTGGAGTTATTGGTGGTGTAATGCAAGTTCTTTTACTGAGTGTGTCTGCGCACATAACCAAGCAACTAGGAATGGCCCCAGGTGGCGAGTTTAGAGCAGCTTATAGAGAGGTACATTTTATAAATTGCTTAATGCTTTGAGGACTGCAGTGAAATAATGCTTGAGTGTATTCTTGTTTAACCATATGATACTTGCACAACCTCACAAGGATGTTATTTTTTCAGGCTAGGAAAACACCTGGATGCCAGATTCATTTAGGAGATCGGCCTATTCAGGTGAGTGTGGTTAAGGTCATTGCCCTGCATTGCATTGCGCATCCTTACTGCGCAGAATTTTACGCGCAATTAGTGCGCGCGCACACACACATATCAACAAAATGGCGGCTTTTCTCTATGCAGCTTAGTCCGCGAGAGAACTTAATTGTCACTTTCTCCTAAACGAGCCTGGTGACCTATCAATTTTTTCTCATATTTTAGGTGTAGCGATCAAAATCTTTCTGTAAAATGAAAACAGATCAATTCATGTGTTTGAAAAATAAATTATCGTTAAAAACGTGTACTTTGCTAGTATTCGCAGAGAAATTTTAAAGGAATTATATGGAATATACAAGGTCTTCCTGCTCCTAAACGAATCTGGTGACCCCCCTTTTTTATTTCAAAATTTAAGTTCCCTTAAAGTAATAAACCAGTAGGCCAAGTTTGGTTAAAACATTGTGTTCAGTTCTATTTCAGGGCAATGACCTTAACATGTTTAGAAAATCCATTTGGTTTGTGTAGAACTTCTTCTTTGGTCACCACTTGTGATAATTAGCTATAGGCCACCTTAATCTGAATGCCCTTTATACTGGTCAATGGATAAAGATTAACCTATTTCATGGAAAGAATGTTGACTTATAAGTAAAACTCATCTCACATAATAATGTAGTTAGTTAGTTAGTTAGTTAGTTAGTTTGTTAGTTCGTTAGTTCGTTCGTTAGTTAGTTAGTTAGTTAGTTAGTTAGTTAGTTAGTTAGTTAGTTAGTTAGTTAGTTAGTTAGTTAGTTAGTTAGTTAGTTAGTTTGCATGCAGGAGACACCTTCAATATGTCTACTCTGTCAATAAAAAATGTCCTACCTGGACTATAAAACTGACTAGCATTGTTAAATGATATACAGTTTACCTTCAGTACTCTTTGGTCAGAGGATGTCTTCTTGAAAGCAGGGAATCCACTTGCAGTTACTGTGCTAAATTCGTAGGCAGCTTTTACACCAACAACCTCTTCTAACACTTTAATAACAATTGTTTTCTTCCTTTTTTATTGTTTTTTTATGTCCAGTGTTAATTTGTCATTTTACAAGTAACCTGTTTACATCTATCATTTTGTGTTATCTTCTCTTTATTTGATTTAGGTTACGCTTTCCAGAGCAATGGGTGCCTTGAGTATTTGGCAAAAAATGAAATTAGCCTGGCATCTTATTACAACTAAAGATCCCATAAGGTAAAAATTTGCCACTGAAGTCACTAACCAAAGACCAATGATTACTGTTACATGTAGCTAGGTAGAATATTACTTTGGGGGTTTTCTAAACATACGGTATATATGCAGTTTGATTGAGCTCATGTTCTTGTGTATACTGTACGTTCCACTCACACTTTTGTTTGTTTTTTAAATTTTTTTTTTCAGTCCAGAAGATGTAGAAAGATGTAAGCAAAAGGATCTTTTAGCTGAAATGTTAGCAGAAATGACAGGAGATTTTCCCACATTGTATAAAGTTTTTGTTTCTGAAAGAGATGAGTACCTGGCACGGTCACTGAGACTCTCTGCCACGCCTATTGAAATTCACAACCCTGATGGAGGTATAGTTTGACAATGGAAATTATACTCTTTTGGCACCAAGCTTGACATATTCGTTCTAAATGCCATACTGAATGTCTTGTATTGTTAAAAAGCAGTTCATGTACACTTGTGTTCATTTGTCTGATAGTAAAATAGAAAAGGAAGTTAAGAATCTTCCTTGTACTTCCAAGAAAAAAAATATATTAATTCCTTCATGTGTTGTCATTTTTAGTCAGATATGCATCTATGTGTTACCTGTATGTTTAGGTTGAATGTATCTATGTGTGAACATATTTTATGTAATATATACTAGTTATACAACACTTTTGAGTGGTATACTATGGAATATCCCACAAGTCACTTGTATTTTCTGGGTATACACACAAGCCTTTAGGCGAGTGTGTATACCAAGAAAATACAAGTGACAAGTGGGATATTCCATAGTATACCAGGAGAAAGTGTTGTGTAACTATTTTATACCATACCATAGAAAATACGCTTACTAAATTTCGTCGAGAATACAATCGCAGCGCATGATGGGAAGGTTGGGTTGAATACCATCGAATATACAATGGCTTTCCTGTATTCTGATTGGCTGTATTTTCTATGGCATGGTATAAATACATGTATGAGTTGTTTGCATTGAATTCAAGTGTTTGTATGTAGCAAGTTGGTATGTTATTATGCTTTTAACAGTATTTCATTGATATGTTATTATGCTTATTACAGTATTCCATTGATATGTTATTATGCTTTTTACAGTATTCCATTGATATGTTATTATGCTTTTTACAGTATTCCAAGGAGTTGTGCCTAGTGTTGTGGTAGGCGTTGTTGGAATAGGACATGTGGAAGGCATTACAGACAACTGGGATAAAGAGATTGATGTTAAACAACTTCTAAGGTATAAAAACATATCAGTCTTGTTGTTGTAATTGCAGGTTTGCTTCATTTTTTTGACATTTTCTCTCATTTCTTTGCAGAATTCCGGAAGCTAGCAGAGCGAGTAGGCTTATACGATTTTCATTAAAGGCTTTTCTTGGAATTTTTCTAGCATGGGGATGTTACAAGCTTGGAAAGTACACACGTATAGCCTCTTATATTCCCTACTTGAACTGAATATATTGAAACTAAAGACATTGTAAAATTGGAATTGCTAAGATGTAATATTCCAAGATTAATTAATATTTAATTGTATTTATTCTTTTCCTTGCGAAAGAAGAAGGAATTTTAAAGTCCCAGTTGTTCGAACGCGGGTTAGCGCTAATCTAGGGTCAGATTGTAAAACAGTTAAATTTTTTTTTTAGTATCTTGATGAATTTAAGGTTAGGGCTTCAAAGACAGTTAAATTAGTCATTTTCTCAAACTGCGAAACCTTGCGGATTTTTAACGAACCTTATCTGGCTAACAGTAACTGGGCAACAATACTTTGGTTGGAGTATCGTTTTACCAAGACTTTTGGCAAGTAAAAGTCTTTTTACCTGATTTTAATGTATAGCAATTTTAGCATAAAAAGTGTAGACCAAAATGAACTATATAAGACTGGTTTATTGCCTGCACTTGGTTTTAAACACTTGGTTTTTGTGTGATTTTCGTTTTCGTTTTATTGGAATTTTACTTTATAGGTCTTTCTACCCCGGGTATCACGTGATAAAAGTTTCGGTAGACGAGTTCCTTGTGTCCAACTTTAAGCCATTATGATTTTATGATTTTGAATTTACAGGTATTTTCTGTATTCCCGAACACGAAGCTTGCGCTGTAATGAGGGAAGTTTGATTTCGAGTGTATTGGAACACCATCTTTTATGCAAGCGAAATGTGCGGGGTTTTTTTACACTTGAGAGCAAAGCTTTTTCCTATCAAGTATTTCTTTGACAGTGCTTTGTTGATCACACTATCCACCTTTTTCGTAAAATTCAATGGACGTTAGTCAGAAATACGCAATATTTTTGCGATTAGCTCTTTTGTTTTGTTACAGTTTTAGAATTCCTATGCTCGGGAGAAAAGTTTAAATTATAAGAAGTTTAAAAATTCGTGCGCATAACATAATGTTTTAACTTATGAGCAGTTCCACTTATCAGTACATAGTTGACTCTCGTGGGTAATGTAATGTTAGTAGTGAAAGATACGAACATACGATACGAACCAACAGAGTTGAGTAGCTTTGTAGCGTCTCTTTTCCACTATCAATACCATTTTGAAGTTTTTCGTACCAAGTCGTCTCTTACGAGAAAAAAAGCAGGCGCGGCTTGCAATTTTGTCTTAAGAGACGAATTGGGACGAGTTAGGCGCTGAGCTAAGTGGTGCGGTATGTTTTGTCCAAAGTGTGCTAATTGAGGATACTGTGAATAAACAAATATTGCAAATATAACAGAAACTGTTAAAAATTCCAAATGGTGGGTGGCAGACTATTTACAAACACATATCTATCTAGTGGCAGAGAGAAAGAAGGATTTGAACTCGGGACCTCCAGATTACAAGTCCAGCGCCCTCACCACTAGGACTGCATCCACTAATGGGAGACATTTTCTCAGCCACGATTTTTTCGATTTGTTTTGGAAAGCCAAAACAAATCGAAATTATTCGCTTTACTGCTGATTGCTGTAAAGACTTATCGCTTCGAGGATTTCGTTCCCTTTATTAACAGGGGCTTTTGCGGGGATTCAGCTAAAAGGCTGAGCGAGAGGTGCCCTGTTACACGCCTGTTACCTTCTGGGATCTTTTACATCAAATAGGCCAAAATATCATCAAAGAACACGGTGTTTAATGGTGATCTTGACTCACTCGCTTACAGGCAGATCTCAAAGTACAAATGACAATTGTCAAAAACGAGTTGAAGCCAAAAGTGTTTTGACAATTGAGTTTGACTTTACACGTAAGCTAAACAAATAGAGAGAATTCGAAGGATATTACTATTTACTCCCTTAAAAACGTAAAGCTCATTTCTTATTCGAAGCCAAAGGCTTTGTTCTAAGAGCAGGTGCAAAACACCTATTTAGACAAGTAGTTTTACGATAACAAGATCGCGTTTTAAAATCTACCTTTTAAACGAAAAATGTTCCATAATAGTTTTCCTCCTCTATGTAGAACATTCGAACCCGCTCTGTACGACCACTTGTCGTAAGAGACCAGCTCCCGTACGTAAGCCACCACTTCAGTCAAAATACAAATTTGTACCCAGTCAAATCACCATAGTTGGAACCTCTTGTAGGGGACCCTCGCTGTCTCTTTTCGGACTTGTGGTTTGAGAGTTTATTTTGTTATTAACCTCCGATAAGCGACCGCTTCAAATGATTCTCCCTCACCAACATTAGCATAAAAAGTGTAGACCCGTGGGTGAGTGGGTGTGTGTGAAGGGGGGAGGGGAGAGGGAGGTCTTTAAAGAGAGACAGGGAATCTGACCATCCCGCCTCCCGGCTCCTGTCCTTCCTTGGTCCTTCCCGCCTCTCTGTGTTATTTCTATTGCAAACTATTGTATTTCCCTTGTTTCCTGCACCTTGGCCAATCCTGCTCTTCGCCCCATACTCTCAGGTTACCGAGTAAGGCGTTTTTCCACTTAAGTTCCCCACTGAGTGAGGCGTTTTTGGCAATACAGATGCATTTAAACGACTACAGGCCAAACTCAAATATACCCTAGGTGTTTATTTAAAATTAGACTTGTGAACCTTCCTTTATTTACGCACAGTGTTTAATCAAGGCAGGCGTTTATTTGCAAGAAAATATAGTCGCAATAAAGTTCAACAATAAAATAAATATACTATTTTGGTCTGGGAGAGTTGATTTGTTATTACTTTTTACTGTTTTGCCCACGCACGCTGTCGACAATCTAGACACCGTGTATACAGCCGTTTCATCTTGTCGCTAGTAGGTTACCATTTTCTTTAAGTTTCTATAAATGGCCTTTTTCCAGCGACTTTGCTCCATTCGGCTTTAAAATGTTAATCTTGACGAAGAAAATTAAATGAAAAATGCAGTTCATTGTATTCTTTCTTTTATTTGTAAAGCAGCTAAGCATGCAGAATTCAGTGATCCTTATTTCATCTTTGGATACGAATAGTGCAAGAAAGCGTGCCGAGGCATTTTAACAATAAGGCAGAACGCATGACAAAGGATCTGTCAAAATATCAGTCATTTTATATTGTTTTGCTTTCGATTTCGGCGAACAGTTAATCATTCCTGGGATGGAGAAAGTATGTCTCACCACGATTGCAAGTGTTCTTGTGCTGGGTTTCAGCGTACAAGTGGATGGGAGCGATGGTAAGGGAAATATTTAAACTCTATTATATATCTGCAGTACTACTTACTCTAATAGGTGATAAATGGAAAAAAATACAGCTGCTTTGCATTTGACCTACAAGGACTCGTCTAGCGACCATTACTAGAATTGTGAACGGTTCTGAATTCATGGGTCGCCCGTTTTTCTCCAACAGGACTAACTTTGCAAATTCTCGCACTCTACCCTTTACGCTAGAGCAAATACTGATTAGTCTTTAGACTATCATGTACAGTTATGTACCGGCTTTGCACCAACCACCATCGACTACGCTCTGTTTCTTTACACGCGTTTAATTTCCTGTTCGACGGCGCTTAAACATCGTTCTTTCTTAATTGACATTGCTTCTTTAGCAAGATTTTTTTCCCGAAAAAGGCTGAATTGTTCTTAGACCCACAGCTTAATAATAGCAGTGTTTTGTTTTGAATATTAAATTCTGAACATGCATCGACTGATGAAATTTTCCGGGAAATGTTCCTTTTGTTGACCCGCTGAGTGCTGCCAGAGTCTTCCGGCATGAAGTTTATATAAGGCCGCGGTCAATATGCTTCTAACATTGATATCTATTATCTTTTTTTTCATCAAATAAATACTGAAATGCAATAGCTTGTTTCTCATATTGATTGATCCTGCTTAATGTGGAAACTCAATCAGTCAAATATGGTGGAATTTAGCTATAGGTGAATTCATCGAAAAAGCTCGAATTTTGTCTTTTTGTCTTTTGAATCAGTATCCAACGTAAAACTTGTCACAAACTTCTGCAAGCAAGTTCGCTGCAAGCACTAACAGCAACAAGAACTATTACCCAGGAAACCTGATAAAGGCTTGCTTTAATTTGGAACCCGGGGATTTCCTTAAGGGGGCAATATATATTTATATACCTGAATTAGAATGAAATCTTAAGAGGTTTAAAGAAGGGATTGAAGAAAGAAAAATGTATCAAGACAAGATGTACAATACATGTGCACAGCCATTGTACCTGGTGTTTAGCAGTGTTTTGTTTTGTTGCCGTTGTGATTGCAGTTACGGTAAATTTAAACTTCCTATTGGCAATGAGCCTGCCATTGATGTATGGCTTTACATTTAATCATAATAATAATAATTCCATCTTTAAATCCCTTGTAGAATGTTTTAACTACAAATTCTTAAACGAGTCGAACAGAGCAGAAACGTCTTATAGAGGCAAAACTGCCATATGCGATAAAACACTGTCACTGGCGTGGTACAGATTCAGTGGAGAGGCTGGGAATCAAATGCCTGAGTACTGTGTCAACATGAGACATTGCGGTACCAATGCGCCAGGCTGGCTCAACGGAACTCATCCTTCAGTGGCTGATGGGACTGTTCGGAGAAAAGTGTGTTTTCATTTATCAAATAACTGCTGTCGATGGTCAACTGATATCGAGGTCCGCAACTGTGGAGCCTTCTACGTTTACAAACTTCACAGGCCACCTCTATGTAACTTGCGTTACTGTGGCAACGGAACACCCTCTGAACAAGGTAGGAACACATCTCCTTTACATTCACAACTATTCCCAGCTTATCACAAGTTCGGTAAAAGCCACCCATTTTTTACTAGCATTCATTAACGTATGTAGCACACTGCAGTATGGTGCTCTTATATTGAATTCAACTCCTATGAATCTCTCGCAGAATGTTCCAGTTATAAATACCTTAATGAGTCAAACAGAGCAGAAACGTATAAAAAAGTTCTGCACCTGTGCGATAGAGAACTTTCGGGCTGGTACAGATTTGTCGGAGAGGCTGGGTATCAGATGTCTGAGTCCTGTGTCAACAAACGCCATTGCGGCACGTTTGCACCAGGCTGGCTTAAAGGAACTCATCCTTCGGTGGTTGATGGGGCTGTTGAACGCAAAGTGTGTTTTCATTGGAAAAAATGGACTGGTGGCTGTTGTTTTTATTCAACTTACATCAAAGTACGCAACTGTGGAGGCTACTATGTTTACAAACTTGAGTCACCACCTATCTGTGCTTTACGTTACTGTGGAAACGGATTACCTGCACCAGGTAGGGAACAGTGTCTTCCTTATTGCGTTCGACAAAGGAGAGCGTAAGCCTAATTTCGTTTTTGCGTCCTGTGTCTTTTGAGTTGGTATGCCTGTGTACTGTTATGCAGAATCAATCGCACCTGATGTAAGGAAACCAAAATGCCCCCCCCCCCATTCTGTGGCTGATAGCCACAGAATGACCTCGATTTCATGCAAAACAAGATGGCGTCGCAAACTAAGCTTAGAAACATTTTTTGCTTGAAGAAAAGGGCTAACAACGTGTGCCCAAAATTGAAATTTTGCCGAAAATGTCATGGGAAACATTATAGAGTCAGCCAAGGTAGCAGCCTTGTAGCAGAGTTGTCGTCAGCCACCGAACGTCATAAAAAGAGTAGAAATCGAGTAAGTCAATGCGTAGTTTCGTAGGGAGTTCGTTCGTAGGTAATCCAGCGTGTTTTCCTGCAATTATATGTTGCACAAAACTACAAATTGTTAGAATTACATGCAACGAGAGTGGGTATAATAAAGATCCCTAGAAATGCTAGACGTTTCGACGAGGATATCGTTGTGTATTGAATGTTACATGAATGCGTGTAGTGGATTACTGTATGAATTATGTCTATATTTTGAAGTACTTTGTGAAATTTTAAATCGAAGTGAAAGTATTTCCAGAAGTTTGTGGAAGTTTAAAAGTCGTTTATTAGAACCAAACGATAACAAGTCAAGTAAAATAAATAGTTATTTTTGTGTACATAATTCTTTTTTAATTCTCCACTACCTGCCTACCTGTAGCTCGAACGCACTCCCCTAATCTCTGATTACTGCTAGTATAGTTATAGTCCGGTAAATCTCGCAATGCGAAGAGCCTTGCCTGTCGATCCTAGCCCTTAATAATTACGCCGTTAAAAGCGCACAGGAACTAGTCTACGTAGAACTCATTAACGAATCAGGTCTATAACGGTACGAGAAAACAGTACGGCAACATATCAAGACTTTTGGCAGAAATTTATCGTTGGCTGCTCCTGACGAATGTGTCTAAATCAGTTGTAGTTAAAACTCATTTACTTAATTACATTCTTTATTTTGTTATACTAAAGACGCTAAGTAAAGTCTCACAAAATAGCTACCACACCCTTTCAGTTGTTTATCCCTTGCCTATTTTGCAGTAGCAACAGCCGAGCCAGTATCGGCATTACAAGGAAATGAGGGTATCAAAATGTCAGACATAAGCCCTGCCATGACGCAAACTTTGGCCGTTACTTCAACGATATATTCAACTCTATCCAAGGAGAAAAAATCCAGTGAAAGTTTTTCTGTGGGTAAGTTAAATATATTTTGTTTTTGGTGAATTGTTTATAGCGTTTATCATAATTTGGGCAACGTTCGCTTCTGGAGGGGAGGAGAGAAGTTGTGCTTCATTCTGAGACAATCAGTCGGGAAGGGTGAATGTGTTTGTTTCAAACATGTTTCTACTAGCTCAAACATCTTCTTTACTAGCTCTTGCATGATAACGCTGTCATAATTAGATCTCTTTTGACAAACTGGACGCCTTGCGGCCTCTTGATGCCATTTCCATCACTGCTTGAGTTACGAGATTTTCGGCAAACTGCTAAGATTTCACGAGGTAAAGAATTTACTCCTGTCTGTACACGATCGTTAACAACTAATTAATTGCTGTCTGATTGTGTTTGAAGGGTTACAGGGCAATTGCTAAAATGTTAAACACGATATTTAGAACTTTGGTGTAAGGAATCACGTCTGATCACTATCGTACCCGGGAACTTTGTTTGCTTTTTTTCAGCACCAACAACTATAGCATCACAAAGAACGAATGATAGAAATAAGTCAAGAGGACCTGTCATAACACCAACACTGAAGGTTCAGACTGTTCATTCATCGATTCATTCAACATTATACACACAGAAACAAACGACTCAAAGACCTTCATTAGGTACATCATTTGCGGAAATTGTTTTGTGTTATTTATGGCTTGTTAGTATTTCCCTCCATCTCTCACTCTTTCTCTCTTTTTCGTGACCCTCTGTTCCTTCCTTCCTTCCTTCCTTCCTTCCTTCCTTCCTTCCTTCCTTCCTTCCTTCCTTCCTTCCTTCCTTCCTTCCTTCCTTCCTTCCTTCCTTCCTTCCTTCCTTCCTTCCTTCCTTCCTTCCTTCCTTCCTTCCTTCCTTCCTTCCTTCCTTCCTTCCTTCCTTCCTTCCTTCCTTCCTTCCTTCCTTCCTTCCTTCCTTCCTTCCTTCCTTCCTTCCTTCCTTCCTTCCTTCCTTCCTTCCTTCCTTCCTTCCTTCCTCCTACCTACCTACCTACCTACCTACCTACCTACCTATCCCTATCTTATCCATGTTTCTGTACTTCATTTAATCATCGCCAAAATTTATCATAATCACATGAAGCTGAAAATTGTGCTACGGCGACACCATTTATTTACACAATCATTCTTTCATCGTTCTTCGTTCGTTCGTTCGTTCGTTCGTTCGTTTAGTTATTTATTTATTTTCATCAAGTTATAACAGTTTTTATTACTATTATTGATTTTATAGGTGATTCAACTTCAGCACTCCCTTTGAAAATCACTTTGAAATTGGTTGGTACTTTTGTCTTTCTTGTGTTCGTTGCTATAATCGTTATTGTTTCAAGGAGAGTCTGGCGGAAGAAAGAACGTGATGCGGCAGAGGTATGGAAACTTTATAACTACAAGTAAGGATCGCTTACTAGGCCTTCACTGTGTTCCTCACTTCTTTGTAAATTCACTGTATCTGAAAAGAAACGAAAACTGGGGTGGCTGCTGCACTTAACGTCTTTGTTTATAGGTGGCGGGAAGCAGTCAAGGAGATATCACCATGCTTGAAATCACGTCGGACACTATAACTAAGCTGAGAGACCAGGAATGTTCTACAAGCCAGTGGCCCGTGAGATCCAGGACGTCTGTGGTCGAACGTGATGTTGTTGACAATGAGATGTACTTGCAAGACATGGAGATTAATAGAAACTGGGAAATTCCCCGAGAACGATTAAAAATAGCAGAAGAGAAACTTGGCGAAGGAGAGTTTGGAGTCGTTAAAAAAGGAATCTATTTGAGGAAGGACGGAAAGGAACTGTCGGTGGCTGTTAAAATGCTGAAAGGTTTGGTAAAATCTGTAAAAGATGCGTCCAAAATACTCAGTTATAATTAAAGTAATAGTAAGTATCTTTAAGAAAGTAACTTCCATCTGCAATACAGAAACTTTTTGGGAAATGCTTTAACTACTGTACTGCAGCCACGCGACGACCGCGTACTATACATGCATGATATCCAGAATTATTTAAAATTGGAGCGTTGGATAAGCTTTTTCACAGTAGATTTGATTGCATGGCCATTGGATATCGACCATTACACGGTGCCCGCGACAAACATGGTCGACAAAGGTCCTCTTCTGGTCTTTTATTTACAAAATAAAATTACAGTAAGATTAAACGATATTTTGTCATTGTTTTTGATAAAACAATTATTCTACAAGCGCTTATTGAATATGAGATGGCGTGGTAATAGGCACCTCGTGCCTTTTTTGGTTATCCACCATCTTGGCCAGTGCACCCTCGTCGATGTATAACAAACGTATAATTTGCGCATTTTGTCTGACTCTGCAGACAACAATGACCAAAGTCAGCGGATGACGCTGATCCAGGAGCTGGAGACGCTTATCAAGGTCGGCCGCCATTCAAATATAGTGAGTTTAGTTGGAGCATGCTCATTTGAAGGTAACTGACCCTGAACGACACCTGAACACAAATTCTGTAGATGATGTATCAGTGGTCTACATGTATAAGGACAATTTTTTTGTGCGGTAAATTTGGCGATACGACTTATATCGGTTTACGCATTATGCCGGCATGTTGCTATTATACTTTTCTAAGCTGGATTTGCAATTTTTCTTCCGAAGCATTTAATCTTTCTACAAAGTGTACATAAGCGTGTATCTCACCCTTTATACGTAAACACTATTAACCCTTAACATGCTAAGCCCGAATTATTCCGGGATTTGGAGGAATGGCCATTCTGCCACTTATGACGTCACCAATTTACACGTCAGCAGATTTTTGTGATTTGCATCTTATAGAGCTTGGATAGATCTTTCCACAGGACTGTCCATCTTCAATATTGACTGCATTCCGACAGAGCTAATCGAAAAAAACGCGATCAGTTTTTGGCGTAAAATTGGTGCTAAAACAGCCCAAAATACCCGTACTTGATCATGATCTCCTTTCCAGGGTTTTCCATTGATTCAGATCAAAACTTTTCATGCCAGTAGAAGAAGTGCACAGAGTAAAAGATAGAGAGAATAAGAAAGCAGAGAAAAACGAAAAGGAAAGGAGCAAGGAAAAAAATCGGAACGGTTCAGCAAAACAAAAAAAAAAAAAAAAAAAAAAAAAAAAAAAAAATTGGCTTATGCGCATGCGCCAAAGTAAAATATTGTACATTTTTACATGGAAATTACATCAAAATCTTCCTGCATTGTCAGAAAGTGCATTTTTAGCAAATTTAAAGAACTTTTGGACCGTGGAGCCAAGAAAATCGATTAACGGTTAAAAAACCGCGTTTTTTGGACTAATTTCAGCATATTTAAAAGGGTTAATAATAATAATAATAACTTTATTTATCCTGGTAGACCGGTCAGTAGCAAGTACCTAATTCCCCGGATTTGGGGTTTATAAAAACTATTTTGTTGTTGCTGTTTTCAGAACCTTTATGTGTGGTTGTTGAATTTGTACCTGGTGGAAGTCTCGATAAGATACTATGTAAAAGTCGAGTTCCTGTTAGGACAGAGGAGTCAACGTATGCCAACATTCTGTCCAGTCTGTCCGAGAGGGAAATGTTACGAATTGCTTCAGATGTCTCAAATGGAATGCAGCACTTAGAAAGCAAACTGGTGAGTGACAGATACAATTCTGTTCTTCTAAAGGAACGTTGTCCTTTTCTTTTGCTGACTTTGAAAGGAATGTGGTTGCCATTGAATGCAAGCCACGTGGATGGGTACAACGTGAAAATTAACTGTATTTAATACTAAGAATGCTGATAAATAGAATCGACAGAAAAGGATAAATGAAACAAACTTCAGTACTCGTCAATTAGCGTTTTTCATTGCCAGTGACTATACAACTTTCATACGCAGAGTTCACTGCAGACCTGATCCCACCAAAAACTACTGAGTGATTCCTTTGAGATTTATTAGTATTAACTATTAATTAATAATAATAATAATAATAATAATAATAATAATAATAATAATAATAATAATAATAATAATAATAATAACGGTTTATTGGTAACATTTCTACAGAGTAGCTCTACATTTACCAATTAACTTAACCCTAACCTAACAAATAAAATGATATTTACAATTAAAATTCTATAATTATCATTAAATTACTGTGTACTACTATGCTATATTATACTATATACATTTATGCGTTTAAAAAATTGCTATACTATATACATCTAAGAGAAAAATAAAAATAAAAAGCTACGGAAGATCAATCTGTTAATTTAGTTTTCTTCAAAAGGAAGCGCTTTGCTTCCCTGCAAAATGCATTATGGTCCACAGTGTTTTTAAGGTTCGTTGGGAGTTTGTTAAATAGGGTAGCGGCGTGATCTTGAAAGGTGTTAGATATTAGTGGGATTTCTAATTGAATACATCTGTTTGACCTTAAGATTCTGGACGGATTGTGAACAGTTAAACGTAAGTATTCCGGCCAAAAAGGATTATACAGAGCTTTGTGCACTAATTTAAGCAAATTCAGTTGTCTATGTTCTTGTATTGGCAACCAGTTGAGGGATAGGACATCGTCTAATAATCAATATTTAATGGGTTAAATTACTTTAAAATACCAGTCTGCATTCTACAAAAGCACCATCTCTCTCTTTCTTTTTGTTTTTATGGAAGTGTGTTCACAGAGATCTGGCCGCTAGAAATGTTCTGGTTGGCAAGGGACTGGTGGCCAAAGTGGCAGATTTTGGTTTGGCACGTGATGTTTCGAGAGATGGGGAGTATATAAAATGCACCGAGGTAATTAAAACAGGCATTTAAATATATAATTTTTGGAGTAAAGCTTGTTTTCTCAACCCGTGACACAGAAACTATTAATTAGTGGTTGATGGTGCCTTCTAATTAACAACTTGATAATGAGCGCGAGATTTTTATGAGGTAAGAGTTGATGGGGCCGAAGGCTGAATCAGCTTTCGCCTCAAATTGAGAGGAGTATAATCTATTGTTTTAGTAGAATTCTAACTAAATTTCCTTCAAATAACGGAATCCAAATATTTTTCTACATTTTTAGAAGGATAAAACTTCACGAGTGAGCAAAATCGCGAGCCGATTGAATTATCATTTGAAAGTGCATAATAAAGACTGACCTTCTTTCAGTCTTCCAAGTAATATTTCTATATCTTCCTTCGAGAAAAACAAGAAAACGTCCTCATGCAATTCAATTTGCATATGACCTCCAGGCGCTGCATACTAATGACTGATATATAGTATACGATAGTTCAGCCAGTTTGGAAATTTGATCACGTATGAAGACGGTTTCCTGCAACGAACTCTTTATTTTGGGGCATTCGCAACGTGACTGGCTCTCTTCGAGTGTTGAAGGTGCGAGTTTCGCTCGCCCAGCGGCGCACTTTTTTCGCCAAAACTCGCGCGGTCGGCGCTCAAGGAGAGATTTACGTTGCGCCCGAATAGACTTTATAGACATTAAAGTGCCTGCTTGCAGGCTAATTTTGCTTTTCTTGCATAACAAGGGGAAAGTGCCATGGCTGTGGATGTCAATTGAAAGTTTAAAAGGAATCTACACCACGATGTCGGATGTGTGAGTATACTTGAAACGTTCTTTGATTAATGAATGCCAGTTTCTATCTCGTGGGTTTCCATGAAAATTAATAAATTGCCGTAAGACATTCAACTCATCGTAACTCTGACCTTTATGAAGACAGATGTCTCTATTTGAAGCTTACCTGTAGTCGAAATGTGCATGTCGTTCAATGCTGTACAATTTGCAAGAAAAACTCGAGGTTTGCTTTCAATTACCAAATAACCGATTTCTGATGACGTGGTATCCTGTAAGGTAACTTATACTACTCATCATTTTCAGATGGTCGTTTGGTGTTGTCCTTTGGGAAATCGTCACTCTCGGTAAGTGCCTTAGTAATATTTGTAAAATATGACAACGTATCAAGAAATGGTCTGTTGTTGTGTTTCAACTTTTTGGATTAAGCACTAAACAATTTGTTCTTGGTTGCGCACTTGCGCTAAGGGACTCAGGTCGAAGCTAACCGGAAAAGCTCGTGACTTATCGGAAGATTGTCGGTATGACAATTTAACTACACTGGGGGAGTAGGTAGCGTCAAATGTGTACTCGTCAGGACAGGTTTCCGCGCCTGAAACTAACCAACGCTATGAACGTGAAATTAAACCACGCACAACTTATTATTCAAACTTATAAAGACGCGAACTAACGCTTCAAAATGAGACCTTATTAAGCCTTTTATTCATACTTATGAAGGTACGAACCGACGCTCTGAACATGAACTCTCGCTTTACTTTTTGTTTATACTTGTGAAGACGCTTTGAACTCAAACTCTTGTTAACATTTTATTCAGACTTGTGAAGAAAAAAACCGACGTTTAGAACTCGAAGCCCTGCTCGAATCGTTTAGTCATACTTGCAAAGACGCGAACTCGCGCTTTGAACTCGAACTCAACTCTTGTTAAGATTTTATTCACACTTATGAAGAGGCGAAACGCGTCTTGAACTCGAAAACTTTCTTAATTTTTATTTCCACTTGTTCACCTATTTGCACTGAACAAAACCTACCAGTATCACCCTCCCGGGGAGAATTTGTCCTTTCTTCAATCTTTCCGAGCGTTTAAATTTCCCGCTCGTATGCTAATCGGAAACTTCGTCAAATCCCTTGTGTGTTCTGAAGCTGTTGCGCCATTGTTCAAAAATGGCCAAATAGGGTCATTTTTCGCTATTGTTATCAAAGTTGAAACGACACAAACGAAAAGAAGTTCCTTACCCCTCTATTCTCCGCAGAAGCCTCTTTTTATTTCGTTCAGGCAGGGAAATGGGAAGAGGTGAATAGTAAGCGCGCGGAGCCTGGGGACAATAGCGACGAAAGCGCGCGTGGGACACGTCTCCCGCTCCCCCCCCCCCCCCCGCTATTTTTAATTTTCGTGTACTGATTTTCGCCTTCCCCCATCCACTGAAGGAGCCTCTGCGGAGGAGAGAGTCCTTACCCCTTTTCTTGCAGTCAATGTAGTTTCATTGTAGAATGATCGCGAGTCACGAAACCTGATTATATTATAGTCAGGTACCCAGGAGTCCAAAATGTGACACCCACGGGCATTTTTGTCTGATTTTTGGCAACATAGCTATTTTTACTAAATCGAGTACGCTGATTTCGAAAATCAATGTTGCCAAGCTTAATTCTCGCGTTAAGAGGATGTTTTGATGCATTTAATTATGACGTCATGGTCCAAATAAGGAATTTTCTTTCCTTTAGCTATTTTAAGCATAATACATCCAGAAATTCATTTAAAGCATTGTTAGTGTGCTGTAAAAATTATTTAAAGAATTTTCTGAGAGTTTTTACGCTGTTTCTGTGAAAATCAAGCCCTTCAGTGACAATTGACCACGCCCTCTTAAACAAAATTCACCCTATCGCGGGAACCTTATCACGGGTGTAGTTTTGTTATTTTGTCAAAGAACAAATGCGATTTTTGTATTAACAAATCGCTATAGTTGCAATAAGAAAGAAAAATATTGTCGTCGTGCCACGCTGAAGCTACGAGCTAGCGAGCATCAAGAATGACGCCATTATAATTTTCATATATCGAGTTTCCCTTGTTTCAGCATTTCGTTTAAGTTTTGTGGTAAAATAAATGGAAATAACATCATAGTTAATGTCGTATACTAATATATCATCGTTGTTATAGTTAGAGATAAAACTTTATTGATTGTCTTGTATATTGCTGAATCTAACTTATTTCACAATGCACTTTGTCTGTTATAGCCTCATGATAAAGACTTTGGTTGAACGCATGTAAAATTAACGAATTCAAAATGATCATAACATTGCTCCTTGCTTTCAGGTTTAAATCTGTCTATAATATTTTTAATCAATATCGGTAAATATTTTTAATATATTTTCTGAACTTTTTTAAAAACACTGAACTAATATTTTTCTTTAAACAAGTTTCTTTAAAGCGCTTTAGCGCAGGTTGATATAGCAATTAGCGCCGGTATTGGTGCATCCACAGAGCCCAGTGCACATGGCATGCGTTTTTCTAAATTCATAGCGAAGAGGCACATATTTAGCCAGTGGTCAGATCGGATTTCATACATTCAACAAACAAACGTTTTATGCGGAGGTAGTGGTGTCAGCCTCGAGGACATCTGTGTTCTGTGAGAACTCTCCACAGATGAAAGAGGTGCTGTTACAGCCGGTGATGGTGTGAGATGGTAACAATGAACTTGACGGGTTATTAGGAAGATTTGCTGAGACATCCTCTAAAGTTATTTACGTTGGATTCTCTGAAGTTCCTGCCCATATCCACATTGTTGATGAGAGCTTAGCGCGATCGATGTGCCAGGAGAAGTAACAGCAAGTCTGTGCCTCGAGTGGAAACTATTATGTTGTCGACATGCCCGCTATGACTGACTGCATAACGAACAAACTTCGTATCGGCTTCCGCTTGGTTGGATCTCAAAAAGGCTACATCTAGACCAGGATCTGAGCAGAATCCACTTCGTATGAAAAACCACCAGATATACTACGATTGCAGAGTCAGTGCCTGCGAGATAAGCTCATCTGAGAGAATCCGTGCAAAGTCCGCTTTGTTGTCTCCTAGTGCCAAAAATGCTCGCCACGTCATCGGCCGCAACTGAACCTCTCTAACGTACTTCAATGACTCTGCTCACAGGCCGCGCCGTGTTCTCGGAGCGTCGACTTCTTGTCGTTGCTTTTATGGAGTGCCTCCCATCGAGTAACACATCAATCCTCTGGTATCCAGGACCTTTCCGTAAAACAGTGTTCACGTAACATTCCGCAAACCCACCGAAAGCATTTGCATTTTTTGGTTTGCCAATAGCTGCCACCATAATTAGTATGCTGCCACCAGGGCGAAGCCATCGAAAAACAAACTGACTCTAGGCACTTGACCTTTTCTTCCGTAAAATTGACTTGTTTCACACTTGTGGGGCTCATTTCTGCGAGAAACAGTGGCACCGGCATTATACCTCAGATGCTACAATATGGCTTGCATGTTTATCTCGCGCCTGCCTTCATACACCGTCACTAGACAACATAGAATACTCTGTGGTTTCCATGCAAATTTAAGTCTTTCTCTTTTTGCGGCTAGTTGCAGCACTTTTAACTTCATAAAGGCTGGCAAATAGAGGTGGATTATTCTTGCGAACAGGGTCACGAAAGTTTTTCTTTCATCCCTTCTTCCCGTTCCCGTTCTTCCTCTCTGTCTGAAGATAGTAGCCTCCATTCCACGAATCGTTCAAGCTGAGTCTGTCCAATCGAAAGATCTTGTTTTATTTCTAGAGTCACGATATCTTTCTTGGCAATTTTTTGCAATGTCTCATTTGTCCGAGACAAGAACAACCCGGATGTTGTTGTGTGGAATGTAGAGAATTCTCAGCTTCATTATCTTGCTTCTGTCTCTCCTTGCCACTTTCTTTGTGGATAAAAGCAGTCGTTATGGTGTATGTCAAACATCGCTGATGTTTGTGGAGCAATTAAATTACAACTTTCTATTAATACAAGAACCACATTCATTTTTAAACAAAATGTTAACACTATACCCGTGATAAAGTGAATTTTTATGAGAGGGCGTGGTCAATTCTCACTGGACGGCTTGATATTCATAGAAACGGTATAAAAACTATCAGAAAATTCTTAAAATCATTATACAGTATACTAACGCTAAGCATTGCTTAAAATAGCTAAAGGAAAGAAAATTCCTTATTTGGACCATGACGTCATAATTAAATGCATCAAAACATCCTCTTAACGCGAGAATTAAGCTTGGCAACATTGATTTTCGAAATCAGCGTACTCGATTTAGTAAAAATAGCTATGTTGCCAAAAATCAGACAAAAATGCCCGTGGGTGTCACATTTTCGACTCCTGGGTACCTGACTATTACACCTCACATCCCGCACTTCTTTGTCAATTGTTTTGCAAATTAAAGATTCTTTCCCATTGTGGAGAGTGCGAGACCGAGTGGTCTCTCTCAGCTTGGGTTCCAGCACTACATTTAGTCGCAAACATGATTTGTTTTCGGCAGCCCAGGTCATTCTGCGGCCACGCTAATATTGGCCTCTCTCCTCTGCCCCTCCCCACCATCCCCCAAGGTAGGGTTCTTTGTAAATTTATGTTCAGTGTAAGATAAATACATACAGTATTGCAAAAGCATAAAACCTAACTAAAACAAGACTGATAATTGTCATAAAAAAGCAATTATGATACATTAGTTTGATTTGATAGAAGCCTTATTACGTAACGCTAAGCATTTCAAAATGAACTTCGTCAGTTGAATATTATGCTCATCAGTTTTGAGGGTTTCCATGCAATTAGCACACCAGTACCACATGTTTTTGGAGACTGAATAAATTTATTGCTTCCTTCACTATGATTTTCCTTACCATAGGTGAGCGACCGTACAGAGGAATAACGGGCGTTGTAGAACTTCACACCATGTTACAGGAAGGCGTTAGACTAGAGAAACCACCTCACTGCTCTAATGAGCTGTAAGTTAAACATTTTGATTCATAACATATAGTGGTATTAACGGTGTAATAAGTTAAGAGTACTAAAATAACTTCATTCAACGGAGACTTATCTGCTTGATAATCATGCATACTGCCCGATAACAGTCAATTGGCATTTAGAGAAACTAAGTTTTATGATAACTCGGATAGTTACCGGTATATACAGTTGGATAAGTGTGGCCAATTTGATCCGAATTCTTGTACATTATTAGACGAAAAGCAAAACAGACAAAATACAAGAAGAAATACAAAGCAGAACCTCCTTTAAAACTGAAAATTAAACTATCTTTGCTTCAATAATCTGTTTTGGTCTATTCTAGGTATGACATTATGTTGCAGTGCTGGCAGGAGTGTCCAGAGGATCGTCCAACGTTTAAAGATCTTCATTCAAAACTTCACATGATCTTGAATGAGAATACGGTATGAATAAACATAGACAAAATAATTGTCCCCGACATTTTTCAATTTGATCCTCAATTAGTTGTACCCGATTTTGAGTTAAAATGGTTAGCACCGAGAACAGAAGAACATTCAATCAAACCGACTTGAACCAGTACAAGTGGCAGCATGATTTAATTAGTTGGCAGTGTCAACACACTGCCTACAATGTGTGAGTGCTTCAGTACTTTATTAACTGACCAACCTTGCGCCATAAAATAATCAATGAAATAAAATCACCTGAGAATAAACAGAATATATCAGGAGTTGACTGTTGCTCATGTGTAGTCTCATCATCGAAGTGTTCTTGATGGACTTTTTTTTTTATTTCACAGATTACATATATCAATGTACAATACTTCAAAGAACACAACACTGGTACTGTTGAAGAGTCTGCATTGTAGGGCATTCACAGGAGTTAACAAAGGATCAGTATTTTCATCACCTAGTAGATGACTTAGATGTAATAATAGCGAAAGAAAAGAGAAACAATTGTACGCCAGATGCGAGCCGATTAATGACATTAATTGTTATCTGTAATTTGAAAATGCTTCAGTATTGCAGGATTGATCATTTGTATAATATTTCCTTTCCTGTCTTTTCCGGGATCAGGGTGGGATTGGTTTGAAACACTGAAATTGACTGATGCATAAAATGTTAGACCTTTTATCTATTCTATCACGCTTTGAGTTTCTGGAACTCGCTTAATCCTACGAAGTACGAAATCTGCAGTCAAGTATTTAGATAGATATAGTATAACAAAGTTATTGTATATTTGTTTAGAATTGACCAATAAATGTTCTGTATCATAAATGTATTTTAATCTCGTTTCTCGTGGCTCCCTCATGCGCATTTCAAACTCAACGACCATTTGTAGTTTGCTGTTTGTCATAGCACATCCCGGCTCCTGCGAATCACAAGGGATTGATTCTGGTCTTCAGGGTCTTAAGGACGATAGCAAGGGTTTGCTTCTGGGAAAATATCGTGTGTAATACAGATTGACCAGATTGGATCAGAGGGTTCACTGGTTTTCATCGTTTAATTTCCTTCTTTACTGTGTCTTCTCACTCGTATTTCATAGCCTTAAGCCTCTAAACCTATAAAGGCAGTGCTGAGTTTGCAGCTTTTTAGTCAAAATTGGTAGCAGCACCAAACAAATTGGCTGTCTTATCAAAGCTGAATTGAGGGGGGGGGGGGGGGGGGATGTTAAGGATGGCTTTAATTGACATTCGAGTTCACAGGTAGTCCAAGCTCGATGAGCGTCAGTACAATGTTACTCATCGAGTTACACAACAGTCGAAATAAAAGGATTTGTATGGGAACAAGACAAAAAGGCAATGACGATGTTTATGTAATGTGGGCATTACACTTTTAACAGTTCGGACGCCCATAGAGCTTGGGCTTCCTGTGGTAAATTTATTACTACAGTGACTATAACGACTTTTACTGTTGAAAAACTTAACTTTCTCAAGTTGTTCGCCTTTGTCGTGTTCCCAGGTGCTTTACGTTACACCCTGTTTAGGTGTAGGACACCTTGCATGGTAATCAACCTTGGCTGTTTTACGGTCATTGGATGATTTTATACAGGTTTGAAACATTCCATATTTATTGACATGAAAGGGAACACGGCAAAAGTGCCTCCCCACAAGTTGCTCAAAATTTCTCAAAAAAGTTTAACGTTGTTCCAAAAAAAAATCCAATACGTTGGTTTTTATTAGTCCAGTTCTATTAAGCAAATTTTCCAAATTTATGCTAATTTCGGGATCTAGATCTTCCTCGGAATCAATGGCAAACTTCGTTAATCTTCGGAAAAATTCGATTCGTATGGTCTCGAACAACACTCGGACAATCTTCGAAAATTTTCGGTCACGTTATTGCTCAGAATGCAAAAAGTTGCTCGAAATCTGAAAAGTTGCCCAAAATTTTAACGCCAGACTGGCGCGGCCGAGATTTAAAAAACCCCAAGCGTTCCATCGATTAAATCGGTAACTACCAAATAATCGGTATATTTACAAAGCTTAGAAATTTTGATCTAGGCTCCTGTTTAGACTCTAAAAATTTTAAAACGGCAGAAAAAGAGACACCACTTCCCTCCCTCCCCTCCCCTGCTCCTCTTCCTCACCTCGCAATGACTGCGTCCAGTCTGGTCAGCGGTTTCATCCGTGGCACGTGTTGCAACAAACAAGATGGCGTTCGAGGAAAGTGGTAGACATAAGTCGGGTCCTTTAAAACAGCAAAATAAGACACATAAACATGGAAGACACAGAAGTAAGAGCGAGATCGACAAGAATAACAAAGGTACTGCTACGCTGTTGTCTTCTGAGCTTTGTGTGAACTGTATTAAGACATTTGTGGCACTAAAAATTGTAAACATAAACACTTATTGGAGTAAAAAAAAATAATAATGGTAAACGTTTAGACATGTTTAGATGGTGCGAGAGCTTTTACTACAATTGAATATTTGACAAATTAATGAATACATGTACAGGCTTATTACACAAGACTTGATCGTCACATTAGTATCACCATGTCGCCGTTGGCATGATTCATATATATCCTCCATGCAGTGGATGTTACGTATAAACTAAGTTTAATTTATATAAGCTTTTAATAAGTTCTTGTGTGTGTTTTTTAATTTTTAGGTCGTGTTGGGGTGAAAATCGTTTCAAAGAAAATTCGCCAAGCTGTTGGCAAAGCCAACCGTAGACACCAGGTATTAATAAATGTAGAAAATCGAACACCAATTGTTCGATTGGGTTCGGTAATCGAACATAATCAAAGGCTGTTTTTATGCTAGAGACGATAATGTTGTCTAGACGTCTTTAACGTCTAAGATGTTAAAGGCGTCTGGTATAAAAACGGGAAGAAAATAAAAAAAGACTGGGTTTGACACTCGGAGAACACTGGACATGAAGACGTAAAGCCATCAGACGTTAAAGGCGTCTGTCTTATTTACTGTTTTTATACTAGTTAACAACGTCCCGTTTTTATACTAGACGTCTTTAACGTCTGAGACGTTAAAGCTGTCCGATAAGAGCGTCATTGAGACGCTCTTACAAGAAGACGTGAAAGCCATCAGACGTTAAAGGTGTCTGTCTTATTTACTGTTTTTATACTAGACGTTAATGTCCTCTTAAGACAGCTTTAACGTCTAAGACGGCTTTAACGTCTCTAGCATAAAAACGGCCAAACTCATAATAAAATTTGGTCTATCGAACAAAATCGAATGTTCAATTAGCGAACATTGGACAATCGTACTCAATCTAACATTTGATTACTGAACACCTGTTTGTCTATATTGTGGACATTTTGTATGGTGCACTGTGCTACTGATTAGTCCTGTGTGATTCACTTATCAAGAGACAGATTCCAAACAAAGTCCAATCGGATTGAGCTTGATTGTGTTTGATTGTGTTCAATTGGTTTGATTGGTTTGAAATCAAACTCACAGCAAAGTAGATGTTTGATTCTGTTTGATTTAATACCGAACCCACTCAAATGATTATATCAATTGTTGTTCGATTGGGCTCCATTGATGTTTGGTTTAATTTTGTTCGATTGGATAAACCAGGAAGATGTCGGAATACTTTGTTATTGGATGATAGGAGAAGATTCTCAAGACATCATTGTCTGTGATTAGTAATTTCAAACCGTTACTGTCTGTTTAGATTGTTTTTAACTTTATTACAGGCAAAACAAATAAGAGAGAAAAGAAGAGAAGAAGTACTAGAACAGAAAAGGAAAACAGGAAAACAAGGAAGCCCACCACATCTTATTGTAAGCATTTTATATCCAAATGAATGAACCTATTGTCTAAAAAAATAGGGGCACTTAATTGAGAAAAAATTACAATTTTTAAGAGCCATTTTTACAAAGTGATGATCAACTTTGTGTGCATGGAGTACAAAGTAATATATTGAAAATGGCTGCAGTACTGCAATGGAAAAGACGATCAAGATGAGAAAAGCTGGCACAAAATGCAAATTGTACAGTGTATCAGAACTACAGTATATAAAGAACACTGTAAACGTACACTCAGAGGTACCTGAATGTTGTTTACAACTTACTTATGGGAGGCACTAGCAGCTGGGGAGGGGGGGGGGGGCTGGAAGGGCTTTAGCCCCCCTGAATTTCCAAAAAAAAAAAGACTTACTAAGGGAAGACTTTTTTTTAAGCCTCCCCACTTCAAGTCACTGGTCAGCTCCCCTATTTGGAAAAATGTTCTGCCATCCCTGACAACGCTTATGATCATGGTGCAGTAGACTGGGTTAAATGATCCAGTTTCAAATGCTGGCTGAGGCATTGTGTTGGGTGTTTGTTTTTAACCATAGACTTTACTCTCAGCTCATTATACCTTTATCTACCAAAGGTAATCAATTGGTACAATTAGGCAGCCATATAAAATGCTGGGTGTGACTTGTGATGGACTACCATCCTAGAGGGAGTAAAAGTACTCTTTTACATAGTCGCTTCATAGAAGATATTTTATGGATAAGCTCCAGCATATTGGCACGTGTACAGACTTTTAATGACCTACACGTACAACATGGGACTACTCATTCAACTCGTAACTGATGGTCTGATTTCATCTTACCTGAAACAAGGCACATACCTTGCTTGCATCTTCATATATGTCATTAACGGAATATTTCAATAACTCCTAGGCAATAATTCCTTTGTCATCCAGCTGTGATGTTGGACAGGCTGTGCAGTTATTCAGTGAATGTGACAGTGATGGATCACTTTATCCTTCAAGAAACACAACTACGTTGGTGTAAGTGTCTCAAAGCTCCATGTCAAAATGAAGTAACTGTTATAAATGATATATGATATAAATTTGACAGTCATCATAAAGTGCATTTGATTAACCTGACGTCTGAAGATTCAAGGTACATGTAAAACATGAGTACTGAAAACTGAAATGTACTTGTAGCACTACTAGGACCCATGCCATGTAATGCTTCCCATTGGTTAGTTGTTAGGTTTGAACCTGGACCACTCCATTCAGAGTCCAGCATACTAATTGTATAACCAACTAACCTTCTATAATTTTGTAGTATTACAGTGTTTTTTAATTTATTGTTTTTGTCTCTTTTCAACAGTTCTGAGCAACTCAAGCAAAGGTTTTCTTTCCTTCAGTTGAAGTATGGGGACTTGTACTCTGTTCTTGATGCAGTGAAGGTTTGTTGGTAGATGGTTGTACACAAAAATTCTTACTTGAGTTGGAGAAATGTTTGTTGTCACTGTTTGTACAGTTGGTAATAAAGTGTAAAAACCTGTTTTCTAGGTTGCCGATTCTCTGCTGTTTCTTCTTTCTGCCACACATCCTGTCGATTCATTTGGTGAGAAGTGTCTGTCATGTATTTTTGCACAAGGTCTGCCAACAGCTTTTCATGGATTGCAGGTTTGTTTAATATTAGTTGTGAGCTTGTACAGAATGAAGAACTGATTTGCTCATCACTGACAAAATTGCATCACTGACAAGATTGTCTACAAATCTGAAAGGCTTAAATACTCAGATTTCATTATATTGCATACATTACAGGATTCTCTTAAAATATGTATTTTTTAGGGTTTGGATAAGATACCAGCAAAGAAGAAAAATGATGTTAGGAAACACATACAAAAGATAGTAGAAAAAAGGTACAGTCTGTACGGTATTAGAAAATACAATAACTATTAGTTCATATATATCTAAACTGAAAGTGTAAATATTAATAATAATAATAATAATAATAATAATAATAATATTAATGATGATGATAATAATAATAATAATAATAATAATAATAATAATAATAATAATAATATTAATGATGATGATAATAATAATAATAATAATAATAATAATAATAATAATAATAATAATAATAATGGTTTATTTGCATTCCAACAATATTGGTTGAGGTCACACTAGTGCTTTTTTTACTATAGTAAAGTCAAGTTTACTATAGTTAAGCCAATTTGTAGTGTGACCGGCTTTTTTCAGTTTACTATGGTAAATGTAATCGTAGTCTGTCGCGATAGCAACGGCGGCAGGATGAAAGCAAAGTTTACTATAGTAAAACGACCTGAAAAGGCATGGTTTATCGCGCGTTTATCTAAACTTTGTTTATTCAAGTAATGGATTGTCTAAGTTTTGACATGAAATGTCTTAAAGCTCCGGAACCGTGAAATGGTTGCGCCATTTTCATTTACGTGCTTTATTCTTGTGTTCGGATCAACACAGAAGCAACGCTAGACCTTTTATTTCAGTTGTCCTAGAAAATTCGCTGAAAATATGTCTGACAAATGTCCGCTCTTCTTCGCCGCGCAGAAGCTTGTCTTCTCAGCATTCGCCTTGCGAGGAGAGCAGTGGTAAGCAGTGGGTAAGTCGTGCCGTCGTCTGCTCAGAAGAAAATACATGTTCAGGACACTAAATCTGAATCTCTGAGCTTTCTGGATAGCAGCGTTTAATAGAAGAAGAGCAATAATCGTAAGGACCACGCGTTCTGAATCCATGGCTCACTGCAGGCGACATGCAAGCAAGTGAAAGTGGAATGTCTGAGCATATTTGTTTTAGTCATCAAATTGCAGTTTGATTGACAACATTTGGACAAGAAGCCATCTGGAAAATGTAAAAGTCAACAAGCACAGTTTACCATAGTTAACTTTTGTTTACTTTTTTTTTTACTATAGTAAAAGCCCTTAACCACAGGAAAAGTCTAAGTGTGACCTCAACCATTGGCTCCTCTATGTAAACTGAATTAAAAACTAAGATATAAGACTAAGATATAAATAAAACTATGATAAAAAGTTATGATATAATGTATAATAATTTACTAACTTAGTAGTAAAGAGTTTAATTAACTCTAGGTGTTTCAATAACTACTTGTTCGAAATAAATGTACATTACATTTATAGTTATCATATCATTCATTGCTTAATTTGTTCCTTAAATAAAAAGTGTAAAATTGGTTCAATTTAGAGGATAGTTATAAATACAATGTTTATTGTTTGTCACACTGACTTAAAAAATGCTTTTTCTTGTTTCAGATTTCCTAGAGATAAAATTCATGGTCTGGAAACCCCACAGGTGAAGAATTATTCTTTAATGGAAGTAAATATTTTTTACTCAAGATGTGCGATACTGAGATCAGCAGGATTTTACCCAAGCAAAAGTAAATTGAAGCCAAGTTTCACTGACAAAGGACCAAAGATAAATTTAAACCATAACGTAATTTATACATGTCTTACATTAGCCGTAAAAAGAAAAAACAATTTTACTTGGATAAAACATGGTTTAACAACCCTCCAAGTGTATTTTTTTTTCCTTACATTTGGCCACCGACTCCTCAAGTTTGGTCGCCAGTGAAAAATTTTGGCCGTCAAATTAAGCTAGCGCTTTTAATCCTTGTTCTCAATTTTAGTCGCCAGGCTGGCAACTTCGGTTAAAATTAAGTCGCCAGCTCCAAAATTTTAGTCGCCATGGCTACTAAAATGGTTTTAACTTGGAGGGTTGTTTAAAAGTGGATGTGATGGGAATAGTGAGTTCTGTGTAATACAAATCCTGGCTGGCCTCCAGTAGCTTTAGTGTTTTTATTCTTTAGGTATTACTTTTGTATTACTGGAAAGAGAGTAAGGCAGATTTAAAATGTTCTTTTGCAGGATGCACTCGTGGCACTGAGGTTAATATCCAATCAGCATCAAAGAGTGGTCCATTTCCGTGACATACATCCCCACATTTTAGCAGAAAGTACAACATTTGAACCAAATGATGAAGTGACAGATATCCCTAGGGGTACCCTGAAAGTGTGTGGTTTTGTCAGGGGGAAGAGCCTTTGTGTAAATAGGCTGGTTCATCTGCCGGGATATGGAGATTTCCAAATGTCACAGGTGAATATTGCTTTGTGTTCAGGAAATGTGCAATCGTGTGACAACTTGTTTCAGAGTCGCTTTACATACAATGCTTACAGCTTTTTGTGTATTTTATTATATTAGATTGATATGCCAGCAGACCCCTTTCCATGGCAGAAACAAAAAAGCTCCTCAAAAAACAAAGGAGATTCCATGGCTGTGGTAAGCAATGTCATTGGTTTAATAAATACTGTGGTTGACGTTCAATCTTAAGTTTGTGGCTGAAACCTTGGTGTGTTAGGTCATTCAAAGCCTTTAAGCAGTCCTGCCATGTGGCACTGTCTAATTATAGATTTTTTCATGATTGCCTTGTTACAGTTTGAAATTATTTCTATTTTGAACAAGGAAATGTTGTGAGTAAAAGAGAAGCAAAGTACATGTACGTGTAAACTTTCAATTACAGAACAGTAATTTATACAGTACTACAGAACTTTGTTTTTGTTACAAACACAGATAAAAAACACAGATTCTGAAGGCCTTTACAATTTTGAGCTTTTTTTCTAGGATAGTGAAGAAGGAGCATGTGCCATGGATGAAGATTTAAAGGTCTTGGCTCGAGCAGACCCAGCTTTTCAAGAGTCATTGCAGTCAGAGGTGGAACCTGACCCCATGGAAGGAGAACAAACATGGCCGACTGATGAGGAGCTTAGGCAAGCTGAAGGTGTGATATAATGCAATTACAATCCATTGCAAAAAATGATTCTTATCTTCCCTGACAAGGAGTCAAGCCTCTGTGTCTCACATAAAGGCAGATACACACTACTATATGCAATGTTCTACCAACTGAGTTCAATTTTGATTGAACAGTTAACCGTTTCAAATTTTCTGCAAAAACAGAGGCCCTTCAAGAAAAGAAAGTTCTCAGGAGGGTGCCAAAAGGTACGTCAGACTACCAGGCAGCTTGGATCACGAACAGCGATGATGAAGAAGAAACTGGTGACGATGAAAATGATGAGGATGATGAGTTTGAGGAAGAAATGGAAGGCAGTGATAGCGACCAATCCATGGTAAGCCTTTTTAAGCCCAAAGGGCTCACAATACACATAACTTTCGGTGGTTAGGGATAGGGCTAGCTCTGCAGAGATGCAGATTTGTGTTGTTGCTAGGTTTTGATTTGGTTTTGCTGTAGCTCAACTTAAAGCATTGTAACCTACTTGAATTTTATAAAGAAAGATACAGTAATTAATAATAGTAATTAATTTTTGTTTTAGTTCTTACCATTGTTTTTTCTCTCTTTATGTCAAAAGCATGATGATGATGAACAGTATGAAACAGTAAGTGTCGCTGCTACTGATACAGAGGACATCAAGTACGATGAGAATATTGACGCAGATGAAGAGAGAGAGCAGTAAGTGGTGACTAATTACATTCAACAGTCCAGTGGTGATCACAAAAGTTAAAAAAATCTTCCAGATCGAGGGAAATGTGGAAAAGTAAAAAGAAAAATAAACTAAAAGAAGTGTTAATAATAGACCAAAAAGGAGCGAGGAGGAGAGAAATTGAAAAGGAAATGATCATGAACGATAAACTCCGAGATGTTTTGCTTGTAAGGCTTTCCATGACGTAACGCTTTAAGGTGTAAATGTTATAAGCAAACAGACAGACTACCGCTGGGCCCTCAAAATGTGTTTTACAAGTGTTTAAGTCGAAGAGGTGCGGCTGTGATCAAACTTTGGTTAAGGTCTCGTCGAATTATACAAGCTCATAGGAAAAGCGTGCGGACGATAAATAACAGCAGCTAACATAATCAAACAATTCGCCAGCACCGCCAACATTCATACTCAACCATTCACTTTTGTTGAAAACAGAAGCACACATTTTGTTAAATTGTTCCAGATTGGAGAAACTCCGTGCAGAAAGAGAAAACGAAATGTTTCCGGATGAAATGGACACACCCATGGACCAAACTGCCCGAGTTCGATTCCAGAGGTGAGTTCCAAGCAAAGTTTATGAAATATTTCATCCACAGGCACTTACCGGCAAAGATCGTACTTTTAATAAAGAAGTCAACGAGAGCGTCAGAGACTAAGCACCGTGTTTTAATTCAAACGGCAAATGTCAGATTGTTGTCGCTACCGTGTACTTTTCCTATTATAAATAAATAAATCATTCAGGTGAATTTATAAATATTAATAGAGAGATTAAGCATGACGTTTATTTTTCCCGCGAACGGCAAAAATTCAACTTCTGCTGTCTTCCGTTTGGTGTTAGTACGCGGAAATGAGAAGTTTTGTGTTTGTCGTGAATGTGCGATTTTTTCACTAATTTTATGAGGGATTGATATTAGAATTCGATAAAAAGGTAAAAAAGTTAAAGACAAGCTCGCGTTTGCCGTTTGCCGCATAACGTCATGCTTAATGTTTCTATTCTCCGGAAAACAAACGTGAATAGTGTTTCGAATTCACAGATTACTAATTGAATTAAAATTAACAGCATTTTTTTATTCATTTTCTGTCTCTTTTCGTAGATACCGCGGCTTAAAGAGTTTTCGTACTTCGCCATGGGACCCAAAGGAAAACCTTCCATCAGATTATGCCAGGTACGGTGATCTTGGGAGAAACCAGAGCAGGACACTAAAAAACACACTGTGTTTGAATATGAACATGTATTTTTCTATTCTCCCAAGGACGAAAGTCTTTTCCGAATGCTTTACATTTGATCTGCAAATGACCTTCTTTCCATTTCTTTTGTTGTATGTTTGTAGAATTTTTCAGTTTGAGAACTTCAAAAGAACAAAGAAACGAGTCTTGGAAGAGGATGACGTCGATGGAGCGTTGGTAAGATTCAAATATCTATATAAAGGTGAAATTTTGTTTTGGAATGGCTACGAACGCATTTAAGAAGAAAGCAAAAACGTATATTTTATTGCCTTTATGAGTGTTAGCCGGCATTACTTCTTGGAAGCATTTAGTTACATCTGCACAAGGCTCTCGATGGTACAGCTTTCGATCTCACTCATTCATTGTTTTTTTTTTCTCTTAGCCTGGTTGGTACGTGTCCATTCACATTGCTAACGTGCCGCGCGCTTTTATGGGTAAGAATGAATTTGATAATTTGACACAGTTTTAAACATCGGTGTTTAATTTTTTTTTTCATCCGCAACGTCTGCTGTAGTTATAACACGAATGTGACTGACTTATAACCGAGTGACTGTTTTTATTCAACTGTTTTATTTCATTGCAGTCTAGCTTTCCTTTCTTTTTGCTGTGATATTGCAAAGTAAGGCTTTGTTTCTGGTCTCATGATTGGATCATAAGACTCGCGCGAAGTCTCTCTGTCCGTCAATCTCTGCAAACCAAACCAACAATAACCCGGTTTAGGGATGCATGTTCCGCCGTGGTTAGAAGTGTTTTCTCTTACATAACGTTGGTTCTTTACACTATTTGCGGCTCTTGTGGCTGCCACCTGTTATAAATGTAATTCATGTAACTACCTTATTACATGAAATTTTCGCGACACGTTAATTTCGCGATTTTGAGGTGCGCATATTTGGCGACACTTAAATTTCGCGATTTTGCTAAAATTTTGTATTTTGAATCACTTTAATTTCGCGTTTTTGAGTAAGACACTTTACATTTCCTTGGCAATGTTATTTTACATTCCATTTAATTAAATAAAACGACTTCATCAAAGGAAAAATAACGTCAAAATTAACAAAATCGCAAGGGCGGGACTAAATCTCGGCAATAGCAACAGCAGAGCAGTTCTCACAATGTCTACAAGTAGGTTATGCTTGTACGTGCATGAGTTGTTGTTCTTGAGTCAATTGACGACAACATCCATTAAGATTGATAATTCCTTCCTTCAGTGGTACTAAACTTATTCTATCTTGATTAGTGACATAATGTGAGTCACTTAATTTTCGCGTCATGCTATGTTCGCGACACTTATTGTTCGCTTCACTTTAATTTCGCGATTTTCTTGGAATCGCGAAATTCGCGAAATAAACGTGTCGCGAAAATTTCATGTAATAAGGTACAAAGATTGCGCAAGATAGCCGAGTTCGCGCCCTATAGACGCGTTAAATATGAAAACAGTCGTAGTTTTGTTAGTGATTTTGATGTGTTGTGTTTCTAGAATCACGCGAGTCCAGTTCTCCAGTGGTGATATTTGGACTTCTCCCTCACGAACAAAAGGTTAGAATCCTCTTCATGAGGACCAAGTGCGATAAATTTGACAAGAACACGTTGGAATGAATGTTGAAATTTACGCCGCCTTAGTTTAACTTTTCTTTCAATGCCCCTGCTTTTGATTTGTTTGTTTTTCAGATGTCAGTTGTTCATTTCGTACTAAAGAGACATCCGACATTCAAGGAACCCGTCAAATCGAAGGTGTGTCAAATCTGTTATACCTACATGGGTAAAATAACATAGTAAGGATCAGTATATCCTAAGAGGGTAACAAAGGGAGAACAACTCCACGAAGCAGCCACAAAATGCTTTTGGGGCCTGCTTTGAAGGAGTTAGAATAAAATGATAGGGTTATGGAGTCGGTCAACCTTGCAAGCTAGTAATATCAAGTAACGAACAGAAGATTTCCACGGTCGATGTTTGTAAAGCAATCCATTGTCAAAATAATTTTCTATCAATTCAGTTTTGAAATTGAAGTCTAAGAAAACAAAGTCATTAGTTAAGTGTTATTGTAAATCATCCTTTTAAGTGTGTCTGAATTGTTCAGCTAGCCTTGATTCAGTCTACAGACAAATGCATAAAAACTAAAGACTCGGCGAAATGTTATCAGTAAAATCCTTTTTCTTTAAAAACGAACGTCAATTTGTCCATAGTTGATTTTTGTAGCTTGTTAACCGTGTTAGACCTTTTTTTCGTAGGAAAGACTGATTTTCCATTGTGGCTACCGAAGGTTTTCAGCGTGCCCCGTATTTTCCCAGTATACATCGGGGGATAAACACAAGGTTAGAATATACAAGCTGCTGTTACTTCACACATCAGGTCACCGGTCGTTTAAAAGATGGATAACACTATTCACAGGATAAATCACTTTATATCATAGATACTGAGATTTTCTCACGAAAAAACGATTGCGTACAAATGATACGTAAAATGCATTAGCCAATAGGAAAGGCGAACGATAAAAACTCACTAGTGAAAAAACGTCGTTCGTCCAATCACAATCGCGAACGACGAAAAACAACTTGTGAACAACACCGTATCGCCATTTTGATTCTCGTCGTAAACACCGGCGACATGGCGGAGACACGTTCAAGGTTTGTTTGTGTCTTTAACGGCTTACTGAGTCGTTTATATTGCAGAACAGGAAAACCAAAACACTATAAAGAAAACGAAACAAGACGGCCTTGTTGTCACAACGTTTCTTCAAACAAAAAGAGAAACACGAAGCGAGATCACCGAAATTCCTCCTGCCGAGTTGAATAAACCTTTGAGTAAATTCGCACAAAGGAAGGACAAGAATACGGGCCGTCTTCACTCCGAGGGATTGTAGCGAGTTTTGATTCAGATGATGATTAAGACGCTGCAGGTTTGTCCTTGGTTTTGGCAGACTGTTTTCTTGATTTAATTTGGTAAAAGTTCACTTGAGTTCGCGTTGAGTTATTCAGCGTTTAGCGCTGTTTTGTTCTGTTAAAACATTGAACTGGAACTTGCAAGTTTTGTACAAGTCTCAGTCAAGTTTTCTATCAAAAGTTGTTTCTGTAAAAGTTGTGAGAGTATAAAACTGACGTCTCATTTCTTGTGCTACTTCATTAAAGATGTGATTTTGAAAGACAAACATGTTTTAGCTATTTTAGTTTATGGCAGATGAATGGGTTTCCTAAACACGCGCGTAACTGATAAAAAGTCGAGCGATTTAATTTGCTTTTCAAAAACCTCAGTATCTATAAAATAAACAAATTACACCATGGAAAATGCTTTGTACGATTTTTATTCACTCCTTGAGTTGTATCAGAAAACTCACTCGTTCGTTTTCTGATACTACTCAACTCGTTGATAAAAATCATACGCGCGCATTTTCCATGGAGTAATCTCTATATCCTGTGGATAGCGTTGTATGTTTTGTCAATACTTATCCACTGGATAGTGATTTATCCAGTGCATAGCGTTATCCACCCTCCGGCCCAGCTGAAGACACAATTGAGGATAATTTATCTAGGTTGCTGCATATACATAAAATATACCTTCTAGAATATGGAGAACTAGGATTATGGTGTATTTCTGGTGTGATGGAATTGTTTGTTCAGTAAAATATTAATGCTTAGTTTATGTAAGTTCGAAATTAAAGTTTTTCTGCCCGTCATTTCGGCCAATTCTTTAAGCCATGCAAGTCGGATAGTGACACAGTTGTACGACCGTTTGATCGTGCTTCTCATTTTTTTTTTTTTCAGCTTGAGCGTTTCATGCCACAAGAAGGAGCATTTGTGGCTACACTGTATGCACCCATCATGTTCCCACCCGCACCAGTGTTAGTATTTACACAAGATAAACACACGAGTAAGTTTTGATTCAGCTTCACAGCTATTAACCGTGGATGTTGTAACGCACGAAGTAAGACCAATGCTTGATTGAAATGGTTCTTTATTCCATCTGTTACTGACATAAACTCTCTTGCTTCAGTCGGTACTTGTTCAGCCATGCAGTGTTAGGTGGAGACTATTGCTACGTTAGATTTGATATTCACTGTGACATGAAACAGAAATGAAATATTCTGAAATAAGGAGAGAGCACATATTGTTATAGCACTCAGTGTCAGGTTAAACGAATTGCCAAATAACCTGAATCAAATCACAGATATTACTTGTCTGTTTTTCTTTAACCTTACTCCTGATTTTACAGTAATTTTTTTCTTTCCTCTAGGTTGTCACACCCTAGTTGCTACCGGGTCGCTATACAAAGTTGATCCAGGCAGAATTGTTGCTAAGAAGATTGTTCTAAGTGGTCATCCGTTTAAGATCAATAAACGATCAGTTGTGTTACGTTACATGTTCTTTAATCGAGGTTAGTACAACCGCGGCTGTTACTGCTTAGCTTCCTGGCAGTGATCATTAACAAATTTCTTATTACCATGTAAACACACTTTTGCAGAGAGGACAATAGCTAGGGGATGTCGTAACTCCAGATTCTCTTAACTAATTTTAAAAAATGCATCCCAATTTGTTAAATCGCAGCTATATTCTTTGCGAGATTAAGCAAACGACATTTGGATCTTTGCTCGTTTGTATCCTTGTTTTCTGTCCCAGGCGTCTTGTACAACCTGGCCAAAGTTCTGTTTGCAAATCTATGTGCGTGTTAATTGCGACGTTCGCGCTTAGAAATTCAAAGAAAAAGAAAACGTTAATTTTAAACGGGCTTTGTTTTCTTCTTGAAGCCTTTTCTGACCCAGTAAGTTGGAAGGGTCCTACGTAAAGTTCAGACTGACTTTGTTTGTATAAAAACATTTTTACCTATAGTTTTCAAACGAGGAATGACTTAAAGTTTTTATCGTATATTGCAGAGGATATTCTGTGGTTTAAGCCCGTAGAACTGTTTACCAAATATGGAAGAAGAGGCCACATCCGGGAACCTTTAGGTTTGTAACGATAATATTTTGTTGTTGTCAGAGGCTAGTTTTGTTGTTGTTGTTTTGTTGTTGTTAAGGTACACCCCCCCCCCCCCCGATATAACTAACTTGCCCGGTGCTTAAAGTAATGCTTGTTTATATTTCCGATGTTCCCCGAAGATGTAACAAACAACGAAACTAACAATGCTCAAATTGTTTTTTACAGGAACACACGGCCACATGAAGTGTGTGTTTGACGGTTCTATCAAAGCACAGGACACTGTCTGTATGAACCTGTACAAACGAGTATTCCCTAAATGGACATACGAGCCCGCGATACTACCACCTCCAGCGGAAGCAGCTCAGGACAATGAAGATACGATGGAAACATAAGTGACAAGAACAGTAACGGACAAATTTTGGAATGAGACAAAATCTGCAGACAAGTACATGTAAATTGGCATCAGCAGTTGATTTCAGGAAGAACTGGAACTTTCCGAGGCGAATAATTGCTGTCCGATCCCGCTAAACGCCTTATGCGCCTACTGGCGCGACGAGACATCATGATTCCGCTAAACGACCTACTTCCACTATATAGCACGGACAGTGTGCTTGTTCCTTCTTTTGTTGAAGGGCTACATCTTTGTCAATACTAGTCACCAATAGGCTACGTCACGATAGTAAACAGCCTCTCTTATGGCAATCACGTGCTCATAGGGTAAAGACACGCTGCAGACGGCTTTATTTGAAGCAATTTTTAATACTTCATTTTGAAATGTGGTGATATTTACGTTTTAAATAGGTCAACAAATAGTTTTTGTATGGTTTTTCAGGTACACAGCTGATGATTTTAAGTGTTAAGCGCAAAAGGTTTTTTTTCGTTCTTTTGACATTGTTGAGATACATCTGCAGAAAAGCAGTGATTCGTGCAATGAGCCGAAACAAATAAATGGGAAATAAAATATGACTCTTTGGAAAAAATGGTGGTATATGTTTAGCTTGGTTGAGAAATCAGTCAGTGAGACAAGCTACTTGTGGGAAAAAAACACGCCTAGCTTGTGTTAGTGACTGATTACAGGCTATATTAAATATCTCAATATAGGACGGCTCAACTGTGATTTTCAGTAGTTTTACCTTACCATGAGGCATTACTTGACTCTTAACCTTACAAAATGTTAAATTTCGGAATATCGTACTTTTAGTAAAAACTCAGTGGTGTTCTGTTGGAAATCCGCAAATCTGATTGGTTCTCCCGTTGTTTTTTATTTGTTTATTTACGAATGGCTCTGGATAGATTTCCAGTCCAAGATTCTGGGACTTCCGGGCTTCATGTATGCAGTCGTGAGGTATCTATATACTGTGTGTGATATACATGGAGCAGGAGGGATTTTGCGTCGAGTGTGCAACCGCTGAAAGACCGCGTGATGGGAAAAAAATGGCGGGAAGATTCAAATTTGTTTTTTGTACTTTTATCGTCACAAATATTAGGCTAATTTTGCTAAGAAAAATTTTGTTGGCGCCATTTTCAGCTTCGGGACGTTGTGAAATAATGGAAAAATATGGGACAGGTGGCCTCACGATAAAGGCCGTAAAAGAGGAAAACTTTTCCGTGTTGGAGTGTATTTTAGGATCAAAACTTCACCAATATTCAGGGTGCTGGTTGCCTAGGGACACTAGGGCAATTTCCATAGCAGCAACCGCGCCCGACAAGGCTTAGGAGGCCGGTTTTATTTACAGTAGTTTCTAAATATTAGCTTTTCTTTAAAGGAGAAAAGGAGAAAATAAAAAAAGAAACCATAACAATAGACTTAGTTGAAAAGTAATTTTGACCAGCTCACGTGCAATTCTCGTTAGGATAAACCAGCGAGAAGACGTTAAAGAAAGCTAAAAATTCCACAATGACCATTTTTTAACGCTACCTTCGCAGCAAGACGATATTTAATACTCAGGCTCCATATATCATCGGTAGACGCTGAGATCAAGGAATTTTGAGATTTTCAGTGAGAACGACTAATTTATTTTATAAAATCTGAACAAAATCATGACCACTCGCTCAAACCCGGGATATTGATTATAACATCGTATATTAAAATTGCTGTTTTATACTTTAGTACTAAGTAGCCGTAGCGCTTTGTCCGTTTAGATCTTCCGGCTATTAAAAACATGGGCAAGGTATTTAGGTTCTCGACATTCGGTCGCCATTTTGTCCACGTGCAATGTTTAATACACATAGCCAAAGTCGATCAGATAAACAGCACGCCGACACCAAACTTTGCTTGTTGTTGTCAGAAGATAAAGCAAGGACTCTTAGTATTGTATACAGCAAGTAAAACTTAAAACACGTTTCATTTTGAGCTAGAAATTAGGCCATAAATTGTGGAAAATATGTAAACAATCGATAGCAGAACTTCTCTGTCGTGCGCACTAGTCCATATCGACGCATGCGCACGCAAAATGCCCTCCTGCTTATACATGGCGTTTTTGACTTCCGTTCACGATTTCTTTCGTTTGAACAGCATTCGTGCCAAGGCCCCGCCAGCTGAGACTGGAAGGATAAGGGGAGCAGATAAGACGCCATTTTTCCAATCTTTGTTCCCAGGCCTTACGGACATAGAAAGCCATAGCGACTCCGCTTACGCCAAAACTCTGTGACGTTATGTGCGGAAACTAACGCTGGGGGCCAATGCTTAAATTTTCCTTTGAAGACAGTCTAAAAATAAGTGCTTGCTCATCGGGAAATGATTTTAATGTAAAACTAAAAGTTAATAGTGTGGCGGCGAAATCCTTGAGTATTGATGATGTGGTTTGTTTCAGTATTGGACGCAAGATTTCAAGTCGTCTGAATTCTTGCTTTCCTATACACATATATAAGTTAGGCTGTAGTTGTGGGGCACGTACAGGCTGAATTAATAGATAAACCAGTGTTTCCATGATTTTCGAATTTCGCGAATTTCAGACCGCGCTTAAGCTCGGCTTCCAAAACAAATCTTAAAAAGACGTTTGCGATTGCACGATGAGAGTTTTAGCCCGACCTGAATTTCAGCCCTGGCTAAAAATGAAATTTTCAGCCTGGTTTCACAAACCGGGCTGGAAATTTCAACCTTATGAAATCGCATACAAATTTCAGCCCGGGCTGAAAAGTGAGCTTGGGTATGCTCAGTGATGGTGTTTTCAACGAAACAAAATGGTGGCCACTAGAAGGTTTTCGTTTGAATCCGGGCAAAATTCTCTCTGCTTGCCCCCCCCCCCCCCCCCCCACCCGGGGGCCCGGCCGTTGGTTATACGTTGTTTAACATGACATCGTAAGTTGAATAATGCAAGACTGGGTCAGGTGTTTAACCGCTCTGGAACGTTCAAGAGAACGGAAAGGATACAAACATGGTGCTAAGAGACCACGTTTACTTGTTGTAAAGAGTTCTCTTGGACTGTTTATCTCTATCAAACACGAGCGCTGTTTACAGATTGAATGCACTGAGATTTTTTGTTAGAGTGCTGAACTTAAAGCAGTCAAAATGTGCTGAAACTGATTGTGAACTTACTAAGGCTCTGCTTGATTTCGTAAGAAGTTCCAAAGAGTGATCTTTGTCTAATTCTCCTTGAAATTTCGATTCCAGGTCACGCAGAGAGGTGATAAGAATTTTCTTGATGTATTAACAAATTCTAAGACACGACATTTAAGGAAATGTATGAAAATCAGTAAGGAAAAGTGATATTTTCAGTTTGGCTTGAACAGGTTTACGAATGCGTATTAAGATAGAGATAAGTTAGATATTATTTAAGGGAAAATAACTTTTAATTTTTTCTGTAGATGATTATGCAAAGAAGCTGTAAGTTGTTAAACTAATAAAATATTAATAGTTTAGTTTGGCGTGCAATGATTCTGTGTTCAACGGAGAGGGAAACACCTTCATATTATAAATTCATAATATATATTATATTTTTGCAAAACCATTTCCAGTGTTTTTCAAATTTATTCATATTATAAAGAATAGAGATTAGTGATATTGGACCACACATCTCAATTCCAAACATCGAGTACAGATTATTTTTTTTTAATAAAAAGAAATTACGTTCTTGACTCGAAAATTATAAAACACCCTGCATGGAATTGTCTGAACTTTGAGTATTATTTCCAATAGCTGAAGTTTTCTCTCGCGATTTAATGTGTCACTTCCGCTTGAATTAAGGTCCCAACTTTAAAGATTACTTCTTGTTTAAGATAAAGACGCTAATGCTTCTAATTGATACAACAATTCCTTTCGTATATTAAACACTTAAGTTATGTATGCGCAATGTCATTGAATATGTAAACGTTCCGGTTGAAGTCGGCCGATATAAGAACCTCCACAGGGGGTACTTCAGAGATATTTTAAGCAAAGCAGCCTGCTATAAAGAATTGTTATTCATCCAGAAAAATAATACTATAGAAAATACAGCGGCAGAGAAACATAACACACGGCAAGAAAATCAAAATGGCGCGCGGGTTGAAACCATGGTATCAGTCGAAAACTTTGACCATTTTGGTTGTTCTCTGGGCGCTGTTCACGGCTTGTTTGGGGATAATGATCGTGGTCATCTTTGTACAACCTCACTGGATCAGCGGAGAGAATCCAGCTACTAGAAGAAACGTGAATTTTGGCTTGTACCGAAACTGTTCTGACAACTTGAATGATTGCTCTGGGAGCCTAAACGAGTTCAACAACATATACTCGGCCGCTTGGAAAGCCTGTACAGTTTTCGTTGCCCTGGCGTTCACGTCAACGTTTGTCTCGGTAGCAATGATGTTGTTGTATTGGTTGTGTTGCTTCGAGTCTTCAGGAATTGGATTTCGAACAAGCAGTGGACTTCAGGCCTCTGCCGGTATGTCTTACTTATAATGATTATTTCTGGGGTCGTGGTTTTTGACGCTTAAGTCTTTTTTTGTGACATGTGAGGTTACGGTGGCATCAAATAGTCTTTTGTTTACTTGATGGCTTTGCCTCCAGGCTCAACAAAATTTCATGAAATAGTACTTCTTAACAAAACCTACTTTTAAGTAACAACTTATGTCGTATATGTAGACATGAACGAGGACAACGAATGAGTGCCTTTGCAGTTGCCACAGTGGTTTATGTACGAATGCTTTCGTTCTCACTTAGTTTTATTTTTACAAATTATTCCCGCTTTGTTACCCCTATTAGTGGCAAATTTATTTTCATTATAATTATGTTTATTTCTAAAAGGAGTCAAGAACTAAAATAAAATGTAGAACTTTCGAATTATGCCAGAACGTCAAATGAACTGGACACGTTACAAATCTCGTTCTTCGTCTAAAAATGTTTCGTTGCAGTGATATTGGAGGCATAAGTTTAGTTAGCATGGTATAAATCGAATAAATAGGTTACAAAAGACTTTAAGCAGAGTCTCTCATTTTGTCCACTTTTTTTTAATTAACTCAAAAACTTTCTCGATTTGCTTTTTGATTACACGTAAATGCTTTAAAGTTCTGTTGACTTTTGCCAAAAAATCGGGCGAAGATAAAGGATAAGTCAAAAAAGACATCAGAAAACAAGTATAGGGTTGGCTTCTCCTTTAAGTGTACGTTATATTTTCAGCTTCTCTACACAAAGACAAGTTTCTTCTCCGGCAGAGATAAAACCGTGATATCGGTCCTTTTCACCTTCATGAAATTATTCATCTTCAAGAGATTCTTTTGAATGCCAAAATTGCTTTATCAATGGCAATAGAATATCCATGCGAAACTTTCAATGATAAATTGACTATGTAACTGTTAAATGAGCTGCTTGATAAGTCAGACACTATATATTATTATTTTTTATTTATTTGCGGCTTAGATAAAATACGTGTGGAATCTTCTAAGGAAGTCTTTAAGGATGTCAGTATATTGGGAACGGACGGCCATTGAGACCTTAAAACGTTTCAAAAACAATTTAGCGATTAAGTGATAGTTATATTGCCCTACTTCTCACGAGTATTCTATGCTGGGATATTGGCCTCCGTAGAACAGTGTTCACGCATGGTTGTGTCTTTTCAAGAATTATTTTAGACATTTCAGTGCTACTAAATAGCAGTTCAAAGTTATCTAGGGTTCCTTGTTATCTCACCTGTTGTAATTTTGTTTCGTTTGGCAAGTTTACACGTAGTCGTTGTGACTTGATATTAGTTCAGCGCATGTAAGAATATCACCTGCGTTACACAACAGAACTTTAAACTGTCGACAATTGAATATTTTGGTAGGTGATCACGGCAAGCGTGGAAGCCGTGGGAATATTTTGGCTGTGGGTTATGGGTGAACGACTTCCTTTCAATGTTAATAATCTTTTAATTGCATCTTATTCATTTGTGTGCCAGAGAGACCACTAACACTCAGGGATTCGTATATTCCGGTAGCGCTATGAACGTCATCGAATCACGACTCTATGGCATAGAATGCGAAGCATCAATGAATCGTTTAGCCTTCATCAATAGCTTAGTAACACACATTGCCTTACAAAGCAAGTTTCAGAGTTGCTTAGGGCGTTCTTGGGCGCTTCCAAAATAAGACTCTTGTATCAGATATTGGATTGCTGATAGCCAACTAAAATCTTGTAGTTATATAGTTACTTAGGTAATATCTGTGGATAGCAACACCTCTAACCCGACAAAACATTTCTCTCGTCACTTGTTCGTTAAATCCCTCCTACTCTGTAAAATTCTTCTCTTTAACTATTCTTTCTATATTATTTTGTGTTATGAAAAAAAAAATTAAATAAACTCTTTCTGAAAGAGACATTCAATTTGAGAAATTACGTTCCATTCTAATGACGTAGCATACAGAGGTGTCTGTGATTGAGGATTTTCCGCGCGAAACAAAGTCCAAACAGAGACTGCAAATAGATCCATCTCCTTTTAAATACACTCTCACAAGAGATGAAAAAGAATATTGATGTTCTTTTAAATGATAAGTTGTACTTAGAGGAGAATGGATTTTTGCAAAAAAGATGTGGAAAAATTCCGTGTAATCCTTGTTTTTGTGCCTTTGTGTGTGTGTGTGTGTGTGTAACTGGGCACTTCGATACTTTTATATAGTATCTGCTAGACATTCGATTACTAATTAAGACAGAATAGTCCTCGTTTGTGACACTACTTGACATACTTAATTATAACATAGATTGATATAACGTAGAAAAAATAGTTTTTATTCATTCACTCGTTGATCTTTAGAACCACAATGATATCTAAACAATTTCTCTAAACCCGATATTATAAAAGCATACGGAAACCAGTAAGAAGCTAGAACTTTTAAGCTGATAATGGGGTTAAAGGGTTTCTAAAACGGATAGTCTCCATAACCTGTTTACATATTATTTACAGGTCTGTGTATGTTAATCACGTGTCTTATCCACCCTGTTGGATGGGACACCCCCGAAGTCCAGTCAATCTGTGGCCCAGAAGCTGGTATTTACAAAATAGGAGACTGCAAAGTAAACTGGGCTTACTGGATCGCTGTTATCTGCATGGCTGACGCGTTCGTGCTTAGTTACCTCTCCCTCATGTTCATCGAGCGAGAGATTGGGACCCCAAACGTGACCAGCAGGAAGCGATCAAGTGGAGCAAGTAACGAGGATGACTTCCGAGGCAGGAGAATGGCATCGACTGGTTACTATCAACAGGACACCACAACGCTGTAACAAGGCAAATACAGGACACCCAATACTACTAAAATAACAATGGCTGTCATGAATAAAGGCAATAAAAGTTGTATACAGTTTCTGCTTAATACTCAACTATTGTAATCAAGTCTGAAGTAGAGAATTCAACCGAATAGTGTTTTTCCAGCGATTTGGCCATGTTAAATCAGATTGAATTGCAAAGCTGACGTAAGTGTAAAAGCATTTACAATTTCTAATATTGTAAGGTACAATTGTTTTACTTGACATTTTATACTTGGATAGCAATTATAGCACTGCAATGTAACTGACTTTTCTTGATGTTTGCAATAGAGTTGGCTGTACGTGTGAGATAATAATTGTAAATAAGAGTGGCATGAATGTTATATTTGTAGTGGTTAAAATATAATAGTTTTCAACTGATAATTTTGGTTAGGTGGAATTTCCGAAATTCAAGTTTATCGATTTAATCAGTTTTTTTACATAGTTCTTAAAAATGCAATAAATGGAAGTGCATAACAATTAATATATATGCCGTATGGAATGATGTTAAGCTGAATTCTTTGCTATCGTTAATTATAAGCTGTTTAAACTTTTCTCAGGGTAATCAAGAGCTACCTCTTCATCAAAGGTGGAGATTTTTTTTGTTAAATTAAATGATAAAGAGAAGAAAAATTATAAAAATTTTTTTTTCTCTATCTTTAACTTTTAAGAGGGTAAAAAAAAATTAAATAAATATTTGATCTGTAGTCTTTTAAGAAAGATATCTTAAATTTAGTAGGTTTATTTATATAACAGTTTAGATCCGAAATTACAGGATAATTAAGGGAAAAAACGTGTTCTTTTTTTTACTCAACTTTCGGATAAGAATAGGAGGCTTAGCTGGTTGGCTCAGCTACTACGAAACTGGTGTAAAGCCAAGGCAAACGCCTTAGAAGCGTACGGCTTATTTGCTTATTTTGTAAATAAGTGGTTGTTCAAAATATCTTAAGTTTAGTTAGCCAGTAAGAGAGGACGAAAACATTGTTTACCGTTTTGTTGTAGGCCAATAATGTCCACGAAACCACGAAGATCCTTGTTGACATAACACCGGTTACATTTCTCGAAGATATTAGCTTTACAGCTACTCTGTAAATTTCGAGGATAAATAAAGTATATGTATTTAGAATGACTAAAATACTTCAAATTAAACTACACGTTTTGTACTTGAGCTGTTTTCAACATGTAGGAATTAAATATAACCAAACGAAGCCTCAACGAGAGTTTAAGAAAAGTGAATTTATTATTTGCAAGCTTTTAATTTAAAATTTTCTGAGTGATTCTGCTTGCTGTAAAACAAATGAAAAATAATGATGAAAAATAAAAACGTGCAAACATTGTTATTCGTTGTTATACTTACAGCATTTATTTTGCAAGGTATCCAGTTAGCACTGGTATGCTAAATGTCTTAACATGTAAATAAAATAATTTATTTTATTTTTGTTGGTTTAACTTTTGATATACAAAAAGCAAAAATTGGTGGCATAAAAATGTCACGAAAAGACACGTTGAAATTGAGCAGTGAATCGATGCTACACATTTCATCTCTCTTTTGAAAAACGTCTCTTTTATATCCCTTCAAAATGCTGGAATTCGAAGAGAAATCGAAAGGTTTCCTTGGAACTAAAAGAACTCAAACATCTCATTTTGAATTTAGATGGCGAGGTTTAAATCTCACCTGAATCGTTTATTAAAAACAAACACATGGCGACAGTCAATATGATTCAGTCGTTAATTCCGTAATCAGTTGCCCACAGTCTGTTTTGTGTGTTGCCTCCATCTTATTGGTAATGTGCCAATATGTTATACATTTCCTGAGTTTGTGGCTCCACGAAGCTAAAAAAAAATAAGAAGGACGAAAGATGGAATGAATGACCTCTGAGTTTTTTTTTTTCATTTTTTTTTCTGGGATTGTTCTCCCATTGATAATGTAGTCAGCCAGCCGGTACTGCTATCTTACAAGGAGTGCATATACGGCACGGCTGGCCTGTTTCTAAACACTTTTGATCTATTTGACTTTGAGACCATTTTGTCTTCTGTCTATCACAGTGCCCATTAAATCTCTTTCAACGAACCCTGTTTTTATCATTTACCGTTCCCAAATTCGCAAGTAGCCAATCAGAAGCGCGATCTACTGTCCTGATATCCTACGATATCAAGTCACTGACCTGATATGCCACCATATCACGGTCATTGAATTAAAGTAGTGTTACTGTACGATGAATTGAAAAGAAGTTTTACCAATAAAACAGAAACTAGTATTTTTAATTAGCTGGTGTTTACCGGTCATAAAATGAGATAAACTTTTCCGCCAAAACTAAACTTGAGCGCGCTCGCCAATTGCGCGATGTCTGCTGACGAGTACTGAAACATTCACACTGAAACAATAGAGTCGGAGTTTCCAAATTTTTCGCTAAATTTGATTTTGAAAATTTAGGGAATGAAACTCCAAACAAACGAGTAAAACTATGTGAGAAGACGACTTGATAAAAGTGTTGAAGACCAAAAAAGTATCAATACAAGCAGGTCAACACATTTTGCACTACGTGTCTGGCAAGCATGGCTTCGACTGAGCGAATAATATCACCGGAGTTTTGGCTGAATTTGGGTACGGTAAATCCTAATAGTACCTTTGGACGCGGCGGTATCAGGTCGTTTGGTCTCGCCATGGGTATTTTGGCTCGACTGCGTCTCGCCAAAATACGAACCATGGCTCGACCAAACTCGCCTGATATGCCGCCGAAGCGTACCAAAAAGGTACGATTAGGTATAAATATCTCATTATTCCACTGCCAATACACTGCAGTACATGAGTAGCAAATAAAGAAAAAATTGCAAGGCCGATTCAACGGTTTGGGACTGTATTGAAATTCCAATATTTCGGAAGGCACGCCCTTCCTTCTTCAGGGTCTTACAGAGAATGTCCTCTTACAGAGAATGTCTTCTTCAGGGTCTTAGAGAGTACATGAGTAGCTCTGTATTCCATTTTGTGACGTAGATTACACAACAGTGAGCAGTTCTGTGTATTCTAACTCCTCTTGTTCGTTTGTCGCAGGTTTCCTTGGAATGGTCTTACTGAATGAACGATTGCTCTTGAACTCAAACGCAACTCCCTCTTCTGAAAGGGAGCAATATCCTGAGGCCTCGGAATTTCTCAGAGGTGACAAATAAAAAGCACCTTCACCACCCTTATCTTGTTCTGTCCTTTTGCATTCGCTGCTCCAAAGATCCTCCTCAGGTATTCCGGGTCCCTCATTTGAAGGGTCTGTTTGCTCCGGTTCTGCATCCGTTGGAACAGGGAGTTCCTGGTATTGACGGACCTTCGGAGCCTCAGTGTCATGCCGTTTGAAGCGCTTCCGGCAAACTATGATAGCTGTTATGATTATAAGGAGTAAGCTGACGAGAACTCCGATAGCAATGTACCGCTTTGAAGTTGATCCTACGAGGGAAAATACTCATTGCTCAATCCTAAGACGCATAAGGGCAGTGACACAGACCTTTTACGCATGCAATTTACTGATATGTGAAATACGAAACTAGAGAAAAGTTTTCCTACCAAATAATGTCCATTGTTCACGGCCTTAAATAGAGTAAACAGTTTCGGGCAAAAAGACCCTTAGAAAGAGACTAAATCAACTACAACAATGTACTACAATATGTACTATTAATATGTAATATAATAGTCAACTGTCCTTAAGCTCAGCAAAGATTGCGGCTCTCTGAGATGCATTATTATCACTCGGCTACTCTCTGTATGTCGTATAAATGTTAATAATTCAAACCCCACAGAACTGACAGCAAATCAGCATTCTTCTTACCACTATCAGGGAGTACTTTGATAGTAAATCCTTTCTCTTCCCCCTTCTTGTCAGTCAGAAACCTCATCCACAGAACTGATCCACTGGAGCTGACAGTCGGAGGCTTACTCGAACCACAGCGTTTCCTTATTTCTTTGCCTTCCTTGAACTCTAACCCTCCGTCTCTGTAAAAAGGTAAGAAAAGGAAAGCTTTTTAAAAGCATCAAACGTTTAAACTTAGAATCACCCGCTCAGACTACCTCCTAATACCCTAATACCAATTTATGAACTGTCGCCTAAAGTGGAGGTCCAAATAAAACACTCTTTCCATTTTAGAATCGTTTAAGGACTTGTTAATTTAGCTGCTGAATTTCAATTCAGAGCTGTTTATAAACTTAAGTTATTAAGTTTATAACTAAGTCGATTTATTTCAAAACTGTAGATTACTGTTCAACTAATCTCTAAAATAAAGCTTAGCTGAGGGACTGCATGGGATTTTAACTGATAGCTGGGAATTGGTCAAAATTTTAACTGTTTACTGAGATATGACACCTGAAAAATTCCCTGATAGTGAGAAATGGGTAAATTTTATTGGAGAAATAACCTTTTTTAGGATAGCTGAGAAATGGGCTGAAATTTTAACTAATAGCTGAGAAATGAAGCGTTTTTAACTGTTAACTGAGATATGACACCTGAAAAAAATTTACTGATAGCTGAGAAATCGCCAAAAATTAAAATGATAACTGAGAATAAAGCACCCCCCATGCAGTCCCTCTTAGATCGCTGAGAGATTATGATCGCTTTTCTGGTGCATGGTTCTGCTTTTCCATTCAAGGTCATATACCTACCTTACACTAACGTAGTCATGGCAACCAGAGTCCAGGTAACTTTCTTCCAAGTCAAATTCCAGAAAAGAGAGTTTCACTTGGTAACCAGGCGGAGCGACTATTCTCCATGTACATTGTATGTTCTTGGGGTAGGGCTTGGGAAAGTTTGGACTACTAAGCGTTACACTAGTCCTTGCGTTCTTTATTGGCACTTCCCTGTAAACATCGTCTGTGTGATTACCGCGGGAAGTACATGCTACGAGAGGAAAATTAAAATTACAGTATTCAACTTCTTACCTTGAAGTAGATTTTGTTGCGGTCTCAGGAACAAAAGTTTAAGTCGTAAGCAACAAGATTCATTCATAGCCTAACCACTTAATTTTGTATTTTGGTTTAAAGGTGATCGTACGCATTATAAGGTAAAGCGTCACTTCAAGATGGTTTTAAGATGACACTGCGAGTAATCTGAGTCTTAATCGCTACCTTCCTATACCACCTCGTCTCTTGTCTCTTCGTCATCAACCCAAAAAATTGACCATGATTATCAGACATGGCGTAAAATACCTCTAAGAACACGAGTCACTTGAAATTAGTGCAGAGAACGTTTATTGTCCCTGTAATCGATATTTCATAATCGATAATTTCATAGCTCAAATAAGCGTAAAGTATTTGTCAGCTTTATGATGCTTGATCCTTCCTCTTCTCAAGAAGTTAAGAACTGGCACATGACGAATCCAGGCAATACGTGCAAAAAAAGACCTAAAATATTCTAAAATATAGAAAAATACAGTGAGTCCAAAAGCAACATGACCGTACCTGTAAACTGGGCTTGAATTATTGCTAGCTTCGCCAGACCTGTAAGCGGCATAAAAAGACATGTCAGCATTTACCATCTTTTCAACCCTTTGACGCAAGTAGTAAAAGCTACGTTTTGATAGTCTTAAGCAGTTAACATATTCTGGGAAATGCGAGCATATGGTGGCAATACATAATAGATATCGCTAAAAGTATTCCTTTGTCAATTTTTTTTTCCAAAATAGGGGTAAAGTGGTGCAGAAACATTGTAAGTTAATGCTATCCGAAATTATATTTATAGACATTAGACATCTTGGAAACAAGCACATGGTATACGCGACTGAAAAGTGTAAAGTGAATGTTAGAATGTGAATGTAAGATCTTTTTTAACAGGTTATAAAGAAATTTTGAAATAAATACTCTGGTTTAAATCCAAATAAAGGACTGGAGTTTGATTCTGTTTTGAAGTGTTTTGTATTGGCATTTTTGACCTTGATCTAATTTTCAGCAAAATGGTACAAATTTTAAAAGTTTGTTCATGCATGAAATCTGTAAGAAGATACATTGAATCGAGACTTATTAACAATAGTTTGACCAATGTAATCGATGTACAGTTTCCTTACAACAGTTTGTTCGCAATTTTTTATTGGCCAAATACTGCTAACATTTGGGGCAGAACGCTAAATAAATCGAACACATATGCAGAACGGCATTAAAATTCGAATGGTCAAAAAGAACTTTAAAATGTTATGAATTTTGCATACAAATCAGAACGCTTACGACACTGACACCTTAAAATTAACTTGGTACTTGATTTTACATTCAAATTTTATTGCTCCTTCAAAATATCCCGATGGAAATGCTTCAAGATTTAAATATATCGAAATGAACTAAAAAGTCAAAGCTTCAAATTAAATTGGAAATTATTCGCAGTTGGAATAATCGGAATCCGATTTAAGCTTGACTGAAAAATAGAAAAATTGAGTAAACTTTCGGCAAATAAATATCTACGTCTGATTTCTCGTTTTTTTCTTCACATATTAAAATTATAAAATCCTTTCAATTAATTCTTTCGCACTTACCGTAAGCTAGGAAAAACGAAACCGCAATTTTGAAATTAAATCGTCGAGATGGATTTGCCTGGCCCTCCATCGGTTGCTTGCCTGCCTCAGTGAACTTGTTAGATTAATTATCGCTGTATTTTAGTCAGACCGTGTTTCACACCTCTTACACAAGGTGATAATCAATATTTTCTTTCGTGAAGTTCCTTTAATTTACTGCAAGAATATCTTCATTTTCCCTCCTACCACGCAGCGGTAAACGTTAAAGCAATTACCGAACAAGATCAATAACCCTCTTTGGTTTATCTTAACAATCCCAAGCCTCGTTGGCGGCGGACAGTTGTTTTTCGCAGATTCACAACAAAGCCATCTGAAGTCTAACAAAAGAATAGATTGTTCGATAAGTGACGCACGTCAAGAAATTAAGCCAACCGGAGCAAATAAAGTATACTTGGCGTAATTTAATGGGTTCCCCTGAAATATTCATAGAATCTTCTTAAGAAGCTAACAGCGAAATTTCGAAGCCAGGCTGTTTAACACACAATATTTGTAGCTAATTTGCAAACGTTGTGATGAATTTTTAAATTCATTTATATTCATGCAATTTCTTCTTTTTCTTGTTTCCAGCTAAGATATGTTAAAACAAAGATGTCACGTTGCAATGTTTCCTGAATTGACTCTTTTGTCTTTTTCTTATTTCATTACCAATCTTTTTTATTGTAAAAATGAAACGAAATCAAATTAAAATTCACACTTTCTTATTGTAAGCGAGAGTCAAGGTGCTAAAAACAATTTGGACAGGAAAACAATACATCTGATTTTTGTGAAAAACATAAAATCTTGTTTCAATCGAGCTATAAACATTTACTTCAACGCAATAAAATATATGCATACTTGCCGAAAAATATTTTTTGCGGATAATTAAAGATATTGTAACTACATGTTTGATATCGAGCTTTGTTTCCGTTTAACACCTCTGTGTCATCTGTTTATTATGCAAAAACGATATTTTATGACACTGATTTTATTAAAATTCTGCTTCACGTTATGCGAGGCTTTACCAGCGCTTTTCGATACTTCAAGTGTAACTACAACCTCCTTAATTTCGCTTGTTTAATTCTGCCATGTGTTACCTGAACATTCGGTCCCTGTAATTTGTTTTATTTTTTATCTTTTTTAGAATAGATGGAGAGTTGCTAAAATGAAATATTGATCTGTAACTCCAGCCAGCTGTTTACGACTAGAAATTCACTGTTTGCAAACCTTGGCGCCAATGATTAATTCACGTCGCTCAATATTGTCTGATTCGCGGCAGTTTAAGCAGTTTTTCTTTGGTTTGCATGTAGTTGTCTTCAAGTACATGTACATTTCAAAATTGCACTGATCACATTAACGTCAACGAATCGAACTCATCCATAGGCAGATAAGACGGGGTTTACGTTTCCTTTAAAGAAGAATGATGACAATAAAATCATTGATATCCAAAGTTGGATAGTAGAACAGAGGTCATTGTGCTGCCTGTAACAAAATACAAAAACAACAACAACAAAACAAAAAATAAGCTACATATACCCGATATGTTGGATTGAGTAATTCCAGTGCACCTGTCTCGGTACCAGTTCTCTCGCAGAACGTTTGCATAAAGTAAGAGACGGGTCTCGGGTCAATAACCCGATAGAGACGGCTACCTGACCCGACAAATGAAATGGAAAAATAATATTTTACTTAGAAGTAACAATAAAAAGCAAGGAAGCACTTTTCCAAAGACAAAGATAAGAAATCTAAGAAATAGAGGACGATATCACATGCCCGTCTGCAAAACGAACAGGATGAAAAACATTTTTTTTTAATAGTAATTGTAAATAGTCGATTTTCCCCCTTTTTGTTTTTGCTTGTATTTTTAACTTAATTAATTCAACTTTTCTAAATTATTTTTATGAAAATAGATCACCTTCTAGATGTTTTCTTAGAGATTAACATCTGTATACCTGTAAAGTCTTATCTAATTCAGCCCTTAAGCTGTAATTGTAAAACTTCAATAAAACATCTATCTTTAAAGATATTGGAAGAAAATCAAATTCAGGGAAAGAAAGAAATCACGAAAGTTCATACGCCATAGTTCTGAAAGCAACTTTACTTAGATATTGGAAGAAAATCAAATTCAGGGAAAGAAAGAAATCACAAAAGTTCATACGCCATAGTTCTGAAAGCAACTTTACTTGTTCATGGCTGTATTCTGTTACATTTCGTTTTCATCTACTTTCGAGCGACAAGAAAAGCAATAGTTTTACCAAAACGCCCGGCCGGGTAACCTCCTTTTTCAGCTTCAACTTCGGTCTGAAAACAGACACACAATAAATTTCTTTTCTTTCCTCGCTATCTTTTGCAGCTTTGCATTTCACAAGGCAAAATTGTTCGAAATAGAATGTTTAAATCCATTTGTGAAGTCACAACATTCTCTAGTTTTCAATTGTGTCTTGCACGGTCTCCTGCACGTACGAAAAAACTTGTGCCTGCATTACAAAAGACAGCAGTTTCCTTTTACACTTCGTACAGTGTCAACGAAAAGTCTTCTCAGTTCTTGTGCCTTATGTATTATACACGAAAAGTCTCTAATAAAAGAAGATTGCCAAGCAAATTCTTATAAAGATAGAGGGAAAAACGACATCGGTTTTCTATTTATAAAGACCAATTTTAATTTTGAAATTTGTGGAATTCAATTTTGTCATTCTATGTGGACTATTGACTAAGACCAAGTACATGTACTAACTACAACCTATTTTTGAGATTCAAAACAGGGTCATATGTACCCATTATTGAGAAAACCTGTCGATAAAGATGCTTCAATTTTTTGAAAATTGACTGGGAGAGCATACCCCCAGACCTCCTTAAGAAAGACGCAGTGAGTTGTTTAACATACTATCTCTTTGTGGAAACATATGTATGAGCTTCAAGAGAGCTCTCTGATGGGTAAACTATGTTATAATTTAAGTTGTTAATTTTAAAAAATCAGTTAGCTTTATTTTCCTTTTTTAGCCCAAATGCTACCAGATGGCACCCTAAAGCATAACACTTTTAAAATTTTTCTCGTGAAGTGCTCGCATACCCCTCCCTACAAAAGGGAAACTTTTTACCCGACTCTTTTCCCTAACAAGGCCCTACATACACCGAGTTGGTTGACCCGTCTGATAAATTTTGTGACCCCTTGCTTCAATAACTTAACTGGAACACTGGAAGGAAGGAAACGTTTCTGCCAGATTTTCACTCACGATGTCGTGTTTTCAAGGAAAAGGTTCACTGCCGCTTCTGTTAACCGCAAGTTTGGTAATTAAACTTCGTCTTGATTCGGAAAAACTGGAATTTTACTACTTTTTGTAGAGTCTCTAGATTTTTTTCATGGGTCTTCAGATTTTTCTATATCAGCGGTTAGCAGGTTTGACAATAACTGTAGATCTAACCTGACTGTACATCCTCACGACTGCACATGTACATGTACAGGCATGAACATGTCTGTACAAACAAAATCGCGGCATTTTGGCGAAGTTTTCACTATCGCACATTTAAATTTTTCCCAACCGCAGCAATAGCAGCACTTTAATAGGGGATGGCTATGAGAAGCAGCATGCCGAGTTTCATCACTTTATCTTGTCGCAAAGGACGTCAAATCCGACCAGAAGTACGACGTCGTAGTCACACCTAGTCAAAAAACATCGCGGCATTTTGGCGGGGTTTTCACTGGCCTTATCACGGTTTTCAACGCCATCTTGACGAGTAGGCAAAGCGGGTAGAAATTACAGTGTTCGTATGGGAATACGACGGCAAATATCTTTTACAAAAAATGAATTCTTGATAACTTATGAATTGTTAAGTTACTAGGCAAAAGTTTTATTCGCCGAGTTTGAAGGATGTAGCTGGGCTAGAAAGCGTTCAGTTACGATTTTAGTTTCCCATACATTTATCTGTATTTTCTATGAAGATTTACGTCCCGGTTCGGTGAGTTAACGCGGTTCGCGGGAAAAATTATAGACAAATGTATGGAAAGTTAAAAACGTAACTGAATGCTTTCTAACTTCGCCACATCCTTCAAGCTTGGTGAATAAAAACTTTTGCCTAGTATCTTAACAATACAATTCATAAGTTGTCCAGAATTCAATTTTTGTAAAAGATATTTGCCGTCGGATTCCCATACAAACACTGTAATTTCTACCCGCTTTGCCTACTCGTCAAGAAGGCGGAATGTACGAATAAAGACCAAGTATTACCAGGTTGCAGCATTCCCTTGCCCTGTTTCTGTCACCCGCTGTGAGCTCGTACAAGTCTCTCTGCTTCCCACAGGCAGCAACTATTTCTTCCCTGAAAGACAAGATGTTGGACATTAGGATCACTGAAAACCGATGCGTGATCATGGAAATTATAATCCACGGGAAACATATTCCATTTTCCCTGACCAATAAAAGTTGCCCATAAATCTTGTCGGGGACAACACTGATCGCTGCATAAGACTGCTGTTACCGATAAGAGATAAGAGAAGAGAAAGCATTCTCTCTGCCCAAGACTTTCATGAACCAACTGTTTCGCTATCGATGTGACGTAAATTTTTGATACTGCACGATAGTGATTATTAATAATGATCAGTAAAAACATTAATGCAGGGTAGCTACTTCCGTTTCACAACTGCTATCAGTGTGGGCCCTGTTTAAGTACCAAACAAAATTTAAATACAATGAAGTTCAAAGATAAGGAGTGAAAACATCAAAAATAGAGAACTGGCATAGCATGTCCCTGCGTGCAGTGTTAAAATAGCTGTTTGGTGAGTCCCTTGAACCCATTCATCGTCTAACAATATTATTAAGAATTAATTAGTACCATTCCAGCCAACGACCGAGCGCTTTCAACTGTTCCCTCCTTTTAGGCCTAAGCAGATCACCTTCTTTCTGGTATAGCTTCTGTTGTGCTCTGAGCTGTTTGATTACCCTGATAGTCTGGTGCGTGTTCACGATGTAACAACTTGGCGGGGTACAAGAGACTGGCGCAGTGATTGCCGATCGTGGCAGGGTTGCACCCTCTTTCTTCCTGTTGACGGCCTTTGCTTGGAGATGGAGAGATGAAACTTTGCATGCGGCTTCTCATATCCATTGCCTTAGTTCTGAAAGTATAGTTTTGCCTTGATTTTTCTCTGGGGTTCTTCAAAAATTCAAAATGTCTCACATCGAAAACTGCGTAAAACGAACCCGATTTTGTTTGAGGAGGTGTAAGTAGCTAGCCGTACTTCTGGTCGGGTTTGACGGTCTTTGCTTGGAGATAAAGAGATGAAACTTTGCATGCGGCTTCTCATATCCATTGCCTTAGTTCTGATAGTGTAGGTTAGCCTTGCTTTTTCTCTGGGGTTCTTCAAAAATTCAAAATGTCACAAATCGAAAACTGCGTAAAACGAACCCGATTTTGTTTGACAAGGTGTGACTAGCTAGCCGTACTTCTGGTCGGGTTTGACGGCCTTTGCTTGGAGATAGAGAAATGAAACTTTGCATGCGGTTTCTCATATCCATTGCCTTAGTTGTGAAAGTATAGTTGTGCCTTTATTTATCTCTGGGGTTCTTCAAACATTCAAAATGTCCCACATCGAAAACTCCGTAAAACGAACCCGATTTTGTTTAAGAAGGTGTGAGAAGCTAGCCGTACGTACTTCTGGTCGGTTTTGACGGCCTTTGCTTGGAGATAGAGAGATGAAATTTTGCATGCGGCTTCTCATATCCATTGCCTTAGTTCTGAAAGTATAGTTTTGCCTTTATTTATCTCTGGGGTTCTTAAAAAATTCAAAATGTCTCACATCGAAAACTGCGTAAAACGAACCCGATTTTGTTTGACAAGGTGTGACTAGCTAGCCGTACTTCTGGTCGGGTTTGACGGCCTTTGCTTGGAGATAGAGAGATGAAACTTTGCATGCGGTTTCTCATATCCATTGCCTTAGTTGTGAAAGTATAGTTGTGCCTTGATTTATCTCTGGGGTTCTTCAAACATTCAAAATGTCCCACATCGAAAACTGCGTAAAACGAACCCGATTTTGATTGAAAAGGTGTGAGTAGCTAGCCGTACTTCTGGTCGGGTTTGACGGCTTTTGCTTGGAGATAGAGAGATGAAACTTTGCATGCGGCTGCTCATATCCATTGCCTTAGTTCTAAAAGTATAGTTTTGCCTTGATTTTTCTCTGGCGTTCTTCAAAAATTCAAAATGTCCCAAATCGAAAACTGCGTAAAACGAACCCGACTTTTTTGGTTTGAGTAGGTGTGAGTAGGTAGTTGTACTTCTGGTCGGGTTTGGCGGCCTTTACTGGAGATAAAGTCATGAAATATTGCATGCGGCTTCTTATATCCATTATCTAAGTTCTGAGAGTATAGTTTTGTGTCCATCTTGTCGTGGGGTTATTCAAAATTGACATGTTCCTCATCGAAAACTGCGTAAAACGAACCCGATGTTTTTTGTTTGAGTTGGTGTGAGTAGCTAGTCGTACTTCTGGTCGGGTTTGACGGCCTTTACCTGGAGATAAAGTCATGACATTTTGCATGCGGCTTCTCATTTCCATTCACTAAGTTTTGAAACTTTAGTTTTGTGTCCATCTTGCCGTGTGGTTCTTCAAAATTGACATGTACCTCATCGCAAACTCGTAAAACGAACCCGATTTTCTTTGTTTGAGTAGGTGTGAGTAGCTAGTCGTACTTCTGGTCGGGTTTGACGGCCTTTATCTAGAGATAAAGTCATGACATTTGACGTGCGTCTTCTCATATCCATTGTTAAGTTCGGAAAGTATAGTTTTGTGTTCATCTTGCCGTGGGGTTCTTCGAATTTGACATGTCCCTCATTGAAAACTGCGTAAAACGAACCCGATTTTTTTGTTTAAGTAGGTGTGAGTAGCAAGTCGTACTCCTGGTGGGGTTTGATGGCCTCTACCTAGAGATAAAGTCATGAAATTTGGCATGCGGCTTCTCAAATCCATTCTCTAAGTTCTGAAAATATAGTGTTGTGTCCGTCTTGCCGTGGGGTTCTCCAAAATTGACATGTCCCTCATCGAAAACTGCGTAAAACGAACCCGATTTTGTTTGAGAAGGTGTGAGAAGCTAGCCGTACTTCTAGTCGGGTTTGACGGCCTTTGCTTGGAGATAGAGAGATGAAACTCTGCATGCGGTTTCTCATATCCATTGCCTTAGTTGTGAAAGTATAGTTTTGCCTTGATTTTTCTTTCAGGTTTCTTCAAAAATGTAAAATGTCCCACATCGAAAACTGCGTAAAACGAACCCGATTTTGTTTGACAAGGTGTGACTACCTAGCCGTACTTCTGGTCGGGTTTGACGGCGTTTGCTTGGAGATAGAGAGATGAAACATTACATGCGGCTTCTCATATCCACTGCCTTAGTTCTGAAATTATAGTTTTGCCTTGATTTTCCTCTGGGGTTCTTAAAAAATTGAAAATGTCCCACATCGAAAACTTCGTAAAACGAACCCGATTTTTTTGTTTAAGTAGGTGTGAGTAGCTAGTCGTACTTCTGGTGGAGTTTGAGAGCCTTTACCTAGAGATAAAGTCATGAAATTTGGCATGCGGCTTCTTAAATCCATTTCTAAGTTCTGAAAATATAGTGTTGTGTCCGTCTTGCCGTGGGGTTCTCCAAAATTGACATGTCCCTCATCGAAAAATGCGTAAAACGAACACGATTTTGTTTGAGAAGGTGTGAGAAGCTAGCCGTACTTCTAGTTGGGTTTGACGGCCTTTGCTTGGAGATAGAGAGATGAAACATTACATGCGGCTTCTCATATCCACTGCCTTAGTTCTGAAAGTATAGTTTTGCCTTGATTTTTCTCTGGGGTTCTTCAAAAATTGAAAATGTCCCACATCGAAAACTTCGTAAAACGAACCCGATATTTTTGTTTGAGTAGGTGTGAGTAGCTAGTCGTACTTCTGGTCGGGTTTGACGGCCTTTACCTGGAGATAGAGAGATGAAAATTTGGCATGCGGCTTCTCATATCCACTCTCTAAGTTCTGAAAGTAAAGTTCATCTTGCCGTGGGCTTTTTCAAAATTGACATGCCGAAAACTGTGTAAAACGAACCCGATTTTTTTTGTTTTAGTAGGTGTGAGTAGATAGTTGTACTTCTGGTCGGGTTAAACGGCCTTTACCTGGAGATAAAGTCTTGAAATTTGGCATGCTGCTTCTCATATCCATTCTTGAAGGTCTAAAAGTATAGTTTTGTTTCCATCTTGCCGTGGGGTTCTTCACAATTGACATGTCCCTCATCGAAAACTGCGTAAAACGAACCCTATTTTTTTTTTGTTTGAGTAGGTGTGAGTAGCTAGTCGTACTTCTGGTCGGGTTGGACGGCTTTTACCTGGAGATAAAGTCATGAAATTTGGCATGCTGCTTCTTATATCCATTCTCTAAGTTTTGAAGGTATAGTTGTGTGTCCATCATGCCGTTTGGGTTCTCCAAACTTGACATGTCCCTCATCGAAAACTGCGAAAAAGGAACCCGATTTTTTTTGTTCGAGTAGGTGTGAGGAACCAGTCGTACTTCTAATCACATTTGACGACATTTACCTGAGATAAAGTCATGAAGTTTGGCATGCGGCTTCTTATATCCATTGTCTAAGTTCTACTAAGTATAGTTTTGTGTCCATTTTGCCCTGGGCTTCTTCAAAATTGACATGTCCCTCATGAAAAACTGCGATAAACGAACCCGATTTCTTTTTTTGTTTGAGTAGGTGTGAGTAGCCAGTCGTACTTCTGGTCGGGTTTGACGGCTTTTACCTGGAGAGAAAGTCATGAAATTTGGCATGCGGCTCCTCTTATCCATTCTCTAAGATCTGAAAGTATAGTTTTGTGTCGATCTTGCCGTGGGGTTCTCCAAACTTGACTTGTCCCTCATCGAAAATTGCGTAAAACGAACCCGATATTTTTGGTTTGAGTAGGTGTGAGTAGGTAGTCGTACTTCTGGTCGGGTTTTGACGGCTTTTACCTGAAAATAAAGTCATGAAATTTGGCATACGGCTTCTCATATATATTGCCTAAGTTCTGAAAGTATAGTTTTGTGTCCATCTTGCCGTGTGGTTCTCGAAAATTGACATGTCCCTAATCGAAAACTGCGATAAACGAACCCGATTTTTTTTGTTTGAGTAGGTGTGACTAGCTAGTCGTACTTCTGGTCGGGTTGACGGCCTTTACCTAGAGATAAAGTCATGCAATTTGGCATACGGCTTTTCATATCCATTTTCTAAGTTCTAAAAGTATATTTTTGTGTCCATCCTGCCGTGGGGTTCTTTAAAATTGACATGTCCCTCATCGAAAACTGCGATAAACGAACCCGATTTCTTTTTTGTTTGAGTAGGTGTGAGTAGCTAGTCGTACTTCTGGTCGGGTTTGATGGCCTTTACCTAGAGACAAAGTCATGAACTTTGGCATGCGGCTTCTTATATCCATTGTCTAAGTTCTGAAAGTATAGTTTTGTGTCCATTTTTCCATGGGGTTCTTCAAAATTGACATGTCTCTCATCGAAAACTGCGTAACACGAACCCGATTTTGTTTGTTTGAGTAGGTGTGAGTAGCTAGTCGTACTTCCGGTCGGTTTTGATGGCCTTTATCTAGAGACAAAGTCATGAAATTTGGCATGCAGCTTCTTATATCCCTTCTCTAAGTTCTGAAAGTATAGTTTTGTGTCCATCTTGCCATGGGATTCTTCAAAATTGACATGTTCCTCATGGAAAACTGCGTAAAACGAACCCGATTTTTAAGTTTAAGTAGGTGTGAGTAGCTAGTCGTACTTCTGGTCGGGTTTGACGGACGTTACCTTGAGATAAAGTCATGAAATTTGGCATGCGGCTTCTCATATCCATTCTCTAAGTTTTGAAAGTATAGTTTTGTGTCCATCTTGCCGTGGGGTTCTTCAAAATTGACATGTCCCTTATCGAAAACTGCGATAAACGAACCCGATTTCTTTTTTGTTTGAGTAGGTGTGAGTAGCTAGTCGTACTTCTGGTCGGGTTTGACGACCTTGACTTAGAGATAGAGTCATGAAATTTTGTTTGCGCCTTTCTCATATCCATGGTCTAAGTTCTAAAATATAGTTTTGTGTCCATCTTGCCGTGGTGTTCTTAGAAATTGACATGTCACTTATCGAAAACTGCGATAAACGAACCGGATTTCTTTTTTGTTTGAGTAGGTGTGAGTAGCTAGTCGTACTTCTGGTCGGGTTTGATGGCCTTTACCTAGAGACAAAGTCATGAACTTTGGCATGCGGCTTCTTATATCCATTGTCTAAGTTCTGAAAGTATAGTTTTGTGTCCATTTTTCCATGGGGTTCTTCAAAATTGACATGTCTCTCATCAAAAACTGCGTAACACGAACCCGATTTTGTTTGTTTGAGTAGGTGTGAGTAGCTAGTCGTACTTCTGGTCGGGTTTGATGGCCTTTACCTAGAGACAAAGTCATGAAATTTGGCATGCAGCTTTTTATACCCATTCTCTAAGTTCTAAAAGTATAGTTTTGTGTCCATTTTTCCATGGGGTTCTTCAAAATTGACATGTCTCTCATCGAAAACTAGGTAACACGAACCCGATTTTGTTTGTTTGAGTAGGTGTGAGTAGCTAGTCGTTCTTCTGTTCGCGTTTGACGGCCTTTACCTGGAGATAAAGTCATGAAATTTGGCATGCGGCTTCTTATATCCAGTCTCGAAGATTTGAAAGTATAGTTTTGTGTCCATCTTGCCGTGGGGTTCTTCAAAATTGACATGTCCCTCATCGAAAACTACGTAAAAGGAACCCGATTTTTTTTGTTTGAGTAGGTGTGAGTAGCTAGTCGTACTTCTGGTCGGGTTTGACGGCCTTTTCCTTTAGATAAAGTCATGGAATTTGGTATGCGGCTTCTCATATCCATTTTTTAAGTTCTGAAAGTATAGTTTTTTGTTCATCTTGCCGTGGGGTTCTTCAAAATTGACATGTCCCTCATCGAAAACTGCGTAAAACGAACCCGATTTTGTTTGTTTGAGTAGGTGTGATTAGCTAGTCGTACTTCTGGTCGGGTTTGACGGCCTTTAGCTGGAGATAAAGTCATGAAATTTGGCCTTCGGCTTCTCATATCCATTCTCTAAGTTTTGAAAGTATAGTTTTGTGTCCATCTTGCCGTGGGGTTCTTCAAAATTGACATGTCCCTCATCGAGAACTGCGTAAAACGAACCCGATTTTTTTTGTTTGAGTTGGTGTGAGTAGCTAGTCGTACTTCTGGTCGGGTTTGACAGCCTTTACCTGGAGATAAAGTCATGAAATTTGGCATGCGGCTTCTCATATCCATTCGCTAAGTTTTGAAAGTATAGTTTTGTGTCCATTTTGCCGTGGGGTTCTTCAAAATTGACATGTCCCTCATCGAAAACTGCGTAAAACGAACCCGATTTTTTTTGTTTGAGTTGGTGTGAGTAGCCAGTCGTACTTCTGGTCGGGTTTGACGGCCTTTTCCTGGAGATAAAGTCATGAAATTTGGTATGCGGCTTCTCATATCCATTCTTTAAGTTTTGAAAGAATAGTTTTTTGTCCATCTTGCCGTGGGGTTCTTCAAAATTGACATGTCCCTCATTGGAAACTACGTAAACCGAACCTGATATTTTTTGTTTGAGTAGGTGTTAGTAGCTAGTCGTACCTCTGGTCGGGTTTGACGGCCGTTATGGGAGATAAAGTCATGAAATTTGGCATGCTGCTTCTCATATCCATTTTCTAAGTTCTGAAAGAATAGTTTTGTGTCCATCTTGCCGTGGGGTTCTTCAAAATTGACATGTCCCTCATCGAAAACTGCGTAAAACGAACCCGATTTTGTTTGTTTGAGTAGGTGTGAGTAGCTAGTCGTACTTCTGGTCGGGTTTGACGGCCGTTATGAGAGATAAAGTTATGAAATTTGGCATGCTGCTTCTCATATCCATTCTTTACGTTCTGAAAGTATAGTTTTATGTCCATCTTGCCGTGGGCTTCTTCAAAATTGACATGTCCCTCATCGAAAACTGCGTAAAACGAACCCGATTTTGTTTGTTTGAGTAGGTGTGAGTAGCTAGTCGTACTTCTGGTCGGGTTTGACGGCCTTTTCCTGGAGATAAAGTCATGAAATTTGGCATGCGGCTTCTCATATCCATTTTTTAAGTTCTGAAAGTATAGTTTTGTGTCCATCTTGCCGTGGGGTTCTTCAAAATTGACACGTCCCTCATCGAAAACTGCGTAAAACGAACCCGATTTTGTTTGTTTGAGTAGGTGTGAGTAGCTAGTCGTACATCTGGTCGGGTTTGACGGCCTTTTCCTGGGGATAAAGTCATGAAATTTTGCATGCGTTTTCTCATATCCATTCTCTAAGTTTTGAAAGTATAGTTTTGTGTCCATCTTGCCGTGGGGTTCTTCAAAATTGACATATCACTCATCGAAAACTGCGTAAAACGAACCCGATTTTTTTTGTTTGAGTTGGTGTGAGTAGCTAGTCGTACTTCTGTTCGGGTTTGACAGCCTTTACCATGAGATAAAGTCATGAAATTTGGCATGCGGCTTCTCATACCCATTCTCTAAGTTCTGAAAGTATAGATTTGTGTCCATCTTGCCTTGGGGGTCTTCAAAATTGACATATCCCTCATCGAAAACTGCGTAAAACCAACCCGATTTTTTTTGTTTGAGTTGGTGTGAGTAGCTAGTCGTACTTCTTTTCGGGTTTGAAAGCCTTTACCATGAGATAAAGTCATGAAATTTGGCATGCGGCTTCTCATACCCATTCTCTAAGTTCTGAAAGTATAGATTTGTGTCCATCTTGCCGTGGGGTTCTTCAAAATTGACATGGCCCTCATCGAAAACTGCGTAAAACGAACCCGATTTTTTTTGTTTGAGTTGGTGTGAGTAGCTAGTCGTACATCTGGTCGGGTTTGACGGACTTTACCTGGAGATAACGTCATGAAATTTGGCATCGGCTTCTCATAGTTATTCTCTAAGTTCGAAAGTATAGTTGTGTGTCTATTTTTCCGTGGGGTTCTTCAAAATTGACATGCCTCTCATCGAAAACTGCGTAAAACGAACCCGATTTTTTTTGTTTGAGTAGGTGTGAGTAGCTAGTCGTACTTCTGGTCGGGTTTTACGGCCTTTTCCTGGAGATAAAGTCATGAAATTTGGCATGCGGCTTCTCATATCCATTCTCTAAGTTTTGAAAGTATAGTTTTTTGTCCATCTTGCGGTGGGGGTCTTCAAAATTGACATGTCACTCATCGAAAACTGCGTAAAACGAACCCGATTTTTTTTGTTTGAGTTGGTGTGAGTAGCTAGTCGTACTTCTGTTCGGGTTTGACGGCCTTTACCTGGAGATAAAGTCATGAAATTTGGTATGCAGCTTCTCATATCCATTTTATAAGTTTTGAAAGAATAGTTTTTTGTCCATCTTGCCGTGGGGTTCTTCAAAATTGACATGTCCCTCATTGGAAACTACGTAAAACGAACCTGATATTTTTTGTTTGAGTAGCTGTGAGTAGCTAGTCGTACTTCTGTTCGGGTTTAACGGCCGTTATGGGAGATAAAGTCATGAAATTTGGCATGCTGCTTCTCATATCCATTTTCTAAGTTCTGAAAGAATAGTTTTGTGTCCATCTTGCCGTGGGGTTCTTCAAAATTGACATGTCCCTCATCGAAAACTGCGTAAAGCGAACCCGATTTTGTTTGTTTGAGTAGGTGTGAGTAGCTAGTCGTACTTCTGGTCGGGTTTGACGGCCGTTATGGGAGATAAAGTCATGAAATTTGGCATGCTGATTCTCATATCCATTCTTTAAGTTCTGAAAGTATAGTTTGGTGTCCATCTTGCCGTGGGGTTCTTCAAAATTGACATGTCCCTCATCGAAAACTGCGTAAAACGAACCCGATTTTGTTTGTTTGAGTAGGTGTGAGTAGCTAGTCGTACTTCTGGTCGGGTTTGACGGCCTTTACTGGGAGATAAAGTCATGAAATGTGGCATGCGGCTTCTCATATCCATTCTCTAAGATCTGAAAGTATAGTTTTGTGTCCATCGTGCCGTGGGGTTCTTCAAAATTGACACGTCCCTCATCGAAAACTGCGTAAAACGAACCCGATTTTGTTTGTTTGAGTAGGTGTGAGTAGCTAGTCCTACATCTGATCGGGTGTGACGGCCTTTTCCTGGGGATAAAGTCATGAAATTTTGCATGCGGCTTCTCATATCCATTCTCTAAGTTCTGAAAGTATAGTTTTGTGTCCATCTTGCCGTGGGGTTCTTCAAAATTGACATATCCCTCATCGAAAACTGCGTAAAACGAACCCGATTTTTTTTTGTTTGAGTTGGTGTGAGTAGCTCGTCGTACTTCTGGTCGGGTTTGACGGCCTTTACCTGGGGATAAAGTCATGAAATTTGGCATGCGGCTTCTCATATCCATTCTTTAAGTTCTGAAAGAATAGTTTTGTGTCCATCTTGCCGTGGGGTTCTTCAAAATTGACATGTCCCTCATCGAAAACTGCGTAAAACGAACCCGATTTTGTTTGTTTGAGTAGGTGTGAGTAGCTAGTCGTACTTCTGGTCGGGTTTGACGGCCGTTACCTAGGAGATAAAGTCATGAAATTTGGCATGCTGATTCTCATATCCATTCTTTAAGTTCTGAAAGTATAGTTTTGTGTCCATCTTGCCGTGGGGTTCTTCAAAATTGACATGTCCCTCATCGAAAACTGCGTAAAACGAACCCGATTTTGTTTGTTTGAGTAGGTGTGAGTAGCTAGTCGTACTTCTGGTCGGGTTTGACGGCCTTTTCCTGGAGATAAAGTCATGAAATTTGGCATGCGGCTTCTAATATCCATTTTTTAAGTTCTGAAAGTATAGTTTTGTGTCCATCTTGCCGTGGGGTTCTTCAAAATTGACATGTCCCTCATCGAAAACTGCGTAAAACGAACCTGATTTTGTTTGTTTGAGTAGGTGTGAGTAGCTAGTCGTACTTCTGGTCGGGTTTGACGGCCTTTTCCTGGGAATAAAGTCATGAAATTTGGCATGCGGCTTCTCATATCCATTCTTTAAGTTCTGAAAGAATAGTTTTGTGTCCATCTTGCCGTGGGGTTCTTCAAAATTGACATGGCCCTCATCGAAAACTGCGTAAAACGAACCCGATTTTGTTTGTTTGAGTAGGTGTGAGTAGCTAGTCGTACTTCTGGTCGGGTTTGACGGTTTTTCCTGGAGATAAAGTCATGAAATTTGGCATGCGGCATCTCATATCCATTCTCTAAGTTTTGAAAGTATAGTTTTGTGTCCATCTTGCCTTGGGGGTCTTCAAAATTGACATATCCCTCATCGAAAACTGCGTAAAACCAACCCGATTTTTTTGTTTGAGTTGGTGTGAGTAGCTAGTCGTACTTCTGTTCGGGTTTGACGGCCTTTACCATGAGATAAAGTCATGAAATTTGACATGCGGCTTCTCATACCCATTCTCTAAGTTCTGAAAGTATAGATTTGTGTCCATCTTGCCGTGGGGTTCTTCAAAATTGACATGGCCCTCATCGAAAACTGCGTAAAACGAACCCGATTTTTTGTTTGAGTAGGTTTGAGTAGCTAGTCGTACTTCTGGTCGGATTTGACGGACTTTGCCTGGAGATAACGTCGTGAAATTTGGCATCGGCTTCTCATAGGTATTCTCTAAGTTCTGAAAGTATAGTTGTGTGTCTATTTTTCCGTGGGGTTCTTCAAAATTGACATGCCTCTCATCGAAAACTGCGTAAAAGGAACCCGACTTTTTTTGCTTGAGTAGGTGTGAGTAGCTAGTCGTACTTCTGGTCGGGTTTGACGGCCTTTATGGGAGATAAAGTCAGGAAATGTGGCATGCGGCTTCTCATATCCATTCTCTAAGATCTGAAAGTATAGTTTTGTTTCCATCTTGCCGTGGGGTTCTTCAATATTGACATGTCCCTCACCGAAAACTGGGTAAAACGAACCCGATTTCTTTTGTTAGATTAGGTGTGAGTAGCTAGTCGTACCTCTGGTCGGGTTTGACGGCCTCTAACTGGAGATAAAGTGATGAAATTTGGCATGCGGCTGCTCATATCCATTCTCTAAGTTCTGAACGTACAGTTTTGTGTCTATCTTGCCCTGGGGTTCTTCAAAATTGACATGTCCCTCATCGAAAACTGCGTAAAACGAACCCGATTTTTTTTGTTTGAGTAGGTGTGAGTAGCTAGTCGTACGTCTGGTGGGGTTTGACGGACTTTACCTGGAGATAAAGTCATGAAATTTAGTATGCGGCTTCTCATATCCATTCTCTAAGTTCTGGAAGTATAGTTGTGTGTCTATTTTTCCGTGGGGTTCTTCAATATTGACATGTCCCTCATCGAAAACTGCGTAAAACGAACCTGATTTTGTTTGTTTAAGTAGGTGTGAGTAGCTAGTCGTACTTCTGGTCGGGTTTGACGGCCTTTACTGGGAGATAAAGTCATGAAATTTGGCATGCGGCTTCTCATATCCATTTTCTAAGTTCTGAAAGTATAGTTTTGTGTCCATCTTGCTGTGGGCTTCTTCAAAATTGACATGTCCCTCATCGAAAACTACGTTAAACGAACCCGATTTTTTTTGTTTGAGTAGGTGTGAGTAGCTAGTCGTACTTCTGGTCGGGTTTGACGGACTTTACCTGGAGATAAGGTCATGAAATTTGGCATGCGGCTTCTCATACCCATTCTCTAAGTTCTAAAAGTATAGATTTGTGTCCATCTTGCCGTGGAGTTCTTCAAAATTGACATGTCCCTCATCGAAAACTGCGTAAAAGGAACCCGATTTTTTTGTTTGAGTAGCTCTGAGTAGCTAGTCGTATTTCTGGTCGGGTTTGACGGACTTTACCTGGAGATAACGTCATGAAATTTGGCATCGGCTTCTCATATTTATTCTCTAAGTTCTGAAAGTATAGTTGTGTGTCTATTTTTCCCTGGGGTTCTTCAAAATTGATATGCCTCTCATCGAAAACTGCGTAAAACGAACCCGATTTTTTTTGCTTGAGTAGGTGTGAGTAGCTAGTTGTACTTCTGGTCGGGTTTGACGGCCTTTATGGGAGATAAAGTCAGGAAATGTGGCATGCGGCTTCTCATATTCATTCTCTAAGATCTGAAAGTATAGTTTTGTTTCCATCTTGCCGTGGGGTTCTTCAAAATTGACATGTCCCTCACCGAAAACTGCGTAAAACGAACCTGATTTCTTTTGTTAGAGTAGGTGTGAGTAGCTAGTCGTACTTCTGTTCGGGTTTGACGGCCTTTATGGGAGATAAATTCATGAAATTTGGCATGCGGCTTCTCATATCCATTCTTTAAGTTCTGAAAGTATAGTTTTGTGTCCATTTTGCCGTGGACTTCTTCAAAATTGACATGTGCCTCATCGAAAACTACGTTAAACGAACCCGATTTTTTTTGTTTGAGTAGGTGTGAGTAGCTAGTCGTACTTCTTGTCGGGTTTCACGGACTTTACCTGGAGATAAAGTCATGAAATATGGCATGCTGCTTCTCATACCCATTCTCTAAGTTCTGAAAGTATAGATTTGTGTCCATCTTGCCGTGGGGTGCTGCAAAATTGACATGTCCCTCATCGAAAACTGCGTAAAACGAACCCGATTTTTTTTGTTTAAGTAGGTGTGAGTAGCTACTCGTACTTCTGGTTGGGTTTGACGGAAATTACCTGGAGATAAAGTCATGAAATTTGGCATGCGGCTTCTCATACCCATTCTCTAAGTTGTGAAAGTTTAGTTTTGTGTCCATCTTGCCCTGGGTTTCTTCAAAATTGACATGCCTCTCATCGAAAACTGCGTAAAACGAACCCGTTTTTTTTTGTTTGAGTAGCTTTGAGTAGCTAGTCGTACTTCTGGTCGGGTTTGACGGACTTTACCTGGAGATAACGTCATGAAATTTGGCATCGGCTTCTCATATTTATTCTCTAAGTTCTGAAAGTATAGTTCTGTGTCTATTTTTCCGTGGGGTTCTTCAAAATTGACATGCCTCTCATCGAAAACTGCGTAAAACGAACCCGATTTTTTTTGCTTGATTAGGTGTGAGTAGCTAGTCGTACTTCTGGTCTGGTTTGACGGCCTTTATGAGAGTTAAAGTCAGGAAATGTGGCATGCGGTTTCTCATATCCATTCTCTAAGATTTGAAAGTATAGTTTTGTTTCCATCTTGCCGTGGGGTTCTTCAAAATTGACATGTCCCTCACCGAAAACTGCGTAAAACGAACCCGATTTTGTTTGTTTGAGTAGGTGTGAGTAGCTAGTCGTACTTCTGGTCGGGTTTGACGGCCTTGTCCTGGAGATAAAGTCATGAAATTTGGCATTCGGCTTCTCATATCCATTCTCTAAGTTTTGAAAGTATAGTTTTGTGTCCATCTTGCCGTGGGGTTCTTCAAAATTGACATATCCCTCATCGAAAACTGCGTAAAACGAACCCGATTTTTTTTGTTTGAGTTGGTTTTAGTAGCTAGTCGTACTTCTGGTCGGGTTTGACGGACTTTACCTGGAGATAACGTCATGAAATTTGGCATCGGCTTCTCATATTTATTCTCTAAGTTCTGAAAGTATAGTTCTGTGTCTATTTTTCCGTGGGGTTCTTCAAAATTGACATGCCTCTCATCGAAAACTGCGTAAAACGAACCCGATTTTTTTTGCTTGATTAGGTGTGAGTAGCTAGTCGTACTTCTGGTCTGGTTTGACGGCCTTTATGAGAGTTAAAGTCAGGAAATGTGGCATGCGGTTTCTCATATCCATTCTCTAAGATTTGAAAGTATAGTTTTGTTTCCATCTTGCCGTGGGGTTCTTCAAAATTGACATGTCCCTCACCGAAAACTGCGTAAAACGAACCCGATTTTGTTTGTTTGAGTAGGTGTGAGTAGCTAGTCGTACTTCTGGTCGGGTTTGACGGCCTTTTCCTGGAGATAAAGTCATGAAATTTGGCATTCGGCTTCTCATATCCATTCTCTAAGTTTTGAAAGTATAGTTTTGTGTCCATCTTGCCGTGGGGTTCTTCAAAATTGACATATCCCTCATCGAAAACTGCGTAAAACGAACCCGATTTTTTTTGTTTGAGTTGGTGTGAGTAGCTAGTCGTACTTCTGTTCGGGTTTGACGGCCTTTACCTGGAGATAACGTCATGAAATTTGGCATCGGCTTCTCTTATTTATTCTTTAAGTTCTGAAAGTATAGTTGTGTGTCTATTTTTCCCTGGGGTTCTTCAAAATTGACATGCCTCTCATCGAAAACTGCGTAAAACGAACCCGATTTTTTTTGCTTGAGTAGGTGTGAGAAGCTAGTCGTACTTCTGGTCGGGTTTGACGGCCTTTATGGGAGATAAAGTCAGGAAATGTGGCATGCGGTTTCTCATATCCATTCTCTAAGATCTGAAAGTATAGTTTTGTTTCCATCTTGCTGTGGGGTTCTTCAAAATTGACATGTCCCTCACCGAAAACTGCGTAAAACGAACCCGATTTCTTTTGTTAGAGTAGGTGTGAGTAGCTAGTCGTACCTCTGGTCGGGTTTGACGGCCTCTAACTGGAGATAAAGTGATGAAATTTGGCATGCGGCTGCTCATCTCCATTCTCTAAGTTCTGAAGGTACAGTTTTTTGTCCATCTTGCCCTGGGGTTCTTCAAAATTGACATGTCTTTCTTCGAAAACTGCGTAAAACGAACCCGATTTTTTTTGTTTGAGTAGGTGTGAGTAGCTAGTCGTACTTCTGGTCGGGTTTGACGGACTTTACCTGGAGATAAAGTCATGAAATTTGGCATGCGGCTTCTCATACCCATTCTCTAAGTTCTGAAAGTATAGATTTGTGTCCATCTTGCCGTGGAGTTTTTCAAAATTGACATGTCCCTCATCGAAAACTGCGTAAAACGAACCCGATTTTTTTTGTTTAAGCAGGTGTGAGTAGCTAGTCGTACTTCTGGTTGGGTTTGACGGAAATTACCTGGAGATAAAGTCATCAAATTTGGCATGCGGCTTCTCATACCCATTCTCTAAGTTCTGAAAGTTTAGTTTTGTGTTCATCTTGCCCTGGGGTTCTTCAAAATTGACATGTCCCTCATCGAAAACTGCGTAAAAAGAACCCGATTTTTTTTGTTTGAGTAGGTGTGAGTAGCTAGTCGTACTTCTGGTCGGGTTTGACGGACTTTACCTGGAGATAAAGTCATGAAATTTAGCATGCGGCTTCTCATATCCATTCTCTAAGTTCTGAAAGTATAGTTGTGTGTCTATTTTTCCGTGGGGTTCTTCAACATTGACATGTCCCTCATCGAAAACTGCGTAAAACGAACCCGATTTTTTTTGTTTAAGTAGGTGTGAGTAGCTAGTCGTACTTCTGTTCGGGTTTGACGGCCTTTATAGGAGATAAAGTCATGAAATTTGGCATGCGGCTTCTCATATCCATTCTCTAAGTTCTGAAAGTATAGTTTTGTGTCCATCTTGCCGTGGGCTTCTTCAAAATTGACATGTCCCTCATCGAAAACTACGTTAAACGAACCCGATTTTTTTTGTTTGAGTAGGTGTGAGTAGCTAGTCGTACTTCTGATCGGGTTTGACGGCCTTTACCTGGAGATAAAGTCTTGAAATTTGGCATGCGGTTTCTGATATCTATTTTCTAAGTTCTGAAAGTATAGTTGTGTGTCTATTTTTCCGTGGGGTTCTTCAAAATTGACATGCCTCTCATCGAAAACCGCGTAACACAAACCCGATTTTTTTTGCTTGAGTAGGTGTGAGTAGCTATTCGTACTTTTGGTCGGATTTGACGGCCTTTACCTTGAGATAAAGTCATGAAATTTGGCATGCGGCTTCTCATATCCATTCTCTAAGTTCTGAAAGTATAGTTTTGTGTCCATCTTGCCGTGGGGTTCTTCAAAATTGACATGTCACTCATCGAAAACTGCGTAAAACGAACCCGATTTTTTTTGTTTGAGCAGGTGTGAGTAGCTAGTCGTACTTCTGTTCGGGTTTGACGGCCTTTATGGGAGATAAAGTCATGAAATTTGGCATGCGGCTTCTCATATCCATTCTCTAATTTCTGAAAGTATAGTTGTGTGTGTATTTTTCAGTGGGGTTCTTCAAAATTGACATGCCTCTCATCGAAAACTGGGTAAAACGAACCCGATTTCTTTTGCTTGAGTAGGTGTGAGTAGCTAGTCGTACTTCTGTTCTGGTTTGACGGCCTTTACCTGGAGATAAAGTCTTGAAATTTGGCATGCGGCTGCTCATATCCATTCTCTAAGATCTGAAGGTATAGTTTTGTGTCCATCTTGCCGTGGGGTTTTTCAAAATTGACGTCCCTCATCGAAAACTGCGTAAAACGAACCCGATTTTTTTTGTTTGAGTAGCTCTGAGTAGCTAGTCGTACTTCTGGTCGGGTTTGACGGACTTTACCTGGAGATAACGTCATGAAATTTGGCATCGGCTTCTCATATTTATTCTCTAAGTTCTGAAAGTATAGTTCTGTGTCTATTTTTCCGGGGGTTCTTCAAAATTGACATGCCTCTCATCGAAAACTGCGTAAAACGAACCCGATTTCTTTTGCTTGAGTAGGTGTGAGTAGCTAGTCGTACTTCTGTTCGGGATTGACGGCCTTTACCTGGAGATAAAGTCATGAAATGTGGCATGCGGCTTCTCATATCCATTCTCTAAGTTCTGAAAGTATAGTTTCGTGTCCATCTTGCCGTGGGGTTCTTCAAAATTGACATGTCCCTCATCGAAAACTGCGTAAAACGAACCCGATTTTTGTTGTTTGAGTAGGTGTGAGTAGCTAGTCGTACTTCTGGTCGGGTTTGACGGCCTTTATGGGAGATAAAGTCATGAAATGTGGCATGCGGCTTCTCATATCCATTCTCTAAGTTCTGAAAGTATAGTTGTGTGTCTATTTTTCCGTGGGGTTCTTCAAAATTGACATGTCCTTCATCGAAAACTGCGTAAAACGAACCCGACTTTTTTGTTTGAGTAGGTGTGGGTAGCTAGTCGTACTTCTGGTCGGGTTTGACGGCCTTTATGGGAGATAAAGTCATGAAATGTGGCATGCGGCTTCTCATATCCATTCTCTAAGTTCTGAAAGTTTAGTTTTGTGTCCATTTTGCCGTGGCGTTCTTCAAAATTGACATGTCCCTCATCGAAAACTGCGTAAAACGAACCCGATTTTATTTGTTTGGGTAGGTGTGAGTAGCTAGTCGTGCTTCTTGTCGGGTTTGACGGCCTTTACCTGGAGATAAAGTCAGGAAATTTGGCATGCTGCTTTTCATGTCCATTCTCTAAGTTCTGAAATATAGTTTTGTGTCTATGTTGCCGTGGGGTTTTTTCAAATTGACATGTCCCTCATCGAAAACTGCGTAAAACGAACCCGATTTTTTTTGTTTGAGTAGGTGTGAGTAGCTAGTCGTACTTCTGGTCGGGTTTGACGGCCTTTACCTAGAGATAAAGTCATGAAATTTGGCATGCGGCTTCTCATATCCGTTCTTTAAGTTTTAAAAGTATAGTTTTGTGTGCATTTTGCCGTGGGGTTTTTAACAATTGACATGTCCCTCATCGAAAACTGCGTAAAACGAACCCGATTTTGTTTGTTTGAGTAGGTGTAAGTAGTGATGAAAGTGATGAAGTGATAAATCATCATAAAGTGATGAAACTTGGCATGCGGCTTGTCATATCCATTCCCTAAGTTCTTAGTTGATCTTTCCTGGCCCATATCAAAACCTGCGTAAAACGAATCCGATTTTGTTTGAGTAGGTGACTAGCTAGTCGTACTTCTGATCGGGTTTAAAAGCCTTAGCTTCGAGATAAGATGATGGAACTTGGTATGCGGCTTTTCATAGCCATTCCCTAAGTTATGAAATCATAGTTTTCTGTTGATCTTTCCGTGGGGTTCGGCAAAAATAAAATGTCCCTCATAAAAAACTAAGTAAAACGAGCCCGATTTGGTTTGAGTAGGTGTGACTAGCTAGTCGTACTTCTGGTCGGCTTTGACTGCCTTCGCTTTGAGATAAGGTGATGAAACTTGGCATGCGGCTTGTCATATTCATTCCCAAAGTTCTGAAATTAAAGTTCTGTGTTGATCTTTCCGTGGGGTTCGGCAAAATTAAAATGTCCCACATCAAAAACTACGTAAAACGAACCTAATTTTGTTTGAGTAAGTGTGACTAACTAGTCGTACTTCTTCTCGGGTTTGACGGCCTTTGCTTCGAGATAAGGTGATGAATGATGGCATGCATGTGACAGTATAATGAGTTTTTCTTCTTTATTCGAGCAATTGACGACAAGGAAGAGACAGGTGGTGATATTTGAACCCTTGATTTGTGTCATGAACATCATTGGAGAATTGCGAAAGTGACACATATGGTTGATATCTAGCCTATGTGAAATGAAAATGTCCTGTTTTGATGGAGTCTCGCACGATTTTGCACGCGATATTCAAACAGGTTTTCTTTTTTAATTAACCAGAAATAATGATTTGGTGGACAAAAATGGGTGATATTTGGGCCATGTTACCTATCAATGAACACGCCTGTGATCTCGCGAGAACGAGACGCAAGGCTGTTTAATAAGTTGTTTTACATGATGATTGCAGGGTTTTTAAGAGACACGCACTACCACGCGTGTGACAGTATAATGAGTTTCCCACCTTTTTCGAGGGTTGGGGTTAGCAACTTCGAGGGTCACTAAACCTAAAAAAATCTCGATTAATTTCAAAAATTCAACCGTCATCCGACTTGCTTGATGATTTGGGAAAATTTAAACGGCCTTCGATTGTCCTAATAAAACTTTATCATCGTGCCATATTTGGTAGCAAGCGGCTAAACTTAAAATTTTTCAAAAAAGGGCGTGGCACTTAGGGTTATCAACATTTAAAAGCGCAAGCACCTAGGAAGATGTCAATACATTTCAAAAATTTAAATCGAATACAATGTCCCTAGCCAAACTCTATTATTGAGCCAAGTTTCGTGACAAAGAGTCCAATTTGAAATTTTGCCAAAAAAGCTCGGGTTTTGCGTATATAGCGTGAGGGTTAGTAACATTTAAAATCGCTAACACCTAGGAAGGTGTAAATGAATTTCAAAAAATTGAATGTAATACGATTTCACTAGCCAAACTCTGTTATTGTGCAAAGTTTCGTGACAAACGCTTGAGTTTGAAATCTTAGCAAAAAAGCTAGGGTTATGGGCAGGGATAGGGTTAGCGTCTTTGAGGGGCGCGCCTCGAGGAACACGCGCACAAATTTTAAAAATTTCAAATGAACTTCATTGCGCTTTTAATTCTCTGCAATCCTGGGTTGTTTGGCTGCAAACGGTTGAGTTGGAAATTTTGCTCAATAAAGCTAGGGTTATGGGCAGGGTTAGGGTTAGCGTCTTTGAGGGGGCGCGCCCCGAGGAAGACGCGCACGAATTTTAAAAATTTCAACTGCATTACATTGCGCTTTTAACTCTCTGCCATCCTGGGTTGTTTGGCTGCAAACGGATGATTTTGAAATTTTGCTCAAAAAAGCTAGGGTTATGGGCAGGGTTAGGGTTAACGTCTTTGAGGGGGCGCGCCTCGAGGAAGACGCGCACGAATTTCCAAAATTTCAACTGCATTACATTGCGCTTCTAATTCTCTGCTATCCTGGGTTGTTTGGCTGCAAACGGATGATTTTGAAACTTTGCTCAAAAAGCTAGCGTTATGGGCATGGTTAGGGTTAGCGTCTTTGAGGGGGCGCGCCTCGAGGAAGACGCGCACGAATTTCAAAAATTTCAACTGCATTACATTGCGCTTTTAATTCTCTGCCATCCTAGGTTGTTTGGCTGCAAACGGATGATTTTAAAATTTTGCTCAAAAAAGCTAGGGTTAGGGTTAGCAACATTTAAAAGCGCTAACACCTAGGAAGGTGTCAATGAATTTCAAAAATTTAAATGGAATACGATTACACTAGCCAAACTCTGTTATTGGGCCAAGTTTCGTGACAAACGATTGTGTTTTAAATTTTGGCAAAAAAGCTAGGGTTATAGGCATGGTTGGGGTTAGCGACTTTAAAAGGGGGGGCCCACCGAAGACGACGTAGACCAATTTCAAAAAATTTAAACTGCTAACGAATGCGCTTGCGTAACTCTAACATAATGGGCTGTACGGTGGCAAACGGGTGATTTTAAAATTTTACCAAAAAAGATTTGTTAAGGGCATGGTTGGGTTAGCAACTTAAAAGGTCTTGACACACAGGAAAATCCCCATCAACTTCCAAAATTTTATCCTCATGGGAATACACGTTTAAAACGTTATGTTGGGCCTCACTTTGGTTACAAACGGTTGACGTTGAAATTTTGGCAAAAAAGCTAGGGTTACGCAAGGGGTTAGGGTTAGGCTTGAGGTTAGGTTTAGTCACTTCAAAGGCCCGACCACAAAGGAAAATCCCCATGAATTTCGAAACATTTTTCCTCATGGGAATACACGTTTCAAACGTAATGTTGGGCCTCACTTTGGTGCCAAACGAATGACGTTGAAATTTTGGCAAAAAAGCTAGGGTTAGGCTAGGGGTTAGGGTTAGTAACTTTAAACGCCCGGCCACACAGGAAAAATCCCCATTAAATTGGAAAATTTTATCCTCATGGGAATACACGTTTCAAACGTAATGTTGGGCCTCACTTTGGTGACAAACAGTTGACGTTGAAATTTTGGCAAAAAAGCTAGGGTTACAGTGGTCGTTGGTGTTAGCGCTTTATAAATGCAGGTGGTGTGCGTGCTACGACCGCAATGCACGCTGGTAGCTGTTTCGGTTTCGCATCATTTGCTCATGGCGGCCATCGTGTGAGGATCTCTTGTGAACGCCAAAATTACTTATTTCTGTTCAAAATAACGCCGCTTTTGTGATTCTTTCGATGTATATCTTAGTTTTGACATGTTGTCGATCTTTGGAATCAAAGATTTCCTCAGACTTCAGTGCGTGGAGTTTAAAATATCGGTTTTGTGTGTCTAGACGGGACTTGCATCAAAGCCAGAGGTAAGGATCATGCTTGTAAACATAGTTGGATAAGCAACCTTTATTTAAGCACGATGTAGGATGTGCTAAGCCTAAATATAACCATGTAATGTCCACAAGGCGGTTGCCCTTTAGCTTTATTAACCACTACGAACAAGTATATCGTACCTTGATTTGAAATGAGGAAAACATATTTGTCACATGTTGATGTTATTTAAGCTTATGTTACGTGTCCTGATTTATTTTGTATTATTTTTCACGGCATACTTTTCACTAACCATTAAAGCTAATAATCTTCCTAATTGTTTGCTTCTGTTTCTTATTTCTTATTCTTTATTTCGAAAAGTGCTTAAGGGATTATAGCTTTCAAAAGTTATTTATTTTTTGCTCTCATAATGACTGATGTACAGTGTTTAGCAGCAGTAAATCGAAGAAAATTCTGGTTTTACGACACTTCAAATGATCAACAAAGATAATTCCTGCAACAAACTAGCTACGATTTCAAAGTACAGTTATTAAGTAAAATTAATTTAAAAAATTGTGTTCTTGTAAATTAGTTGGATATCATTGGCTGCGGTCACATCTACGACGTAACTAAAGTTTAACTATAGTTAGTCTCAAGATACGTGACGTCACACCTAACTATAGTTAGTGCTTTTGGTCGTTTTTGCGGTCACACCAATGCAGTTAACTATAGTTAGTTCTGATTAGGTTGTGAATAATTTGGTATTGAAATTAGTTCATGACAGCCCTTGTTGTTTATTTGTGTCCAGTTGTTCCTCTATTTTTTCAATTTTTGCACGGCATTTCGGCGTTGAAGAGAATAAAATGAAGTAATGATGCTAGAAACCGAAGAATTCGAGCTTAATTTTTGCTAACATTGATGATATGTAATTTCTTGGCATGTTGTTTTTTTTGTTTTCCTTCCCTTGACGCTTTGTTTTGCAAATGTATGTTCATCTCGCACGTGCGAAAAGAATTGTCACATTCTGATTGGCTTTTCGTTTGCAAACTTAAGACTAACCCATGAACCTTGCTTGGGTATAACTATAGTTAGTGTGTATTGTTTTGGATCAGCGAGGCGTAAATTTTCTAACTATAGTTAGGGCGAACAGAGAAGCGGTCACATTACCGAAATAGCTAACTATAGTTAACGCCGTCCTAACTATAGTTAGCAGTCTAGATGTGACCGCAGCCATTGTTTGGGTTTGATTTGATGCCAAAAAACTTCACTTAGGCAAATTAAAAATTGTCTGCTGGGCTGAAGTAAAACAGTGCTAGAGTCTAAACAGAAAATATATCAGCTTAGTTTCTATTAGCACTTTCAATCTGGCTACATACATTACAATGTAGGCTTGATTACTAGCTGCCATTAGAAAAATAAGATCCTCTGGACCTTGTTCGAAGGCTGACTGGGGGTGTTTTGTGTCATTGAGCAGTCTTATAATTATCTCACAAGTGACTCTCTCAACAATACTAGGGCAACCTAATACAATGCTAGGGGTAACCAGTGATTTACTATAGCTTCCAGGGCTGTTAAGCTCTAATGTTGTAGGCCAATTTGACCAAGTGCATTCTTTTAATTCATGTAATTTTGAGCCAGCCACAGTTATTTGCAAAATCAGCTCGTACTTTAGCTTTTGTGAATATCTCACTGGAAGCCCTCCCCCTGCTACTGTTGTGTGTATACAGACCATGATTGTTTATGGTACTTCCATTTATTACTGCAACTTCAATTATAACAGAACTGGTTTATAATCAAGTTTTTTCTTTAATTTTATTCAGGAATATTACACTGCAACAGCAACTGAATATAAAATGCACAGGTCTGGAGGATAACTTTGGAGACAGAATTTGTTTCTCCAGGAGAAGCTCCATAATCAAGAATAAACCAACCAGATAAAGGAACACATCAAGTGACAACCTCAGATGCTGAAGGTTGCTAAAATTTGCATAAATAAAACATTGTGAAAGAAACACTGTGTCATTTCATAATAATAATAATTATAATATTTCCATTAGTGTCTTGATAATTTAAGGGTGGTATGGAAGCGTAGTGTACCGGACTCTGGATTGAGCAGTCCTGATTCAAACCATAGCCCCGGTCATTGTGTTGTGTTTTTGGGCACGACACTAATACTCTTATCGTGCCTCCTTCCACGCAGGTGTATAAATGGGTACTGGCAAGTTTACTGCTGGGGGTAACCCTGTGATAGACTAACTAACATCCCATTCAGGAGGGGAGGGGGGAGAATACTCATAGTCTCTTCAAGCTCCTGAAACTGGTATAGGCTCCAGCCTGCTGGGCAACTTGGCTGGAAATATACAGACTTAATAATTTGACATCAAATGAGTAGGAGGCAGGACTTATTTTTTTTCCTGTTGCCAAGCTCAACAAATTAAATGAAATACTCTTGGCCAAAAAGCTTGATGCCTGTGTCAGACAGAGACAAACTAACCAGGGTTTTTCTCTTCTGTAATAAGCAGGATAACCACTTGCAAAATAATGAACAGAACCAATTTGAACCTCATTAAGTTTTTAACAATTTATTGAACTTCTCACTTCCACAACATTATTTTGCTGTACATGAAGTCTCCACAAAAGTGGAATCACTTTTTAGTTACAACAGATGCAATAAAACATTTCAAAGTGACCTTCTGAAGCTCAAATAATGCAACCTATTATCTTGCTAGAGCCTGGAACAGGCAATACTTGGTCCACTTGGGTAGAAGCAATTTATGCAACAAAATAGCAATTTATTATCTTCTGTCCCCTAAATAAACCCGAAAAGACTGAAAAATTTTTTTGGATGTTCAAAAGGAACTATAATTCAACCGTGACATAAGAATCAGTACAGTACAAACAAATAATTCGCTTGCTTCTTCAGTAAACTGGCGCTCTTTTGACGTTCATCTTGATCATCTACAGCAACTTTTTCTCTTAAATTGGATTCCCAAAGAACACATAATTAAATCATTTTGAAGCAAACAACATAACTTCCAAAAACATTGGAAATTTGTAGAATGAAAGTGCTGAACTCGATACCAACTCGACGCAGGAAACTTCAATAGTACAGACGATTAACACTCAAAAAGGGACATTTCGTTCAGTCGAAACGGCGTAAATCGACTGGTGCATACTGGTGCATTATGTTTCCCATATTGGAAATTGTCTAAGCTTTTGTTGTTTTATAATTTTACGCCAAGCACCACTAGCTGAAAGCCGTGTTCAACAAAAACGTCCGACCTACTAGACGAAGAGAAAAGTCGGCCATTTTACCTTGTTCGAGAAAATGACCAAATTTACCATGATACGCTTTAAATGTTAGACTTTCGACGCAAAAAACTAACTTACCTATTCCCAACCTATCCAAATCTAATATTTAAGCAGAGAAAAGGCCAGCGAATGTTGTGCAAACGATGATCAAACTCACCCGAAAAACCACTCGCATCACAACAATCTTCCGCCATGTTGGAAATTGATCAAAATAATGCATTGCGGTCATAGTGCGCACACCACCTGTTATAAATGCGTTTAACCCAAGAAGATCTCGGTGGATTTAAATAAAATATACGGCATTGATTTCCATTGATATCCAATGAACGAGCTCTCTCATCGTGAAGCAATTGGCGAAAAACAGTAACTGTTTAAATTTTTTTAAAATAACAGCATGGGTTAAAGTGGTCGTTTGGGTTAGCACTTTATAAATGCGCTAAACCCAAGAAGATCTCGATGGATTTAAATAAAATAAACGGCATTGATTTCCAATGAACGAGCTCTCTCGTCGTGAAGCAATTGGCGAAAAACAGTTACTGTTAAATTTTTTTAAAAAAAAACGGCAAAGGTTAAAGTTGGTCGTTGGGGTTAGCACTTTATAAATGCGCTTAACCCAAGAAAATCTCGATGGATTTGGACAAAATAAACGGCATTGATATCCAATGAACGAGCTCTCTCATCGTGAAGCAATTGGCGAAAAACGGTTACTGTTTAAATGTTTTTAAAAAACGGCCAGGGTTATAGTGGTCTTTGGGGTGAGCACTTTATAAATGCGCTTAACCCAAGAAGATCTCGATGGATTTAGACAAAATAAACGGCGTTTATTTCCAATGAACGTGCTCAATCATCGTGAAAAGTTTGGCGAAAAATAGTTAATGTTTAAATTTTTTTAAAAAAACGGTTAGGGTTACTCTAGGGGTTAGGTTTAGTAACTTTAAAGGCCCGGCCACACAAGAAAATCCCCATTAATTTTGAAAATTTTATCCTCATGGGAATACACGTTTCAAATCAAAGTGAGGCCGATCATAACGTTTGAAACGTGTATTCCCATAAGGATAAAACTTTTAAAAATTAATGGGGAATTTCCTATGTGGCCGGACCTTTGAAGTTAACCCTAACCTCAAGCCTAGGCATTTTTCAAGTTTAAAAGTCGTTTTATTCAAGAAGGACGAAAAGCGCGCGTTGAGACACGCGAGAATATCGTCAACTAACACATCTTTCATTGTGGACGATTTTAAACTTGTACTCACGCGGGAGCACGCGAGGATACGCGCGCGACGTCAAAAAAAACTTACGTGGCATTTTTCAAGCTTAAAACTGGTTTTCTTCAACAAGGACTACAGGACGGAAAGCGTGCGTATTGACACAGGAGAATATCCCCAGCTAACATATCTTTCATCGTGGACGATTTTAAACTTGTACTCACGCGGGAACACGCGAGGATACGCGCGCGACGTCAAAATAAACTTACGTGGTATTTTTCAAAGTTAAAACTCGTTTAATTCAAGAAGGACTACAGGACTAATAAAGCGTGCGTGAAGACACGCGAGAATATCGTCAACTAAGATACGCGCATGACGTCAAAAGAAACTTAGTTGGCATTTTTAAAAACTTAGGGTTATGTGGCTCGAAGTAAAGAAATGTAGAAAGGATGTGCATTTTAAAGTGTGTATTAAAATCGGGATATATCTCAACTTTCATGAATTTTAAAATAGCCAATTTCCGCGGTTCAACACGCTATGCTCTTTTTAATGAAACGAGCTTTTTCATCGTAAGTGGAAAAGGTGAGCATTTGTATGTGCGTTGTACACTAATTGCGAAACGTCACTTACACCCCTACCTTTTTTCTCGTCGGATTTGCGATAGTTACAACAATAAATACTTTCCGATTTGTCGTATTCAAGCGCGGCAAGCGCCAGCGCTTTTTTGTGAACAATTTATATAGGGCTTGAAGTAACCAAATGTGGAGAATTGCTCGTTTCAGGCGCGTTTGCCTGTGTGTACCCGAAGCGAAATATCATCCGACTTTCTTGACCTTTTATATTGCCCGTTTTCGTCAGTTCACAACGGCAAACTGTCTTGACCTTTTATATCGCCCGTTTTGAACAGTTCACAATGCCAAACTTTCTGGACCCTTTATATCACCCTTTTTCCACGGTTCACAACGCCAAATTCTTTTAATGTTACCCGCAAAGTGCGGCACGCGAAAATGCGGTTTCGTTAAACATTTTATGCGGTTGGAGGCTACTAAACGTGGAAAGGTTGCGCGTTTGAAGCAAGTTTACCAGTGCGCAACAAAGGCGAAACACGACTTGCTTTTCACTATCCTGGTCTTGCCTGATTTAAGTGAGTGACAACACAGAAAAGTAAAGAACCTTAGACGATAAGGAAACAAGGATAAAGATTCGTCAAATCAATCTTATTGACAATTAAATAACTTCACGCCTTGTGTTCTTTTAAATTTGTTTTGCAAAAGCCATTGTTTCAGATAATGGTTCCATTTTTTATATACCAAATCCAATTGGCGTAAAATTCAAATGTTACTGATTTCGTTGTTTTTTTTTGTTTATCATTGACATGGAATAATAAATTGACGTAAAGTATATCCTAAATAGATTTTCAATCAAAACAAACAATCTGGTTAAAATTTCACGTAGCACCGAGTCTAGGAGGACTGCTAAAAAACCAATTGAAAATGTTAGAGTGGTTTTCAGTTGAGTGTCGAAAGGAAATTGCGTTTGCTTTGGTTTTGCATTACTACGCTTAGTGATTGGCTTAAAAATCACACGCCACTTTCTCAGCCAATCAGAACTAAAACAAAAAACAATCGTGACTCGCTCGCGCACGTTTTCCCACGCTTTGCGTCAGCTACATGTATTTGCTTCAAGTCTTGATTGGTTCACTTGTCTGTGTCCTTTGTGATAGGCCAAATCAATAACTTTGGTTTTACGACACGCAATTGAAAACTGCTCTAAATACGGTTTAGATGAAACTGTATCACCATAGGAAATATTTAAACATACAATATCAAAACTTTGGGATATTGTATCAAATTAAATATTATAAAATTCGAATCTGATTCTGAACTCGAATCTAAGTCTGAAAGTCTAATGCTTAAAAAAAATGAATCCGATTCTGAATGTAAATCTGAGGCGGAAAATATTACAATAAGACCAATTAAAAAATTGAATCTGATTCTGATTTCAAAAGCCATGCCGCAAGTGATTCTGATAAAGGAAAAAGTTTTTCTGATATTCTGACTGAAAACCACAAACATTGAATTAAAACTGACCCTAACCCTAACTATAATTAGGGTAATTCCTAGGGGACAGAGTAAAATGTACCACAAGAAAGCAAATTAGTCACTAAAGTGTTATAAAACTTGGGAAACTACCAAGGAGGTGGGTGGGGGAGGGCGGATGAGTGAAAAGCGAACGTGTATGCCACCCCAAAACCCTAACCCTAACCCTTAGACTAACCCTAACCCTAACCCTTAGACTAACCCTAACCCTAACCCTTAGACTAACCCTAACCCTAACCCTTAGACTAACCCTAACCCTAACCCTTAGACTAACCCTAACCCTAACCCTTAGACTAACCCTAACCCTAACCCTTAGACTAACCCTAACCCTAACCCTTAGACTAACCCTAACCCTAACCCTTAGACTAACCCTAACCCTAACCCTTAGACTAACCCTAACCCTAACCCTTAGACTAACCCTAACCCTAACCCTTAGACTAACCCTAACCCTAACCCTTAGACTAACCCTAACCCTAACCCTTAGACTAACCCTAACCCTAACCCTTAGACTAACCCTAACCCTAACCCTTAGACTAACCCTAACCCTAACCCTTAGACTAACCCTAACCCTAACCCTTAGACTAACCCTAACCCTAACCCTTAGACTAACCCTAACCCTAACCCTTAGACTAACCCTAACCCTAACCCTTAGGGTTAGGGTTAGGGTTAGGGTTAGGGTTAGGGTTAGGGTTAGGGTTAGGGTTAGGGTTAGGGTTAGGGTTAGGGTTAGGGTTAGGGTTAGGGTTAGGGTTAGGGTTAGGGTTAGGGTTAGGGTTAGGGTTAGGGTTAGGGTTAGGGTTGGGGTTAGGGTTAGGGTTAGGGGTTAGGGTTAGGGTTAGGGTTAGGGTTAGGGTTAGGGTTAGGGTTAGGGTTAGGGTAGGGTTAGGGTTAGGGTTAGGGTTAGGGTTAGGGTTAGGGTTGGGGTTAGGGTTAGGGTTAGGGTTAGGGTTAGGGTTAGGGGTTAGGGTTAGGGTTAGGGTTAGGGTTGGGGTTAGGGTTAGGGTTAGGGTTAGGGTTAGGGTTAGGGTTAGGGTTAGGGTTAGGGTTAGGGTTAGGGTTAGGGTTAGGGTTAGGGTTAGGGTTAGGGTTAGGGTTAGGGTTAGGGTTAGGGTTAGGGTTAGGGTTAGGGTTAGGGTTAGGGTTAGGGTTAGGGTTAGGGTTAGGGTTAGGGTTAGGGTTAGGGTTAGGGTTAGGGTTAGGGTTAGGGTTAGGGTTAGGGTTAGGGTTAGGGTTAGGGTTAGGGTTAGGGTTAGGGTTAGGGTTAGGGTTAGGGTTAGGGTTAGGGTTAGGGTTAGGGTTAGGGTTAGGGTTAGGGTTAGGGTTAGGGTTAGGGTTAGGGTTAGGGTTAGGGTTAGGGTTAGGGTTAGGGTTAGGGTTAGGGTTAGGGTTAGGGTTAGGGTTAGGGTTAGGGTTAGGGTTAGGGTTAGGGTTAGGGTTAGGGTTAGGGTTAGGGTTAGGGTTAGGGTTAGGGTTAGGGTTAGGGTTAGGGTTAGGGTTAGGGTTAGGGTTAGGGTTAGGGTTAGGGTTAGGGTTAGGGTTAGGGTTAGGGTTAGGGTTAGGGTTAGGGTTAGGGTTAGGGTTAGGGTTAGGGTTAGGGTTAGGGTTAGGGTTAGGGTTAGGGTTAGGGTTAGGGTTAGGGTTAGGGTTAGGGTTAGGGTTAGGGTTAGGGTTAGGGTTAGGGTTAGGGTTAGGGTTAGGGTTAGGGTTAGGGTTAGGGTTAGGGTTAGGGTTAGGGTTAGGGTTAGGGTTAGGGTTAGGGTTAGGGTTAGGGTTAGGGTTAGGGTTAGGGTTAGGGTTAGGGTTAGGGTTAGGGTTTAGGGTTAGGGTTAGGGTTAGGGTTAGGGTTAGGGTTAGGGTTAGGGTTAGGGTTTAGGGTTAGGGTTAGGGTTAGGGTTAGGGTTAGGGTTAGGGTTAGGGTTAGGGTTAGGGTTAGGGTTAGGGTTAGGGTTAGGGTTAGGGTTAGGGTTAGGGTTAGGGTTAGGGTTAGGGTTAGGGTTAGGGTTAGGGTTAGGGTTAGGGTTAGGGTTAGGGTTAGGGTTAGGGTTAGGGTTAGGGTTAGGGTTAGGGTTAGGGGTTAGGGTTAGGGTTAGGGTTAGGGTTAGGGTTAGGGGTTAGGGTTAGGGTTAGGGTTAGGGTTAGGGTTAGGGTTAGGGTTAGGGTTAGGGTTAGGGTTAGGGTTGGGGTTAGGGTTAGGGTTAGGGTTAGGGTTAGGGTTAGGGTTAGGGTTAGGGTTAGGGTTAGGGTTAGGGTTAGGGTTAGGGTTAGGGTTAGGGTTAGGGTTAGGGTTAGGGTTAGGGTTAGGGTTAGGGTTAGGGTTAGGGTTAGGGTTAGGGTTAGGGTTAGGGTTAGGGTTAGGGTTAGGGTTAGGGTTAGGGTTAGGGTTAGGGTTAGGGTTAGGGTTAGGGTTAGGGTTAGGGTTAGGGTTAGGGTTAGGGTTAGGGTTAGGGTTAGGGTTAGGGTTAGGGTTTAGGGTTAGGGTTAGGGTTAGGGTTAGGGTTAGGGTTAGGGTTAGGGTTAGGGTTAGGGTTAGGGTTAGGGTTAGGGTTAGGGTTAGGGTTAGGGTTAGGGTTAGGGTTAGGGTTAGGGTTAGGGTTAGGGTTAGGGTTAGGGTTAGGGTTAGGGTTAGGGTTAGGGTTAGGGTTAGGGTTAGGGTTAGGGTTAGGGTTAGGGTTAGGGTTAGGGTTAGGGTTAGGGTTAGGGTTAGGGTTAGGGTTAGGGTTAGGGTTAGGGTTAGGGTTAGGGTTAGGGTTAGGGTTAGGGTTAGGGTTAGGGTTAGGGTTAGGGTTAGGGTTAGGGTTAGGGTTAGGGTTAGGGTTAGGGTTAGGGTTAGGGTTAGGGTTAGGGTTAGGGTTAGGGTTAGGGTTAGGGTTAGGGTTAGGGTTAGGGTTAGGGTTAGGGTTAGGGTTAGGGTTAGGGTTAGGGTTAGGGTTAGGGTTAGGGTTAGGGTTAGGGTTAGGGTTAGGGTTAGGGTTAGGGTTAGGGTTAGGGTTAGGGTTAGGGTTAGGGTTAGGGTTAGGGTTAGGGTTAGGGTTAGGGTTAGGGTTAGGGTTAGGGTTAGGGTTAGGGTTAGGGTTAGGGTTAGGGTTAGGGTTAGGGTTAGGGTTAGGGTTAGGGTTAGGGTTAGGGTTAGGGTTAGGGTTAGGGTTAGGGTTAGGGTTAGGGTTAGGGTTAGGGGTTAGGGTTAGGGTTAGGGTTAGGGTTAGGGTTAGGGTTAGGGTTAGGGTTAGGGTTAGGGTTAGGGTTAGGGTTAGGGTTAGGGTTAGGGTTAGGGTTAGGGTTAGGGTTAGGGGTTAGGGTTAGGGTTAGGGTTAGGGTTAGGGTTAGGGTTAGGGTTAGGGTTAGGGTTAGGGTTAGGGTTAGGGTTAGGGTTAGGGTTAGGGTTAGGGTTAGGGTTAGGGTTAGGGTTAGGGTTAGGGTTAGGGTTAGGGTTAGGGTTAGGGTTAGGGTT